>NC_140959.1:57393323-57993323 GCF_014529385.1 Adiantum capillus-veneris | reverse complement strand
GGTGAATGGTTCCTCTTTCTTCCCCAAAGCAAGGAATGACATTATGTCTCTATAGTCAGGGTCAGTAGCATACTCATCTATCAATGAAGATAGATCATTGTGAGTAGCTATAGACACCCCATTAACTTTTGGTCGTTGTGAAAGTGCATCGGCCACTTGATTGTGCTTACCAGCAATGTGAGCAATATGAAAATTAAATTGCAAAAGAAAATTTTCCCACCTTATTTGTTTGTCGGAAAGCTTGGTTTGCGTCATGAAATACTTGAGACTTTGGTGATTGGTTCGTAGAATGAATGGAGTCCCCAATAAGTAGTGCTTCCATGTGTCTAGGGCATGTAGGACAGCTAAAAGCTCTTTCTCATAAATGCCCAAGACTCGTTCATCAGTATTGAGCCTTCGGCTCTCATATGCTATGGCATGCCCTTCTTGAAGAAAAACTGCTCCAAGGCAATCACCACAAGCATCACATTGGACCTCAAATGGATTTGAGAGATCTGGAAGTACGAGGACTGGTTGGGAAGTAAGCATCACATTGGACCTCAAATGGATTTGAGAGATCTGGAAGTACGAGGACTGGTTGGGAAGTAAGCTTCTCTTTGAGCTATCAAAATCATTTTTCTCCTTAGCAGTCCATACATACTTGATGTTCTTCTTAGTTAAGTCGCGTAGTGGTCCTGCTACTTGAGAAAATTTTACTATGAAGCGTCTATAGTATGCACACATACCAATAATGCTTCTTAGCTCATGTAAATTCCTTGGGTTAGGCCATGCTTTTATTACCTCTAACTTTGATGGATCCATACGGATACCATCTTGAGAGATAATATGACCTAAGTGTTGAATCTCTTTGAAGGAAAAATTCACTTTTCTTTTGGTTGAAAAAGCTTAGTCTCCCTCAATGCTTGAAAAATCACTTGGAGATGTTTCTTATGTTCCTCAAAAGACTTGGAGTAGATGATGATATCATCAAAAAACACTCCAGTGAATTTGCGATAAGGTCTAAAAGGTTTCTCCATTAGACAATTTAACGTAGCAAGTGCATTAGTCAAGCCAAAAGGCATGACTAGATATTCATAAAGACCAAATGTTGTGCGAAACGTGGTATTTAGGATATCTTCATCCACTATCTTATTTGATGATATCCACTCTTAAGATCAATCCTACAAAAGTAGGTAGAGCCTTGTAGGTTATCAAACAAATCTTCTACCCGAGGCACGAGAAATTTGTTTTTGATAGTGATATGGTTTAGTTCTCGATAGTCCACACACATACGGTATGTACCATCTTTCTTTTGCACTAAAAGGACTAGAGAACAAAAGGGAGAGGAATTAGGCCTCACCATTCCTTTGTATACCAATTACTACCAATTACTGTACTTCCCTCATGATCTTGTCTTGTTGAGCTTGTGAGATTCGATAAGGCGGCTTGTTAGACGGTGAGCTTCCTAAAAGGAGCTCAATGCAACGGTCATCATCCCCTCGTTTTGGAGGTAAGTCTATAGGAATATCATCGATGAACACATCTTGGAATCCTTTTAGAAAATTAGACAAGTCTAACTCTTCTTGATTCCTATCATTTACATTTGATGAAACATTAGGATCTTTTAGAGACTCTTTGACAAAAAATATGTACGCAGAAACTCTTCATTGACTTATCAAAAGAAAGAGGAAAGAGGATTTACAAGTGGAATAGTGCGACCAAGCTCACTAGCATCTATATACATGTTCTTTCCCCTGTAGGTGAAGTAGATTCTCCTTTTAGGGAACTTCATAATGGCAACCATGCGATCAAACCATGGTGCCCCTGGGATAGCATCCTCATGTTGGGGAGGAGAGATGAATAAGTCTTCTTTGTTGACATAGCTTTGGACATGAAGCCTCAACTTCCCAATCAAGAGAATAACAGAGGCTTGCTGTCCCTTGGAAAGCTGCATCAGCCATTACCGTATCTCCCATCTCAAAGCTTGAATGCCCAACTTGGTGGCCAACTCCGTTGATGTAAAGTTGTGAGTAGAGCCAGGGTCAAACAAGATGAAGGAATCATGCTGTCTTACCTTTCCCCAAGCATAGGAAAGTGATGATCCTTTGCAATGAGCATCCTCTTTTGGAGCTTCGATGGTGGAAGCACTAGGAGTCTCATTTGAGTATTGTTCTTGGGGCAAGAACGATAGCCATGTCCTTGCTTCCCACACTTGAAACACTTATGGTCCTTGCGAAAAGCTTCAAGCTCTTCAGAAGAGAGTTTGTTTACCTTTGTAAACTCCCTTCTCCTTGGACCGATTGTTGTTGTTGTTGTTGGAAGTGCCTTAGGAAGAATTTTGAACATTGGTTTTCCCCTTTGCATCATTTTTGTCTTTGTTTTCCATGGGCTTGACATTACGTCTAGCCCCTTGATGGAAATTGATACGTGAAGCAACCATGGTGTGATGGATTACTTCGCTAATAGTACCAGGCCGTTGAGAGGTGATGTATTTGTCCATGTCTTCAGGTAATCCCGGACATAATTGCTACCTTTGCTTGGCGAAATCTATCTTTTGAAAGACAATAGCCTTGAGATGTAAATCCCAAAACTTGTCTACATACTTGTGGATAGACTCATGAGAGAGAAGCTTCAAGCTGCGCCATTGGGTAAGCACTTTGTCCTTTGCATCGCTTGCAAGGAATTTCTTCATGATGGAAAACTCGTAGAGTTTTCCATGTCTTTGGGGCTTCACCATTGCCACGAAGGCTAGCCCACCATTGACGAGCTGATTTTTGGAAGTGCATAGCTACATGGCGTAGCCTGGAGGACTCTGTGAAGCCCTCGTCTTCAAAGGTTGCATGAAATTGTTGGATGAAGGCCAACACTTTGTCGGTAGCACCAAAGGTGCCATCATAGGTGATAAAAGAGATACTCTTTCCTCCCTCCTCGGACTTCTTTAGCTTTTGTGACCTTCGCCATGCAGGAAATGATTTGCGATGTTCTCCCCTCTTGTATTCTCTAGGAGAATAGCCATAGCTTTCGGCGGAAGAGGAGGAAGGTGAAGAGGGTGACCTCTTTCTAGCCCTTTTCTTCCTTTGTTTCCTCTCTTCCCTTTTGGAGTGACGAGGAGAAGGACTATGAGTTGATCTTTTCCTCTTGGGAGGAGTGGGTGATCGTCTAGACCGCTGTCTTCGTGGAGCCACATCTTTAGAGAACTTAAACTTTCATTGCTTTCTTGCTCTTTGGATTCCTCCTCTTGAATGGGAGAAAGTCTTCTTTTGGGGGTCTCTTCAAGAGGCCTCCTAAGCTCTCTCTCCTCTTGGAGAGGAAGGGAAATTCCATAAGCACGAATTTGTTGAGTAACTTTTGCTTGCAAAGCAGGGTTTTCCATAGCTTGCTACAACCTAGTGATGAGATAATTCACAAACATGGGAGCATCATCATTAGCACCTTCATGTGCAAAATCAAAGTTATCAATGCTCATTCTACTCTCTTGATTTATTGTTAGCCATGTTAACAAAATTTATGTATGTACTTAGTGTATGCTTTGGCAATTCAAAACCTTAGTTGCCACTCCTCTTAGCCTTTGAAAATCGGCTCTTAAGTATCTACACCCAGGGCTTGAAGTGGTTAATTATAGTGAGTCGAGGAGTAGGTCTAACATAGCATAGTTGCCAAGGGCTAGCTCCTTTCGGACTTCTTAAATTTCAATAATGGTAAAGCCATAGGCAAGTCTAAAGAGACTCCATTATTAAGTCCAAAACTCTCGAGGTGTGCACCATATCCCACATAGTGGGCTCAACAAAAGCGATAATAGATCCCAATTCCACTTACCCTAATATAATTAACAACATCCACCATTTATAGGCTACTTAAGGACCTCTCTTCTTAACACTAGTTTGGTACCAAAACAGGACACGTAAGTGTCCTTTTTTTACAAATTTAAATTAAATGCTACTTGCATTAGACAGTTTATTTAAGAAAACCTTCAAACCGGTCTTTCTTTTGCACAGGCTCCTCCTAGTGTGCTGCCACGGCTTTTCTATTCATTTCTTCAATGCGCTCTCTCCTTTCTTCATTATCTGAGCTTTCACTGTTGTACCGTTTCGACGAGATCTCATCAGACTCTTCATGTGTCTTGTATGATCTCTTGGCAGATCTTGTAGCTTGAGGAGATGGTTGAGCTGACACTATCCAAGTGTTTTGATATGGGGCAGATGGTAGGTTGTCGGCCATGCCGATGGCATGGTATGCAATCCTTGTCAAAACTTCTTGTGCACCCAAGTATGTGATCTTTCCTTCCTTATTTGTCTCTTTGAATGTGGAAAAAACATATTGTGCATGGTCAATCGGCTGCTTGGTTGTTGACTTGAGGACGTACGTAAAGGTGGTGGCAACCGTATGATTGGGCGTGGTATACCTTGGTGGCCTCTTAGCAAAGAAATGGAAATGCTGATGGTATAAGCTTGCGGGCTCCTCCCCTTGTTTGTGAATAAGGTCTGCAAAGGTGGCTACGACGGTTTCTTTAGTGAAAGTTCCAGCCGTTTTCATGTCTCTTGCCCTCAATGTCATTCCTTCTGTGGGCAGTTTGAGTGCTTCTGCCACTATCTCCTTGGTAATTATCACTTTAACTTTATTACCTTGGGGGCCAGAAATCTGAGCGGTTCCATCTTCTTTGATCATGGACAAAAGCTCGTAAGCTTTCTGGAAGTCCACTCTGCGCCGCGGCTCTTGTTCATAGAAATCTCTGAGCCCTAGCCTTCGGCTGGATTCTTTGGTCTCAGGCTTTGTAGCGACCTCATACACTTCTTTTGGTAGAAGCTGCAACTCTACTTGATGTCCCTCCTTGCTCTTGAATCGGCCAGTGAACACTGTGGTGTTGTGCTCTTCAAGCTGTTCCTTTGAAAGATAAGTTTCCTTGGCGGTTTTGACTGAATCAGGGTCCAGTTGGTATGCGGATAGCTCTTGCAACTTTTCTTTCTAGTTGAGCTTCTTCTTGGCCCTCTCTGCTACTTGCATGGCTCCTATTCAATGAATAGAGTGTCAAAGTTAGCAGATTTGATAGATTTTTCTCTGAAGTGTCCTTCAATCTAAAATGCTGACAAATTTGGGGCAATTTGCTTCAAATCAATTTTTGAACAAGCATAGATGCATAAAAACATGTAAGGAACAAAATTGTAAAGTCAAAACAAAAATTGCAACAAAAGTAAATAATCGCGATTATTTACACCTGAGTAATCTTTTCAACTTTTTGCAAATTTGACATTGCAGGCTTGAAGTATATACCAAATACATACTCTAAGTGAAATATGGGCTCATTTGGATACATAGGGTGAAAATGGTACCAGATTTTGGCTTTAGGTCTCTGAAACAGTAGATATAAAGAAAATTTGGGATTTTAACCTCCAGATTGGTACAAACTTGGATAATGGGCTTAGCACATCATGTACTTTGACTTATGATGGAAAAATAGCAAAATTCTCCCATTTTGGCATGAAAGTAAATAATCGCGATTATTAACTTTTCTACCAAAATGAACAATTTTTATACAACTTGGTTCTAGGCATTCTATAGACCCTGTATGTGATATGAGGTGATTTGGATTAAAAAAAGTGGTCCATAACTCAGAATCTGGCTTGCAAAGACTTCCTTGCCTTTTTTGGCAATTTTCCAAGTTATATGTGATCATTTTGGCTCATACTTGATTTTTGGCATGTAATAGGTGTGTACAAATAATATGTGAGGTGATGATACAATTTCCAAGCAAAAATAATGCAAAAGTAAATAATTACAATTATTTACAGCAGTCACATTTTTCTTGCAAAACTTAAATTTTTTGACCTAAACACATTCTATACACCTTAACACTAGGTTGGTAATGGGACACTTTTATGTCCTGTGAAGTGACCATTTTCCTTGAATTATGTCAAGACTTTCAAAATGGATTTTGAGGTGCTATCTATCTAGAAAGTTGTCTCATGCGCTGAAAAAAACTCGACATTTTTTTGGAATTTCAATTCCATCTTTAACATTGTCCTTGCACAACATTTCACAACCTAAACTGTGTGAAAAAACGGGTCCTGTTTTTGGCTTTTTTCAACTTTTTGCAACTATACCACTCTAGAATTCATGTTTGTGAGGTCTATAATGCTAGAGAACTATCTTTAGTAGTCCTCAACATGTCCTAATGCTTCTAGGGAGAAATAAATATTAAAGTTGTAAGTTATGACCAAATTACAAAAATTGTCAAATCCTGTTTTTTAGCCAATTTTAGCTCTTCTATGATTTTTTTGGTGGATTTCATGATATCCAAATTCATTTTTGATTTTCTATGTCGCATATTGTAACATAAAGCTAACATTCCTTGAGTTTTAGGGCACCTAATACCCTATTTTGCATAGTACACAACGATGGTTGATTTTTTCAATTATGGAAGAAAACGAAACATTCTAGTATATCAAGTATAGCTTTTTCAATATTGTTAGTTTCTTGTGACAACTACATGCATTTTGTAGGTAGTAACCATATCTAGTCATAAGGATCAAATTTGGCTAGATATTGAATAGTTTCTATGGGATTCTACAACTCATAATGTTCAACCCAATTTTTTCATGTTTGCTGTATTTAACACTTCATCTTTGTCCCCAAGATTCCCCTTGGTAAGAGATGTATTATTCTTTTGACATGGTCCATGGCTCCTTATAAACATAAAGAATAATAGGGAACTAAGAAAACATGCACATATTATTTGTATTGAGCGTGGCTATAGAAACTTTGATGATAGGTTTGCAGAATGGTAAAAATTCAACTTTTTTGTACCTATTTATTTTGGCAAAACAAAAAATAGTGAGTGAGAAGCAATCATATGTTCTGATCACCAACCCATTGAAGTTAACTAGGGAATTTATCTCAAGTCCTATAAAAATCCCTAATCTTAGTTTTATGCAACAAAACGTAAGAAATGACTGTTTTGATGAAAATTCACTGGTCCATCAACTTTGGAGGCTTGGTGTGACCAAAAGATGAGAAATTTTACAAGTTTCTTATTTTTTCCATGTTTAGTGGGCCTTGAACTATAACCTCATGAAAGGATTTTACAAAATGAGTGGATCTACTCTGGTTTTGGAGGTTTTTTTCAAAACCCTGAAAGGACACTTTTATGTCCTGTTAGGTTACCAACCTAGTGTTAAACAAGTCCTAAATTGAATTTGGTAAAGTTTGGCCTTGCTGGCATCACTTTGTGCTTTGTCGACACTGAAATCTCTTATTTATGTGACTATACTGCCTGTTGAGTTGGTTTGTCACTTGTGAGGCTTTGGACTTGTCCACAACATAGTCCTGAAGCAACTCATCCACTTTTGGCTCATTTGGAGTCAGTTTGACCTCCTATATCGAATTTGACGCTTTGTAGCCTCCGAGCCGTTTTTTGCTTTTCGAGGGCTTTGCTTGATTGATTTCACGAAACCAATCATATACATTGTATATAAACCTCTTAGGAAAGCTGTCTATAGAGCCGGAACCAAATTATGGCATCTGCAAAAAACCTAGCTTTTCTACTGGGGACCCCTGCCGAATGGTCAACTGATGACATAGAAAAGCTCTATTATGTTAGGACATGCTACAGTTCAAATCTCATCCAATTTGGCCGAGCTGACATACCGCTAAGGTCAGTTTTTGGTCGTAGGTCTTTGTGCATTGCTCAGATTCTAGGGTTTTTTCTAGGGGTTTAGACTAGCTACCGGCCGTACAAAATGGATCATTGATGAGTAAAGAACTTACCCCTCATGTCTCATGTGAGACGGCACTGAAAACGGGTAGCTGTAGACTGTGGAAAGTACGTGCGAAAGAGGTCGAAAAGCTCTCTCTACAAAGGTAAGAAGTGAAAATGAGGTGGTTTTAGCCTACCTGGGATATCTATACCCGGACTTCCCGAATCATTTTTCCCCAGATTCCCCCGTTAGTCCTACTAGGCCGTGAAATCTATGTTAGACTCAAAACTTTCCCCGATGGGATTCCTGTAGCTCATTCTGCAAGAATTTTGCAAAAGTAGGTCTGAACGCCTAATTTAGGCTTTCCCACTTCCATCTTCCGATTCCATTGAAAATTTTTGTGCTTGTCCACCTTGTCTTTTTTATCACCACCGTGTCTTCCGTTTTTCCATCTGAGCTACTTTGCTATTTATTATTAATTTTTGACCTGTTTATTGAGAAAATCAAAGAAAATAACAAAATACGTTAAAAAAGCAAAGTAAAAATCCAATATTTAAGAAAATCCATTAAAAAACATAGATTGTTTTTTGTTGGATTTCTCCATTTTTAAGTCTCGTTATCAAGAAAAATGATGAAAAATAACAAAAAAGGACTATTTTCTGATGATTTGCTGATAGTATATACACTATTTACACTCATTGAGAAGATATTATTAGTGAATTTTCCCTTGATAATGAATTATAAGGGCATTATTAAGTAATTTTGCAAAAAATCATACGTTAACATCAAACTTTTTCCTCCCTCTTCAAACATTGCCCTTAATTACTTAGTGCCCTTTCCACCTCTGCTAGATGGCGTACTCCGGGACGACTATGTACATGGGTTGAACAATCATGTCGTATGCATACCGTGGTTGGCTCTACCATGCTTTGAAGTTCAATGCAGTTCAAACCAATATGATGTGCAAGAGTTGGGTCTTGAGTAATTAACTCAAGGGTTTTTGACATCGAGGCTTTCTGATGCTGTCTTCCAAAGAGAAAACCTGTAGCTTGTGTGCTCTCTGTTTGATTGTACCATCAGGATGCTTCAGCACACTAATTGCCCGAGCTGCTGGTAGCACTTTTGACTGTTGTCGAACTTTTTCTCGCCATTGGTAGGCTGGTGTGTTTGTTTTGGAATGGTGTGGTGGAGTTCTGAGACTTAACTCTCCATTGCTTGATTGGTTTTACGGTTTGTGGAGAAGATAAGTGCTCCTTTTTCTGCCAAATCCATTTCAAGTTAGGTTCCTTACTCGAAGCAGCTCGTCTCTGTGTTTTGACCCTTGGAACCTTCTTTGGTTTTGTCGGTGATGTTTTGGGCACCCAGATTTGAATTGGCTTGTCCTTAAGCTGTGCTTTTGGTACCCAAATCTTCCTGACTCTTTGCATGCTACTAGTACCATTTTCTTGTTGGGAGGATGGAGAAGATTGATTGCTTCGTGGTTTGGTCTGCTGATCACTCCCTTTCCATTCCTCCTTGCTTGGTGCAATTGGAACAATGAGTTGCCCGCCTTTAGGTGATAGCTTGAGCTTGTTTTTATCCCAATCTGGTATTGCCGTGTATGTCCGCATCCAGAGAATTCCAAGAATTACCGTTTCATTCATGTGTTCATCTAGTAAGCATACAAACTGATGAGGACATGAACATCCATGTACTATCACGTTCAAGTTGACTACTCCCAATGTTGGTGTTGGCCGGTTCTTGTTGCATCCTTTTATTGTCGCTATTCTTGCTGTCAATGCTTGACTTGTTTCTTTCTTGTACGTGGAATAACTGACTGCATTTTCTCTAGCTCTTGTGTCGACCAAAGCATTTGTGCTATGATTGTTGAGTTGTACTTTGATGCGCAGGTCCATTCCGTCTAACCATTCATCATCTGTTGACACTGCATATTTAGGCAATTCCCATTGTCGATCATCTATTTCTAGACTGTTGATGGGAATCGGTATCTGTTGATTCTTGAGAGCAGCTTTTTGTTTGAGTACCCAAAGTTGAGCTTCCTCTTGGGCTTCATCAATAACCTGCTGTCCTTTGCTTGGCTACATGCATTCTTTCTAGAAATTCATTGGTTAGCGGCAAATTGTACTTCTTTAAACAACATCCACTAATCCAATTAGCCATTGGTTCACCATCGAGAGTGGACAACTTTACTGCTCCACTTGGAGATACATCTTCAATGATAAGCGGTCCGTTTCCTTTTTTCTTAAACTTGGGAATGTGTTGCTTAAGGGAATAGACTAAAAATAAGTCCCCTTTCTTGAAGATTTTTGTTATTAGATGGGAATCAAAAAACTGTTTTTGTTTCCACTTTTGTGCATAGATGTGAGCTATTCAGTTAGCCTTTGCTTATCTAGCTTTTCTAAATCTTCACGTCTTTTTGACAGTCCACTCAAGATTTTTATCTACCCTTAATGTCGGCAATAGAAATTCTATTGGCATATGGCATCAAGACCATAAACAAGGTTAAAGGGTGTAGCATTTAAAGCTGTTTTGAATGAAACTTGATAAGCCCATAGAGTTGCATGGAGAGCCATTTCTCAGTCTGTCCTTCCTGAACTAACCACTTTAGTCAATACGGAGCTAAGAATTTTGTTCGTATGCTCAGCTTGTCCGTTTGCTTGTGGGTGATAGGGAGTTGATTTGTTATGGATGACCATAGACTCATTAAGCAAATACTCGATTACCTCATTGAGAAAATGAGTTCCCCGATCACTGACAATTTCTATTGGCAGTCCATATCTCGTGAATACATACTCATATAAGAATGCGGCAGTGGTTTTGGCATCATTCTTTTGAGTTGCTTTATCCTCGGTCCACTTGGTCAAATAGTCCGTAGCTACAATGATATATTGAGCTTGGGTTCTATAAGCATGTGGCTGTATTGGCTCAACAAAATATATACCCCACTTTGCGGAAGCTCTAGCCCCCATCATTGGTCTTAAGGGCATGCTATCTACATGTGTTGGAATTTTCGCTCATTGACAAGCATCACACCTTCGAACATATTCTTTGGCATCTGCAAAAAGTGTTGGCCACCATATGCCTGCCATTAAGATTGCTCTTGTGGTGGTCTCACTAGAAAAGTGACCTCCAGCTAATCCAGCATGTGCTTGTTCTATAATCGGAATATACTCTTCTTCATTTGCACAAAGACGTAAATGTTGATCCTTACCTCTTGGATACAATAGGTTTCCAATAAGAGCATAGTCTTTTGCTTCAATTTCAATTTCTCTTTGACGGCGTTTACTCATATCCTCAGGAAATGTTCGGCTTGATAAGTAAGTAACCAGATAGTTACTCCACTTAGAAACATGCGACATTTGAAACAATGTCACATGAGGTATGGGTGTTTGTTTTTGACATTGAGGACAATCCTTTACAAAAGATTGAACATCACTCCTCATAGTTGGCCAAAATAATCCAAGTCTCACGATTCTTTGCATAGTTTGATCTTCGGCAAAGTGAAGTCCTACTATGGTAATATGTGCTTGACTTACGTACTAGTTTTTCTCTTCAGGATTAATGCATAAGAGCAATATTCCATCTCAATTTCCTTTGTATAGCCTACCAACTAGTAATTGGTACATAGTCGATTGCTCGATTAATCCTATTGTAATAGGAAGTCGTATTTGTGAATGCACTTGAGCTATTGTCATTAATGACACCATGTTTTTCGACCATCGGGGGTATCATTTCCACGGAGAACAAATAGGCATCTGGTAGATCATCGTCTACCCCTTTAGGTGATTCTCCGGAAATAATCTTTGACAAATGATATTCTCTTTAATGTATAGTGCCCCTTTTTACAACCACAGTGAAATCAAATTCCAGAAGAATGATGAACCATCTCACTATTGTTCCTGTGCTGCATGTCTTGTTGACAAAATACAACAAAGCTTGGTGGTCTACAAAGAACACAAACTTGTTGGCTAGTAGGTAATGTCTATACTTGTTAACAGCATAGATCATTCCTAACCCTTCTCTTTTGGTGGTAGTGTAGTTCTTTTCTTCCATGCTCAACTGTCGGCTAGCATAAGAAATAGGAAAGTCAAATTTTTTGTCTCCTGGTTGAGCTAGTATACAACCGATAGAAAATTTGGAAGCATCTACATGTATGTGGAGTTTCTTATTCCAATCTGGTGCTTTCAATATTGGAACTGAGGTGAGAGATTGCTTAAGCTTCATGAAGGATTCTTCACATGCATCGGTCCATTCAAAGTGTTTAATTAAGCTATACATGGGTTTTGCAATTATAGCGTCCATATAAATGAACCGTCTGTAATATCCACAATGCCCCATGAAGGCTTAAACCCCCTTTACTGTTTTTGGTTTAGGCAAATCATCAATAACATGAATTTTATCCAAGTCAGTAGCTATGCTATTTTTAGACACTATATGTCCAATAATTTTTCCTTGTCTACCCATGAATGTGCACTTTTCGGGATTTAGGCAAATCCTATAAAGTCTACATTTTTTGAATACCTTTTTGAGATGTTCAAAATGATCAGCTAGGATTGATGAATGTACGCATAGATCATCCATATACACTTCCATGAATTTCCTCAGATATTCTTTAAAAGCATGGCTCATCAATCTTTTAAATGTGGCTGGAGCTTTAGTTAACCCAAAAGGCATAACCCGATACACAAAAATACCACATTCCATTGCAAAAGCAGTTTTATGCTGATCTTTTGGGTGGACCAAAAGTTGATTGTATCCCAAAAATCCATTCAAGAAACTGTAAGCTTCTTTCCCTGCAACTCGTTCTAAAACATGCTCAGTGATTGAAAGAGGAAAGTTGTCTCTAATAGTAGCTGCATTCACTTTTTTGAGATTGACACACACTCGTAATTTTCCATTCTTCTTGGGTACTACCACAATTGGAGACACCCAATCTGTGTGTTCAATTTCGTAAATGAATTTGGCTTCCTTTAGTTTCTCAATCTCTTCTTTGATTTTCCTGGGAAATGTTTCATTATATGTGTATGACCTTTGTCTACTTGGTTTCGCATCACTCTCATGGGTATGGTTTGTTGACAAATTTCAGGATCAACACCCTTGAGATCCTTCTAAGACCAAGCAAAGATATCTCGGTATTCCTTTAGCAAGATTAGCAAAAGCTCTTCTTCTTCCTCTGTTAGGTCATTTGCAATGTAGGCAGGCCTAAGTTCTTCCCTTGGTTCAGCCAAGTCTATCTTTTTCACGTTCTCAGGCCCTTCGTAGGACTCGCTTTGTTTTTGTAGTTTTTTAACAGGTTGTTCGACAATGATTTTTTGAACTTGAAGAGTATACTTTTTGTAATGGAATGAAACACTCATTACATCCTTACCATCCTCTTCTGTGGTTTCCATTTTGGTCATATATATCTCCTTTAGAGCTTTTTTCAACTCTTGTTATTTCTTTTTCCGCTCAACTCGTGTCATGGTTGGCTCCTTGTCATGTTTGTTTGGCTTTGCTTGAGTATCCTTCCTTGTTTTTCTCGATGTTTTTGACATTTTTGGATTTTTGTTTGAAGGATATCTGCCAATGATTTTGTCCTTGACACAATCATGGGTATCTATCTGCATCAGGAATTGTGTTCTATTGGAGACTGATGGCATAGGTCTAGCTTTCACATTTTTGGTGTCTCTTTTGCGTCTCTACCATTTTTGTCTTCTCGATTTTTGGTTAGGAAAGTCAAAAAAATTTCCTCCCCTCCTTTCACGAGTAGCTTAGCTCTCATATGTTCTTTTTCTAACCCCGAATCTTCTGAGGTAGTTGAGTGCTCATCCAACTCATCTGGTGCATCGTAGTAGAGGTCTGAAAAGACTTGTTGAGCTTTCATCAATTTCTTGGGTTCCTCACTTCCATCTTCAATGTTGAGGCTTGAAATCATTTGGATAGGAATTATGTAGTAGCCATCCTCATTGCAAAATTGAGTAGGCATCGACGTATTCACACATACGTCCATTGTCACTAAAATTTGAGTCCACTCAAATGGATCAAACAAATGCTCTGGAAAGGGTTCAGGTACATATGCTTTGTATATGCAATCCCTTTCTAAGATACATTCTTCTCGTTTTAAGCTCTCATTTTTTGAAGATCCACACATCCAAATAGGAGTGTCTTTGTTTAACCAAGATGGAAGCTTAACAAAGAGACTGAATCTGACTCTTATATGGGCGTTTTCATGACATCTCTACAAGTGTGATCTTTTAGATTAACCCTTGTTATGGATCCCACTTGCTTCAAGTACGGATATGTCATGCCAAGGGTAGGACTATAGGAGGGCACGGCCCTGGCCAAGGGAAGATGGATACACATGCAGTACAAGGGCTATATATAGGAGGGCCAAGGGCCTATATATAGGTACGGTTGGGTGGTTAGTGGGATGTCTATCTCCCTATGTCCTTTCACTGGTATCAGAGCTAGGGGAGAAGGAGAGGGAAGCATGCATGGTCGTGCGTGAAAGCAAGGTCTCTCTCTCTCTCTCTCTCTCTCTCTCTCTCTCTCTCTCTCTCTCTCTCTCTCTCTCTCTCTCTCTCTTCATGGAAGATCCGACAGGAAGGGGACGAGCTCACACAGCAAGCAAGATCAAGGCTTTGGAAGAAGCTTGGAGTTCCTGCTTTCTCACAGAATTGAAGTATCTCTCTCTCTCTCTCTCTCTCTCTCTCTCTCTCTCTCTCTCTCTCTCTCTCTCTCTCTCTCTCTCTCTCTCTCTCTCTCTCTCTCTCTCTCTCTCTCTCTCTCTCTCTCTCTCTCTCGGAATTGAGGTGCTCGCGGGATGCAGCCCTTGCAGACTCGATGGGAGAAATGGTTTTTTTTTTGTGGGAAATCGGGCTTGCGAGAAGGAAGGCCACCGACGGATTTGCACCAAATTGGCAGAGGCGGGTGTCTACGGCATCGCAGGGCTGGCTGGAGAAATTCCCATCACTATGGGGCTCCATGTTGAGCAACCCAACTTGTTGCTGACGGGCACAAGGTTGTGTAGGCAAGTAGGTATTTTTGAGTTTTTATTTTATTGGTGTTCTCACCTTGGCCGCCCATGGTAGGTAGAGCCATTGATTAATACGATTAAGGAGGGGTGCCCATGGTCGGCCCCCCATCCTCTTCTTCTGTGCTTCGACAGGACCGTCAAGGCACGCTCTTGCAAAATTTCTGCAACATTGGCAAAATAAAAAAATTCTGAATATGCCGATCTTGGGTCTTGCACAATCATGCAAGATGAACAAGGGGTACATGCGCCATAAGGTTGATCACAATCTTCATCTTGGCAAGATTATGACAACATGTTCGACAAGCCACCAATTTCCTATAGTTGCAGAACTTTGAACGAGCATCATGCACGACAAGGTCATAGACTCAAGGATAGTTTGCTGATGGGCGCAAGGTCGCCATCACTGCCATACACGGAGTTATTTTCATTTATGTTTTTTTCTTGGTTATTTCACATTTCCAATTTACAGCAGGTGCCCTATTTTGGGGCACCTGCATTGGATAAGGGCAGGGACGTTTCAATCACCACTTCAAAGCAGTCTTGATGAGGTCATGCTCCTCTGCAGAAGAATCTTTCAAGGCTTCAATTGCTATTCACTAAAGATCGACAGTATCATCATATTGGTGTTTGGTATGAAGGTGTTGGTGAGGCAATGATACGATATTCCGTATTAGAGCAAGGCTTTGACTCAAAATTGTACATGGTTCGAGGTTCAAGGATGCTTGAAAACGCAGGCAGTGTGGCCGATACGACAAATTATCAAAGGCATTTAGCAGGTAAACAATAGGAGGTAAATAAAAGCTTTCAATACCGCTTTGTTTTCCTCAAGAACATGTTGCATTAAGACACGAGAAAGGCTTGTACAAACCATGTCAAATTTTCTTGCACGCATGGCTTATCCCAAGGCATAAAAACCCCGCACGGTTGGATCATGCCGAGGGTTGTGTTTAGCAAACTTTGGTTGTCCGAAGATCAATGACTAGTTTGACGACCAAAATAAAGCAAGGCTTGAGTAAGAAATGCTCTCGTTTCACAGCAAGGCTTTTGTCCATGCCTGTTAAAGGTTAGGACATGGTGGTGCTGGAGAATATCATGGAGATCGGCACGGTCTGGTGCTAATCTTGATGAAGGAGGCAGCAGGTGCTCGACAGGACCAACCATTAATTACCATTTGAAGAAGCTGTCAAGTAAATTGTTAGGGCTTGTTTTCTAGACATCACTGGAGCACGGCTTTGTCTCCGTAATCAAGCCAAGCCGGTACGAGGTACATACTTTGCAAGGAATTTTTATTTTTATGTTTTTCTTTTCAATACATTGTACAATTGAACAAGGTCGATTATTTGTGACTGCTCGACAAGGTCAACTTTTTTTTACTAGGACATTTGTCTATGAGCAATAGTATCTGTAGCTCTGAGGCATGGTAGCATCCAAAGTGGGTCTACTGAAAAGTATCATGCAAAGACAAGACTTCCATGTTCGGCCTATGCTATGAGCATACAAACTTGGGATGGACTTGACAATATGCTAGCAGGTTATTTCATGAGAAATAGACGGGCATTTATGATACAAGGGACGTATCTGTACATATGACAGACCCCACTCGTGTAGCAGATATGGCTATGCGCCATTTTTAAGCGAGTGTTCTTCCACAGAATATCGAGCCAACTGGTTACAGCAACGACCAGGTTAGCCAAGTTTAAGTTTTTCTTGTTTTTCCCTGTTTACACTTTACTTGGCAATTACTGTCATTGTGCAAAGCAAAGTGCTTTGGAAATTTTATAGGAAGCAAGGCTTTGGGGAACTGGCAAAATAGGGAATATCAGATCATAGAATCCCTATGAGTCTAAACTATGCAAGGCACTTATGGTTTTGGTTCTCACGGTTGAGGCCACCACTCTCTGCAAGGGCTTACAATTCTGCATGCAAGGCATGCTAGTGAGGTGGGTTCAATTCTACCGCTTCATGCATTACGCTTTCGCTATCACATGACTCGCAACACTATCAAGGGCAGACTAAGGATGGATTGTTTAATATGATTGTTGGTTGTTATAAACACACAACAACACTAAAAGGAACCTAAATCAAGGACTTAATTCAAAGGCAAAGTGCTATCATTAGGTCACACTACTATCGTCACAACCACATACATGGTAGGTGGGTAGTCTATGACTTGTTTCTATTTTTTGTATTACCTCTTTTGATGAGAGAATCATAACAGAAGACTGTGGCACACTTATATGATAAGATGCATGCTATGCATAAGATGCACATGATCTTGGGCACAACATATACAAAGTCGTCACTTAAGGAAAGTTCCTCAGCCCAACATTTTCTCTCTCTCTTTCTTATTTCTCTCTATGAATAATGAAAACTTTATACACAGTTTTTGATACATGTTTTGTTTGGGAGTCATCATGAGCCAAGGTGCTCTAACTCTTAGCTCAAAATTGGGAAAGACACCCTCTATATTAGTCTTCATCGTTTTTTCGATTGAACACTAATTGCCATATGGGCTATGAGCCACACACGCTGGCTAAGAATCATTGTCAGATCTCGGGTATGACCCAACTGTTGGCATTCCTTGGGTGATTGTTCTTAAGATCGAACAGATCTACCCACTGGACTACACAATGACGCTAACGGACAAGCAAGAGTATTGTCATTATGTATGTTTACGGTGTCATTTTTGCGACATGGTTTCAGTGCGACACTCAAGTTGAGTTTTTGATAACCATAAACTCAACTCAGCTGATTTCTACCACAGATTTTAGATGCAACATACCGTTGTGACAGCATGGCTGTCCATAAGAACTAGGCCTTCCACTTGTGTGAATCTCCTGCTCTCTCTATAGCACTACGAGTGTCCATGGATGCATGGTTTTGGGGTAAGACCCTGCAACGGCGGGTGCTTACTAAATCACCCCCATAGGCATTGAGGATTACAATTTGATCTATTCCCATTATACTCTCAAGGAAAGAATTCTGCAATCTACCATGCGGTAGCGGAAAAATTCAGCTTTTCAAGTTGATTCTCATCATTCTGTACACGGTTAACTATGTTGGTTACCGTTACATGCTAGTTGAGCAGTTTCTACAAAGGGTCTTACCAAGAGGTTGACTACTTAGATATTACCCAACGGGTTTGGATCGTGAAGGGAACACCCAGGGTTTCTAGTGCAATGTTGCTTAGTTTTTCCACAGGTGGGAGATGTGCTCCTGTGCATTTGAATATGCGTAACTGAACTTTCAGTTCAATCCCTAGGGCCATGCCAAGGGTAGGTCGGAACAAGTATTTTGGGCCGTAGTGTCCAATGTACATTATGTTGTTATGAATCCATGTTAACCCTCACGGCTCACGGACACCCCATCACCTACGACGGACGTGTATTATGTATTATTTAGAGTCAGGTACCGGGCTTGTCGGTCCAATAGGGAAAGGTAGAGTGATCGCTGATGAGAGGCGCACTTTAACTTGGACATTCAAGGGATTAGTTGGTTAAGCATGGGCGCCCAAGTGTGAATGGGGTGAGCTCCTATAAAAGCCAACTAAACCTAATTTTTACTCATTCTCTCATTTGTGCAATTGAAGAGTGCTCTTGCTCCATCTCCATCTTCTTCTTCTTCACCTCCTTGTGTGTGTGTGTGTGAGAGAGAGAGTGTGTGTGCGATCGAGCATTACGAAGGCACGACGGCGGCGAAGCGGTTGAGCGCGGCACGACTGCAGCTTCTTCTTCATCGCGGCGAGGAATCCACCACGAAGGCGAGCGTAGAGCGATGAGTGACACACCCTTTGTTTTCTTGAGCTTGCTAGTTTAGGCTTGTTGTGTGCTTGGAGCCGTTTGTGGCTCGCATACGGTGTATTGGCAAGTCCTTTGCTTCGAGAGTGCGGCAAGGAGCGCACATTTTTGGCGCCGTTGCCGGGGATATGCCCTACACTAAGCTCGGTTAGCACTTTACGCTTCCTTGTGGTGCAATTTCTATCATAGGAAAGGCAGGGAAGGAGTGTGTGGAGATTTCTGTTTTTTGCGTTTTCTGCAATTGCTGTCAAGTTTCAATTTCTGCTATTGTCTGCATTTTTTCAATTTCCGCAATTTCTGCATTTTCAAGTTCGGCGTTTTCAATTTCTGCAATTTTCTAACGCGACTCTTAAAACGGACGGGTTGGTTTGTATAAAAGATAGATCGGGATCGGGATCATTTGCCCAAGCCCCAAGCCCCAAGCCCAAGCCCAAGCCCAAGCCCAGGCCCAGGCCCAGGCCCAGGCCTTAGTCCTCAGTCTTATGATATATACTAGACTCACTCTTATATATATACCCTACTCCCTCAAGAGAGAATGAGAGCATGTGGGACAAGTCCTCCACTCTCCTCCTTTCTCTTCCCACTTGCACCCTTAGACTTTCTAGTTTGGGCCTAGTTCCCTACTGGAAATTGACAGTTTTAGGGATTTCGAGGGCATAGAGTGACCAAACGGAGGGCTGTAAAGCACGGCACGACCCTCTGACCGATACGCTCATTTCGAGCTATCACACGGCCCATTCCACGATATGCTCTAAAAAATCTAGCAAAAAAACAAACAAAAAACACGCTAAAAACTAGTCACAAGGCCTCCTAGAGCAGCTTTTTGACACCTTAGGGTATCAAAAGCACATGCACTTACGCTCTGGGCGGGTGCTAGTACACGAGCATATTGAGGGTGCCTCTGTTCATACGGACACCCATTACCCATCCACGATAAGCTCTAGACCCTCAACGGGGACACAAGGTAGCACCACCCAAGACCCTAAAATAGCCGCTAGTGATTCCTCCTCCGACTCAGAAATCATGGAAGCATACCCTACCCAAAACACTGAGAGAGAAGGCCATGCACCTCCCGAAGCTCCACAGCCTAGTACTAGTATGTTTAGCCGTTTCATGGAAACATTAGGTAGAGCTACTCGCGCGGAACCTGATGCAAATGAAGCACTCGAAGGGGGTGGGGAAGTGGACTCTCCTTTCACATCGCACGTGGACCCCACACCCCCAAAGAGTGTCCATGTGGATATCCTGCCAACTTCTTACCAAGAAGGCCCTGTTGAGCTGCCTCCTTCAGAAGTTCCCTCTAGAGTACCGTTGGTGACAAGTAAAACCACGGGGAGCAACATTGCTTCTACCTCACAAGAAACCGTTAACACGTTGACTCTAGAAGGATTGTTCATTAATGATCATTAGACATACGACCTCCACACTGAGGTGTTGACGGATCTACACTCTGGCCACGCCTACCATGTAGGATGGATAGAGATTGTACAATCCACCTCTAGTGCCACGAGCATCGAAGATCAACAGAAAATGATCTGTAATGTTATCCATGGCATTATTCAATCAGAAAGGCAAAACCGAGGGGTAAATATACTCTCAACTGGCCCCATGAGATTTCTGGATACGAGCAAGGCTCAACAGCCTACTCTATCACAAATGGAGACTCCTCTAATGAGTCCCATGTACCCATCTTACGTCATTTCACCTGGGGTCTCTATGCAATCTGAGCCTCCGAGCGAAAACTTTAGCCTCCCTAACTTGGCTCAACCCTCTATCAAGGAAAACACAGTGCTCACTCCAGGGATAAGCCTAACAGAGAATGTACCGATGACATCTACGGTTAGCGCAGTGCCACTACCTAGTGTCGTAGTACCTAATATGGGGCCTCGACCGTATGTGCCTCTAGCCCCTTATGCACACATGGCCCCCACACCTCCAATTGTACCACTTGCTTATGCTCCTCGAGTGCCGCTCCCTAGCTCTTATCCGAGTGGACCTATGCCCGGTTATGTTCCATATCCTGCATCATCTACACATATGCCAAGACCGGTACCCGTCCCTCTCCCACATATGATTCCAAGAGTACCTCCACCGGCCCTGCCTCCTCACATAGGTGACTTGGCAGCGTTTGCTCAAACCATAGGTCGATCTATCGCGGAAAATATGCGTCATGCATCTGATAGAGAGCCTAGAAGTAAGGCAGTACAAATTGCCAAACTCACGCAAAAATTCAATGGGGACGAAGATGCTAGGAAACACATTGAAGTGTTTGAACAAGTATGTGATTCCTTACGGGAACGCAACGAACTACATAAGTGCAATGCCTTAAGCTTGACATTAAGTGGGAAGGCTGGAGATTGGTATAGGACCCTAAGGGTGGACGAGAAAACAATCTACCCTACCCTTCGAAGGTTGTTTCTAAAGGAGTACATACGAGAAGGTGTGCTTTGGGGTGTAGCATCTCAGCTACAGAAGGCCGAACTTAAGGAAGGAGAGTCAGTAAGGGACTTCATTAGTCGTCTAAAGCACTTAAACTCTCGCTGCCCTGTAAATGAGCGCTTCAACAATAACCAACTTCTTGATCGATTCATTCGAGGGTTGAGGAATGAAGGAATCTATAATGGACTAGTGATTAGAGGTATCACAACCTGGGAAGATGTCACTGCCAATGCAATCCAATTAGAGGACAACTTGATGATAGCAGGCATGAGGGTGTCTACCGACACGAGATCCACTAGCTCACAAGCCATTGAGTATGAACCCATGACTGCAAAGCCCATTGCCAATGAGCCAAAGGTATTTGAGACATTCTTGACAGACCTCACCAAGGCAATCCAAGAGTCTCTTAAGGATAATCGACCCCCTCAAAATAGTCACATGTATCCAAGAAGGGAGCAACAATGGTGTTCCATTTGCTTAGGTCCACATAGCACTAGTGAGTGCCCTACGTTTAGAGTAAAATTTAATGGAACTTGCAACGCATGTGGTAGGTATGGTCACCAAGCTAAGGATTGTTTAATGATCAAACGTATGATGGCAAATAGACCACCTATAGCCTGGACGGATGCGCCTCGAGCTCCTGTATTGATGCCTACTCCACCTGTTGAGCAACTGTTGTACAAGCTACACCGCTACCACCTCCTGTGCTAGGACCGCAGCCCCCGCATCCAAGAGTCGCCCCTATGAACCAAGTGGGTTGCGAGCCATCTAATGCTTATGCAGATGGTTGTGAGGAGGAAATAGACACTAGTATTGCCTACGGACTTGATACATTGGAAGAGTGTCCTATATACTACATGGAAGATTGTTGGGGACAAGTCAAGCCGGTTTATCAAGCTGCTACTCTCGCATCCAGAGGTCAAAATATCAACACCCAGGCTAGGAGGCCACCTCTTCAATGCTACGAGTGTGGTGGACCACATCGAGCAGCGGAGTGCCCTATTAGGCTGCAAAAGAATGCTGCACAGATGCAAATAAATCAAGGGAGCACGTCTGCAATGCCAATACTCACATGTAATCGTTGTGGCATAGATCACTTGACTGCCCAATGCCCCTATAACCCAAATGCGCCTAAAATCACACCCCTGAATTTGGTCGAAATTGCTAGTGTGACATCGCCAATACCACCCGTCGCACCCGCTTATGCGATTGCACGGTCCATGCTTCAAGGGCCAGGACATATCCTCGAAGAGAGAGATACCATTTCAGTTATCCAAGCAAAGAAAAAGAAGACACGAAGGAAGAAGTCGCAGAATACGGAAAATTCAAAGCCAAGTTCCAAAACAAACATAGGAACAGGAGATGACCCCGTGTATATGAATGACCTCGAGGATGATTCAGATTCAGTCGAGACAATGGAGACTAGAACAAATACCACAAAGGGAAAGACCGACAAAGAAAACCGTAACATGGAACCAAATGAAAACCGAATAAGAGAAAACCATAAAGAGCCTCTGAAAACACCACAAGTGTTTCCAAATCCAATCCAAGACCCCCAAGATAAACCGCAGGGGCAAAAAGGGAAAAATCGTAAAAAGAAGATTGGGACGTACCCAAACCCAGTAGATGAGATTAAGCAGGTGAAACATCTAAGAGGTTTAGTGGAGGAGACTCAAAGGAAACTAGAACCAGAACCCATGCAGGTCAAAATTCATGACACAGTGTTTCCCACGCAAGTTCATCCACCCCACATGAACCATAGACCGTTAGCCATATCTAGTATCATCCAAGAAGGGAGTGAGGACAGGACATCAGAAAGTGAGCATACACCCTTCTTGTTGGAAAGGATGTTTAACGAAGGAATACCTGATCCCATTGAGGAATATGAGATTCCATCCTCACCAGTTCCTAGTCAAGGACCTACACCCTGCAAAACGCCAATGAATGTTGCCAAACTAGTGGACTTCATGTCTTCTGAGGTCCGAACCACGATCATAGCAAAGCTGTATGGAGATCCTGAGTTATTCCTTGCACTTCGAGCATTCCTTAACGGAGAGCTACGAACGGGATTACCGCAGTTTGCGCAACCAAATAGGCCTGACTCGATTATGATTGATGAGGAAAATCATGTGCAATCACTTGACTTAGATGGACACGAGTCTGTGATCGAGGTACCCATTAACGAATTAGGGCAGTATTTTGAAGGCGACGAGTCTAATGCGACCCTACCCATCACTACCAAGGGATTAACTATAAAGGGAATTCTTGATGGTGGTGCGGGAGTTAGCATCGTTACAAAAGATTGTTGGGAATCCATGGGAAAACCCCGCCTCAGTGTTACTAACATTGTGGTAAAGATGGCAAATGGTACCATAGCCAAACCTATGGGGATGCTCAAGGATCTTAAGATCAAAGTTCTAGGACACAAGGTACGACATACGTTCATTGTAATGGATTTCTCTAAACACCTTATGTCATATGAAATGATTTTAGGACGACCATTCATGAGGGAAGCACAAATGGTTCACGATTGGTCTAAAAATCATGTCTATTTGCAATTCCAAGACTCTGTCCTTAGAGTGGATTTGGTGACTGGTAAGGTACACCCCTTAGGGAGTAAAACCATTATTGATCATCGCTCTGACACCACAGTTCACTCGGCCCCACTACAATATTGTTACACTTGTAAGAAGGATACAGACATTGGCCAAGATTCTCCTTATATGGATATCCTACCTGGGATGACGGAATCGGACAATGTGGATTGGGTCCACCTAGCATCAACCATAGACACTTGGGGAAATAGGGGGACGACCTGGGTAACACCTGAGGGGGATGAAATGCCTATACCCTTAAATATGCTACAAGCAATGCATATCGCTTCCGACAAGACTCATCCTAAGGTAACGAAGAAAACATACAAGTGGGTCCCTAAAGCTTCTTTAGTGACCATAGCTAGTGCTAAAAAACAGAAGCCTTGTAAGAAACGTACCACTCGCTCCAAGAAAAGTAAGAAAATGTTGCATTGGATCCCTAAACGACTATTGGAAGCCCAAGGCTACTATCAAGGAAATGATCAAATCTGGGTACCGAAACGTAGATTGTGCTCTTACCTATCACCTGACCCAAGTGAGCCCAATCCCGTAGCTCCAAAACGAATCAATGATCGTGGAAAGGGAAAGATCACAGAATGCTACACACCCGCTCCCGAGCTAGTTTGGGTACCAAAGAAAGAACGATTTGTTCCAACTAGCTCATGAAGGGGGGAGTCCCATGAAGATTCTAGCTCCTCATGTAATACATCCATAGAGGTAAAAGCTTCTACACAGCCTCCATCTATAGTAGTGGACCTCCATGAAGCTACAAAAGAATCCACACCTCCCAGTGTTCAAGAATCACCTAATGAACCACTTCAAGTTCAATCCTGGGAGAGTACCTTACCACCCTTGCAGCTTGACAAGGCACCTAGGGTAATAGAAAACTACTGGCAAAAATCCTCACCTATTACCAACTGGAACAATTGGTTTCAAAGGGTGACAAGCTCATTTCAAATGGTATGATCTACCCAAGGAAGGGGGGAGTGTTTGCTGACTGTCATCATTCATTTGTTTCCCTCTCAACCTTTTTCCCTGACCTCTTAATCTCCGATCTTAGGGAATGTATATATATAGCCTTATACTCACAAAAAAAAAAAAACGAGCAAGAGCAATTAGCAAACGAGTATTCACATTAAAAGTCAAAACATTGACTCAGACCTACACATGTCACATCTGGTACAGTGAAACAGAAACCTATGCCATGAAACACCTTTGATCCTGATCACTTGAGTGATGGAGGGTAGGTAAGATTAGTACGATAGGAGTGTTTCTGTTTTAGAGTTGAGAGATTAGCGAAGTTCTCTTTTCCCACTAATGTGCCTCCTAGAGGTATTCCTTTTGTTTCATAGTGTGTACAGGAGCGTGTTGCTATTGATAGGATTTGGACCTTCATGGAATCTTTCTCTCGTTCACACTTCAAATCAAGCGCGACCATCGACACAAACAGGTGTTTCTTGTCCATTAGCATTGCCCTTATCTTTTTGCATCTATGATTGTCTGCTTTGATTGTGATTGGTAGCATAATATTCAGCGCATTGGCTTAGTATCAAACATTTAATTCAAGGCAATCTTTTGTCATAATCACTTGTCTAGGTTTAAAAATCAAGCAGTCCGACTAAGCTAGTTTGACCAAGCTAGGTATTAGAAATCTTCTCTTAATACCATGGGGAATGCCTTCCTAATAAACAATGGTTACTTAGGTTCTTAATCCGATTTAGGCAGCATTGTATCAAATGTACTAGGGCTTTCTAGTGGGCTTGACCCTATTGACCTTTAGCTTAAGTATTATAAAGGGAGTTTACTAATGTGATGAGCCTGGGGAGTGTATCAGTGTTATATGACCCCCCAAAGTTACAAAATTAAAATGCTGAAAATGAACAAACAAAAAATCAAAGTGCTACAATGTAAAATTTTAAGCTGGAAGAGAAATCTCAGCTTGATTTGGTACTTCACTCACATGTATTGCCTATGGTACTAGAGCCCTAGAGGTTCCCAGTGTGGGCGCTTTTCCTTGAAAAGCAAAAAACGCAAGGCATACAAAATAAGCACACACATCATAATTGAATCAATGTGAAAAGACCTTGGGGGGTCAAAGAAAAAGTAATCAGTCAGGCGATGATTTCATGAGAAATTCCTTTTATGGTAGCTTAACTACAAGGTTTTCTAGATATAGCCTCTAGTCAGCCCTCGAACATGAATACTTGGCTCTCGCGATTAAACAACTTAATTGACCACAGAAAATTAAGAAGCTTACCCATGGTATTAATATTCGATCTCTAGTGCTTTTCGACCGTCAAATTAGCGACCGCAGACTTATTTAAGTTTTTACCTTTACATCTGTTTATGCATTTGATAACATTGCAATTTAATGTTCATTGCTACCAAATTGTTTGAAATTATTTTACCAATCAATGTGTCTACCTAAAACTGCATATGCTTTTTAAGAGAATGCAATTACTGTGCCAATGTTGTTTGATTTTGCAGTGACTGAAGAAGGCTAAGGACATTCATCTCAAATGCTCTTCCACCTCGACGAACCAGCTTCAACTCAATAGCTTCCGAGGACGGAATATACATCAGGAAGGGGGGCATGTTAACCCTCACGGCTCACGGACACCCCATCACCTACGACGGACGTGTATTATGTATTATTTAGAGTCAGGTACCGGGCTTGTCAGTCCAATAGGGAAAGGTAGAGTGATCGCCGATGAGAGGCGCAATTTAACTTGGACATTCAAGGGATTAGTTGGTTCAGCATGGGCGCCCAAGTGTGAAAGGGGTGAGCTCCTATAAAAGCCAACTAAACCTAATTTTTACTCATTCTCTCATTTGTGCAATTGAAGAGTGCTCTTGCTCCATCTCCATCTTCTTCTTCTTCACCTCCTTGTGTGTGTGTGTGTGAGAGAGAGAGAGAGAGAGGGAGAGTGTGTGTGCGATCGAGCATTACGAAGGCACGACGGCGGCGAAGCGGTTGAGCGCGGCATGACTGCAGCTTCTTCTTCATCGCGGCGAGGAATCCACCACGAAGGCGAGTGTAGAGCGGTGAGTGACACACCCTTTGTTTTCTTGAGCTTGCTAGTTTAGGCTTGTTGTGTGCTTGGAGCCGTTTGTGGCTCGCATACGGTGTATTGGCAAGTCCCTTGCTTCGACAGTGCGGCAAGGAGCGCACAATCCACTTGTCGGGTTCGATTTGGCACAGGTTGTCACATGGGATACAACATGGTCTAGGGACTCAAGGAGTTTGGTTTAGTCAGTGTGGAGCAATGAATGAGGGGCCCTCTCACTCTTGTCGCAGAGTGTTTAGAGTTACCTCCACACACAAGTACGTCTTGTACTTGTAGGATGTTCTTTTTTCAGACATCCTTAGTTGAGACATATTCCACATGTGGCGAATATGAGTCTCTGGGACTGACATTGGCGCCCACTATTTCAAATATATGTCATGACAAAGTCCCTAGGTGCTGGTCACATCTGTTTTCTAGACCAATTTGAGCACGATGTATCAGGAGCAATTTTGTGGCAAAAAATTGTTGGATACTTAGAATGACTTGTTCAGGTACAAGTACTGCTAAACAACATTACAGATGGTTGTTTATACATATAGCAAGGCTCTAAGTTGTTAATGAAAAAGTTTCATTGTTTGTCCCTAGAAGTGATTAATGTTTCACCTTCTATTATGGTTCAAACATTTTAGCAAGGCTTGCAAATGATTGCATCAGACAGTATTTAGATTCTTTTTCGAACTATTTACATTCCTCTTTAATGGGTGCTACGAGCATCACATTCACCACAAGTATTGGAAAAGCTAATCATGGATATATAGGTTCAAATCTGTTTTTGCTAAATACATGCACACTAGGTGTTATGGGCCCTAGTGTTTAGCAAAGATTGATTTGGAGCGGCATGCATATTCATCAAGTTGATGCTTATGAAGCATTTTTCACTCTCTTCTGTGTGCAGTATCTCTATGGGATTACTTTTGGGTATACTAATCACCAACGGAGGTCATGGCTCGGTTTGGGTGTTTGTGGATTTTTCAAGTTAACCACAATGGTTATCTCGGACATTGTTGATTCCTCAGCAATGTTATACGATATTGTGTACCAGTCATCTGGGAAGACTATCTGTATACCATGGGGGAAACACACCTCAGTACTGTCAGTTATCCAAGGGGATAGGTAGATTACCAAGTGTAATCGTGGGCTAAAAGATATGCAAAGTACATTAGCACCAAGCAATTCAATTAATAATCATTTATTGCTCTACTTGGGGTTTACTTACTATCAGTTAACGCATGTTTGCGACTAAGTTTAGTCTCTTCATGTTTAAATCAAGCTCTCAACCTTGAACACTAGTTATGGTGGGGTTGTTTACTGATGAAATTTGAGAACAAGTCAAGGACCTATACTTGGCTAATGAGTTATGTCAGCAAGTTACTTTCACGGAAGATGAAAAGCGGTACTCTTTCAAGTACATCTTTGTCGTGATAACTCGTTTAGCATGCTCATGTGCATTCTAAATGGAGTCTACACGCTAGATGGTTCCAAATGGACAACAATGTGCAAAATTGAGGTGTTTTCTTGATTTAATTGAACCTCCTACTGTACCGTGTTTTTAGTCAAACAAACAGCTGGATCCATGAAGGATACCACTCTGGAAAACATTAGTGTTGTTATGAAGATACTACCACTTTTGTTTTCGCAAACGAAAATGCTTCTCCAAGGGGGGAGTAATGTCATGCCAAGGGTAGGACTATAGGAGGGCACGACCCTGGCCAAGGGCAGATGGATACACATGCGGTATAGGGGCTATATATAGGAGGTCCAAGGGCCTATATATAGGTACGGTTGGGTGGTTATTGGGATGTCTATCTCCCTATGTCCATGCAAGATAATTGTTTCCCCAATCTTGGATAAGCTGTACCTGCATGAAAGGTCGTCCCAATATGATTTCGTAATTGAGTTTTTTCCCAAAGTCTACTATGGCAAAAGTGTGTTGATATTCAATCCCACAAGAATTGACTATAACTTTTTCAAGCAGCCTTAATGGTCTTTCAATGTGTCCGTCAACCAGTTGCAATTTCATTCGAGTTTGTCTAATGGCTGGTTGTCCCCAGGATTCCCATACTACTTTCGTGGCTATGGCTATGCCTGCTCCACTATCCAGTATTTCCATGGTTTCAATGTCTTTATATTTCACTGGAAGGGTTGTGTTTCCTTCTTCCCCTTCGTAATATTATCCAACTTTGTTCATTGGAACAGATTGAATCTCTAGTTGTTGTCCATTCCGTTTTTCAATTTTCCCAAATTTTTTGAGATTAGCCCCGTTATCCCCACCTTCTCTAGGGTTTTTGTAGATAATTCCATAAATATGGTCTAAGTTTTAATAGTTCTCCCAAAGTAAGAGTGCATTGGATGGGTGTAGACATGATTGAATGAATGTTGTCTACTTCTAGGGTCTGTCAGCTCTTTTTACTTGAGTGGTCTTACACACTAAGGATTCATCTTCGTTATCTCCCAAGGAAGAAGGTAATGCTTTCAAGGTCATTAATTTAGACATTCCTAAAGCTTCAGATCCTCAATCCCCATACAAGGATTGTACATCCATGTCCATATCAGGAGGTAGGTTGTCCAGCCAAACTTCCTCTATAGGAGCTGACTTTAGAATTCGGCTCCCATCATTGCAAGCTCTTCAAGTTTTGCGATACTTTCAAGGTTGGTTTTTGTTTTTCTAGCATTTCTTGCGTGATTCTTACCAAATTATGATAAGTTTTAAGCTTAGCTGCTTCTATGTCTGGAGAAGGATAGTTTTTCCATTTGTTTTCCATGTTTTGGCCTGCTGTAAATCTTGCTTGGTAGGCTTCCAAGGCTACATTAATAGGCTCAAAAATTTTGTCAACCAAAATTGATCCTCCAGATTTCAAGGTTGTTTCTTTGATTTCGCTTCCAGTTTCTTTCACCTTTTTCTAGAATAGCTTTTTTGCTTTCTCCTCAATTTCAGCTTGTTGTTTTTGTTTTCTCATCTCATATATTTTGCTTCTGCTTCTTTTGATCCTTTGAGAGGAAATTTTTGTAATTTCCAAATCATCAGAGGAGTTGTGTTTCTTTTCCTTAGCCTGGGCTCTACTGATACCTTGATTGGAACAATCAGTTCACTCTCAGATGAGCTACTAGGTATCACTTGGACTACATTTACTACTGTTTTAACCTTGTTTAAAGGATATTTAGGACAATCTTACGAAAAGTGTCAACCCTTTTTGCAACATTGTATGAAATAAGATTCAACTGGCTTGAGTTTTTTTTCAGGCTCTGGGCATTCATTTTTCCAATGATCATCTGCACCACAATTATGACAGTTTCCTGTTCTTGGCTTAATCATGGGTCTTACCATAGGAGGTTTGACACCTTGATTATACATTTGGTGCGAGATTTGGTGGAGCATAAGTCATAGGTTCCTCCATTGGTGGTACATGTGAATTATACCACACTCCCTCTACCATTACTGGTGATGAACTAGGCTTAGCATAGGGTGTAACATGCACAAGTTCTTCTTCCTCTATGACTCCCTCTTGATGCATGTACTTTACAGGCACTACATTATGTCCTTGATACGGAGGTTGTTGACTCAACACGGGTTGCGGTCTTTCCATACCCATCGGTGGTCTTTGAGCTTGAGCCATATTAGGCTGATATCTGTACATGGGCTCTCCTTGTGGTCTCATAGGCACGTATTGAACATTCCCATCATACTTTGGTGGGAAGTAGCACTTATTGGTCTCATGGTTTGTCCATTTATCCTCGAATGCACACCATTTTTGTGGCCTAATTGGTTGTCCCTGTTGAGGTATCCATTGTCCTGGTCCCCTCATAGGTGCTTTTTGCATGTCGTTCATCATGTTGTTCATCCTTTTGAGCATATCTTCTATGGATGAAAGCGGTGCTACAGTAGCCCTTCCCACTTGTGTTGGTTTAGTGGATGTTGTTTTCGTTATCCTTAGGGACATCTTCTTCGTCGAAAATATCACAATTGTCTCATAAGTCAATAGCATCTGATACACACTCTTCTAGGGTTGTATGCTTCTTACTATAGAGTATAGCATGAAGTTCTTTGTTTAGTAGTCCCTCTAAAAACAAAGATACGAGTCGTTATTATCCAGGTATCTCTAGCCCTGGGCATCTGGCAATGTATTGTTTCATTCGAGTTTCACAATACCTAACAGAATCACCATGTTTCTATTTAAATCTGTAGATTTGAGCTACCGTATTATGTTTGATCCCTGTTTTAGAAAGAAGCTACAAATCCTTGAGCTAATGTATTTAAGTCTGATTGACCTTGGTAGAATGTTTTGGAACCATGTCAATGCTTTTCCTTCTGATGTCATTTCAAACCCCTCGAATTGAGTATGGAAATCGAATATAAGTTCTGCTCTTAGCACTTGCTTAAAGCTTGTTAAGTGGTCGTATGGATCCCCTGATCCATTGTATTTTCTAACCCATTTTTGAAAATCAGCTGGTCTGACGCGTCTATTTGGTTCACAACTCCCTCCTGGCAGTTGGTCCTGCTCCGAGTCCTTCAAACCAGTCAATATTGACTCATGTAGCCCTCGACTGGCCTTAGTGTCACCCGGTTTTCTTCGTGATGAGGTGGATTTTGGTTTCTTAACATTACTCTCAGATGATCTCTCACGGTGTTCATCTCTTGGAATTGTCTTTGGTCGTTGTTCCACTATCCAATCCCTTATGGAATACCCTTGGTATAACAAAGTTGTTGTTATAAAAATTCCTAAACAGGTGGGTTGGTAGGTTTGTTAGTCCCTTATCTTTGATCTTGAAGATAAAGATGACCTTAATGGAAGTTAGTTGTCTTGATTTGGCATGCGAAGTCCATAGAAGATCTTTTACATTTCTATCCTCCGATCCTAGGATTATCCGTACTAAGCGGTTTCAAAGGCCTCAAATCTACTTGATCGTATCCATCAAATTCTAAAGTTGGTGGTCCTTCTTTTGCTGATATATCTGGGATTATGGTGTTTACTTCTTACCCCGATTTGTCTATCACGTCAGGGTTTTCAACTTGTAAATACTAAGTTCTGTTTCTGTCCATGTACATTTTTCCTTGTTTGTTTGCCCTAATCTCTTCTTCCAACTCAATACCATGGTCATCAATGCGAGTAGCATACTCTTTGTTGGGATCCAGGTAAATTTGAGCTCCATGGCGATTAGTCTTATAAAAAGAGATTATATGCTTATAGCGCATTGTCGTTCCGGTTTCCGAGTGAGTCGAATAGGAAGACATTTCACATGTTGAATCTCAAAAAGTGTATGAGAATTCTTCAAGAATAGTGTGCAAGGAATTGCCTTGATTCACGCTTTCTTCGGTGGATACTCTACTGGAGGTTTCTCCGCGTAGTATGCCCTGATTTCCTAGTACACGACCAGATCTAAGGTTCACAAAGACTTCCAAAGCCCTAGATTGAGTACTTACATTTGGATTGACTTGTTGTAATTTCCACTTGATTTGATTGCAACTTTCTGTTAAGCTACCTATTCATTTTTTGCAGCCTGATTCCTGTATAAATTTGGTAAAGTTAGCCATTCTTTCACAAAGACTGTATAATTTTTGCTAACTATTGTGATTGGTTTGTGTATCACTTCAAATCAAGCTATGGGAGTCACCAAATGACTTTCAGATTTGACTTTGGTAAAAAATCAAAGTATTATTTTGCAACTTGGAAACTGAGTGAACATGTACCAATTTGGATCCGATTGAACCCAAAATTGCGGGGTGGATTTGTATTATGTTGGTCTAACACTGTACAAGTTCAAAAGTCAAAACTAGTGTCTGTTTGGAATTAGGGTTGCAGAGAAACGCACACAGCTTGGAGAAGACGAAGGAAGCTCAAGGCACACAATAGAGAGTGTGTTACTTAGTGTGCAATGGAAAGATAGATAACCCTAGAGTGATGGGCGTATATAAAATGCACGGGGGAAAAAACCTCCTAAAGAGGGAAAAAATGCCTCAACGGTCCTAATGTGTTCACGCACATCACTACCACATGTATATGGTAACAAATCCCCCCTGGAGTGATGCGGTGAACAAGAGCTGGCACATGAGTAAAGGGAAGTGCCATGCCCTGAGGACATGATCAGTCCACAAAGGGGAGTAAGCCCAAAGCTTTGCAGAAAGTTTCAAGGTTCTCACGAGAAAATGCCTTTGTAAAAAGATCTGCAAGGTTGTCCTGTGTTGGCACATAAGCCAAGCTGATCTCTCCTGCTAAGAGCCGTTCCCTGACATAGTGGTAATGCACCTCAATGTTCTTTGTGCGAGCATGAAAAATTGGGTTTCTCGCAACTGCCAATGTGCTCTGACTGTTAGTGTAGATAGTGTTGGCAGTGTCTTGTCCAACACCCAAATCATCCATAAGGCATCTGAGCCATACACACTCAACTGTAGCTGTGTAGACTGCCTTGTACTCGGTCTTATAACTCGAAGTGTCCACAGTAGGTTGCTTCTTGCTCATCCATGATATACATGAACTGCCAAGCATGAAACAGAAACCACTTGTGGACAGTCACGTGTCAAAACAACCAGCCCAATTTGAGTCCAAAAAAGCATGTAAGTCTGGCGGCAATGATCTGCCCTTGCGATAAAACAAGCCAATATGTAAAGTGACACTAAGGTAGAAAAAAATCTTCTTGACAGCCTGCCAATGCTTAGACCCTGGGCTATGCATAAATCTGCTGACCTGTGAGACTACAAACTAAATATCTAGCCTCGTGTTGCATACATAAATGAGGCATCCAATAGCAGTTTGGTAAAGAGTAACATCAGCAGGATCTCCAGCATCATGTAGACTCAACTTCAAACCTGTTTCCATAGGAGTGGCAATAGGTTTGCAATCCTCAAGTCCAAACTTACATAACAATGTCTCTATGGAACTTTTCTGACACAAGGCAATACCACTATCACACTTCTTAAACTGTAATCCCAAGTAATGATGCAACAACCCCAAATCTTTCATCTTGAAAGTAGCATTCAAATCAGCCTTAAATTCAGCAATATGTCTCTCATTTGGTCCAGTGATGAGCAAATCATCTACATAAAGAACCACAATGAGAAGCACATCACCCTCACGCTTTACATACAATATGCTTTCTATTGGACTGTTACGAAAACCTTGTTTGACCAAATGAGTGTCAACTTTGTCATACCAAGCACGAGGAGATTGCTTCAACCCATACAAAGCCTTGTTACGTTTGCATACTTTGTCCTTTTGTCCTTTCTTGACAAACCCGCGAGGCTGCGTTACATAAACTTTGTCAAATATGTCACCATTCAAGAAAGCAGTAACAATGTCTAATTGATGTACATCCCAACCAAAATGAGCTTCCAATGCACATAGATAACGGATAGTATTCATACGACAAGTGGGAGAAAAAGTCTCTTGATAATCTATGCCTTTTTGCTATGCATAACCCTTTGCAACAAGTCAAAGCCTTATGGTGATCGATCTCACCATCCGGCTTGCATTTCAACTTGTAAACCCACTTAGTACCACTGGCCTTTTTTGCCAGGAGGCAAATCACATAAAGTGCATGTGTCATTTTCTATAAGTGCATCATATTTTGATTGTATGGCAGCCATCCAATTTTTTGAATTTTGTGCTTCATCAAAATACAGAGGCTCCTCAACATCATGTAATCTAGACACAACCAAAGCATAACAATGTGATGCATAAGAAACACTACATCTCGAGAAACCAGAATACACTAATTTGTTTGCGGATGATACAGCCTAACCTTTGCTTTCAGCACTATAACCAACAAAAATACATTTGACAGTCTTATCATCCAATTTTTTGCGATGTGTTTGTGGCACCAAATCATATGCCAAACAACCAAAAACACGCATGTGCTCAATAGAAGGCTTTCTATCATTCCATGGTTCATATGGAGTAATAGACTGCAAAGCTTTCGTAGGACACCTCTTTAGTACATAAGTGGCACACATGATGGCCTCAAGACAAAAAGCATGCGGCAAAGCATGACTTTTGACCATACATCATGCCATTTTCATAAGTGACCTGTTTTTCCTCTCAGCAACACCATTTTGCTAAGGTGTACAAGACACTGTACATTGGTTTTTTATCCCACGACTAGCCAGAAATGCATTGAGTTCATGAGACATATACTCCCCCCCCTCGATCGGAACGGACGGTGCCCATAGTACATTTCAAGACATTTTCAGCCATAGCCAAAAAAAATTGAAGCACATAAAAACTTCGGACTTCGCTTTAAGCGTAAATACCCATGCATGCCTAGAGTAATCATCAATCAAAGTCACAAAGTATAGGTAATTGCCCAAGGACGGAGTTTGCATGGGCCCACAAACATCACTATGCATAAGCTGCAACCTGCATGTGGCCCGAATTGAACCATCCTTTGGAAACTTAGAATGTTGCATCTTACCCAAAATACAGCCTTCACAAACATGTTTGACAGGTGCTTCAAGAGGCGGCAAAGAAGCAACCATATTAGCTTTCTGCAAATGCAGCAAATTGGCAAAATTTAGATGACCAAAACGTGCATGCCAAAGTTTTGCATCTGAAATAGCCCTTGAATCTACAACTGCATGTGCAAAATTTTTTCCACACTTGTTATACAAAGTGAGCTTATACAGCCCACGGCACAAAAGCCTAGATGCAACGATTTCATCACCAAAACTGAGATCATGAACTATACATCTGTCATCCACAAATTTGACTACAAGTCCAAGTCTAGCAAGTGCAGATACATACAAAAGATTCTTCTTGATCCCAGGTACATAAAGTGCATCAACAAGTGTGAAAGAACTACCATTAGTAGCAGTGAGCACGATCTTTCCAACTCCCAAAACTGGATAAGAGGCATTTTTGGCACAAGTGATAGAATTCCCATGAGGGATAGAATCGAGAGAGGTGATGTCATAATAATCAATATCTAATTCTCCTAAATGATTTTCTCATATTAAACTGATCATTTAATGTGGGGAAGTGCCAAGGGAGAAAAAGCTAGAATATTGGTTAAGTTAGCAGACCGGCCACAGTAGGGATCCAAAGGAGGGAAAATAGGGATCCAAAGGGGGGGCCATCTGCAAAAGAGCCATGTGAAACAACGGGCTAAAAAGACCCTAAGGTTCAGCCCATTAAGACTTCCAAAATGCTAAGGTTCCAAAATTCAAAGGTTGTGTCCAAAGGTTAACCTTAGGGAAAATTGGATGCTTAGTGTGTACCCAAAAAGTCTTTCTGCATCCCTACATGGGAGGGGGCGAGCCCCAAAGCTAGGGGATGAGAGAGAAAACCACACACACACACACAGGCTCCCTTTACACAAAGGGAATGAGGGACACATGTCAGCTCCCTAGGCCAGATGCCCACAAGGTATACCCAATTCCTATTGGAAGACCCTTGAAGTGGACCAATGAGAATTAGGCTAGAGTAAATCTAGTTTAATTAATTTAAAAACATTTAATAAAAGAAACCAATAAGAATTAAGTGTCCTAGAAGACTATTGGGCAGTCTCCCAAGGGGTCCAATGAGCATTCAGGAGCCCCATGGCTTGCTTGATTCCTATTGGCCAGGAGGCAAAGGGGTCCAATGAGAGTTTAGTTTAATTATTTAATTACCTAAAGCTCTCACAAAAGGGGAAAGGAGGACACATGTCAGAAGGCTATCACTTATGCTGCTTAATCCCTATTGGCTTGACCTGGGGAGGTCCAATGAGGCAAAAGCCAGCCTAACTTAGCAGCTAGGGCTCGCCCAAGAGAGAGAGGGGGCTGATTTTTGTTTGGCATTCACTCTCACATTCTCACACTTGACCATGTGTGAAGGAAAAATACTCTATCTCCTCCCAAGCTTTAATGGAGAGCTCATCACCTACTCCAAGCTTGTGAGATAGAAGCCTACATCAACACTCTCTTGGCATGTGGATGCAAATCCAACCAAGAGCCAAGCTTCAATGCATGCTCATCTTCTCTACCAAGCTAATTACTAAGCTAAGCTATGCTAATATGAGTGATTATGTGAGGAGATGTACTTCTTTCTCGTAAGATACTTCTTTTTCCTCTCAATCTACTCTCATACCCTGCTAGCTCTCACCATCTTCGAAGGTGTGTGAGGTCTTGGGTCTGAGAACGGGGATAATTCAAGTTGTGTTTGATTAAGTGTTTTGCTTGGTGTATGAAGCTTCCATCTTCATTGCACTAGCTCGTCTTGAAGGAACACAAAGAATTGTATTGTACAATGTCTCTCTTGATGGGAGAAACCATAATACAAAGCCTTTTGGAGGGGGGACCGGCTCCATGCAAATCCGGTCCTCAACTGTTGTCAATAGCTTAATTGCTCTCTCTTTTGAAAGTATTGTCGATGCTATCTAACTAGGTGTTATGCTTTTTGTTGCTCTCTCCACCCAAGCACTCTTGTAATTCTCATTAGGAATCTATTCTAATGAAATGCCCACTATGTTCATGCTAAATTCCGCTACACATAAGATTTTAGGCCATTAAATGTTACATTGGTATCAGAGCTCAAGGTTTCTCTTTTCTTGCTCAAGAAGGGAGGTCCTCAAGCTAGCTACAAATGGTTGGTATTATTAATTGCCTGTGAGTAAGTAGAATAGGGATTTTTCAGCCTTTCAGTGCGCCTGCCTTTGTGCAGTTAACGGGGCATCACCGTCGAGAGCTATGGTCTTAATAGTGGAGTCCTACGGGGCTTGCCTACGGCTTAACCACTATTGAGCTATTAGAAGCTTGACAGGAGCCGGTGCTGTTTTGGTGTCGAAAGACCCTCTCTTCTATTCCTTGCAATTAATGGTATTCGAGCCGCGGGTACAGTAGCTTGAGTGCTTTTTCTAAAGGGGTAAAGAGGAGTAGCAACTAGGGCTTGAAGTGCCAAAGTACACCTAAAAAGTTTACACCTAAAAGTTGTTAGAATGGATGACAATATTAAAGAGAGTGAAATTAATGTTGATAACTTTGATTTTGCTCATGAGCAAGCTACTAATGATGCTTCAATGCTTGTTAATTATCTTGTTTCTAGACTTCAACAAGCCATGGGCAATCCATCTCTCCAAAGTGAAGTGCAACGGCAGCTCCGTGCTGACGGGATTCTCCAAGCTCATCACCATGACGAGAGAACACCTAGGAAGCCTCCTTGTGAGACTACCAAAAGAGGTCTCTCTCCGATTCGGGAAGAAGAAGAGAATCCATATGAAGGGCTCAAGAACTTACTTCTTGATGATGCATCTCCTTCCCAAAGGAGAACTCAAGAGCCTCCACCGAAGGAACGAGAAAGAAGCGAGTCTCCCGCCACCTCGGCGGAGATGGCTCCACGAAGACGGCGGGCTAAACGCTCTCCATCACCACCAAAGCGGAGAAGACCATCACACTCTTCTCCACGCCATAATTCAAAGAGGGATGATAAAAAGCAAGAGAAGAAAAAGGCGAGAAAGAGGACACCCTCTTCTCCATCTTCTTTATCCTCTTCCTCTTATGAAAGCTATGGTGAAGACGACAAAGATCAAGACAAGAAAAAGGCGAGAAAGAGGTCACCCTCTTCTCCACCTTCTTCAAATTCTTCATCTTCTGAAGAAAGTGATGGTGGAACTTTTGAACCATCAAAAAGAAGAGGCCATAGGAAATCCTATGCCGCATGGAAGAGGTCGTCCAAGCTGAAGAAATTCAAAGAGGGAGGGAAGAGCATCTCTTTCCTTACCTATGATGGCACCTTCGGTGCTACAGACAAAGTTTTGGCCTTTATCCAGCAATTCGATGCGGCGTTTGGAGATGAGGGCTTCACGGAGTCCTCTAAGCTACGCCATGTAGCTATGCACTTTCAAAAGTCCGCCAGACAATGGTGGTCTAGCCTACGAGCCAACGGTGAAGCTCCACGAACATGGAAGGCTTTAAGAGCTTCCATTATGAAGCAGTTTTTGGCCACCGATGCCAAAGACAAAGTACTCACCGAATGGCGAAGCTTAAAGCTCTCTCCCAATGAATCCATCCACAAATATGTAGACAAGTTTTGGGACCTACAACTCAAAGCCACTGTCTTCAAAAAGTTGGATTTTGGAGAGCAAAAGCAACAATTTTGTGCGGGCTTAACCGAAGAAATGGCGGAGTATGTCAACTCCCAAAGGCCACGTACCATATCGGCGGTAATACACCATACTATGGTGGCCTCGCGAATCAATTTCCAAACGGGGGGTAAAAGAAATAATAAGCCCCCGGAAAACAAAGGTTCCAATGAGCCTAAGGGGAAGGACAATGTCCAAAAGTCTCCTAAGGGCAATTCCAACAAAGCTAAAGAGAAGGGAGTTTACAAAGGAAAGAATAAACTCTCTCCTGAAGAGCTTGAGCGTTATCGTAAAGATAACCGGTGTTTCAAGTGCGGCGAACAAGGGCATGCGTACCGCGCTTGTCCCCAAAAGAACAACCGCCAAGATCCTCCTAGAGCTTCTTTGGTTGAAATCCAAGAGGAGGAGATTCACCAAACTCACCACAAAGGATCTCCTCTATGCCATGCTTGGGGAAAGGTAAGAGAACATGATGCTTTTATTCTCTTTGACCCTGGTTCTACTCACAATTTCATATCTATGGAGTTAGCCACCAAGCTAGGCATACAATCCTACGAGATGGGAGATATCCTACCCGCAGACAGTGCCTTCAAGGGGCAAGAAGCTTCAGTCACTCCCTTAATCGGGAAATTGAGGCTTCATGTCCAAGGCTATGTGGACAAAGAGGATTTCTTTATCTCTCCTCTCAAGCATGAGGATGTAATCCTAGGGGCACCATGGTTTGACCGTGTGGCTGCCCATGTTAAATTTCCTGAAAGGAGAATCTCCTTTAAGTTCAGGGAAAAGGACATGTATATAGATGCTAGGGAAATGGGTAACACCATCCCCATTGTACATACACCAGCTTTCAACAAGTCAATAAAGAGCTCTATTTCCGTGTACATGATTTTTGTTAAAGATTCTCAAAATGAACCTAATGTTTTAGCAAAAGAAAATAAAAGCAACCAAAAGGAATTAGAGTTATCCAATTTTCTCAAGGGGTTTCAAGATGTCTTTATTGACGACATCCCTTGTGAGCTACCTCCTAAACGAGGTAATGACGACCATGCAATTGAACTTCTTCCAGGAAGTTCACCGCCTAACAAACCTCCTTATAGAGTTTCTCAAGCTCAACAAGAGGAGATTATGCGGCAAGTGCATGAGTTAATTGAGAAGGGCATGGTTAGGCCTAGCTCATCTCCATTTTGCTCACCTGTGCTATTAGTGCAAAAGAAAGACGGCACATATCGTATGTGTGTCGACTATAGAGCACTAAATAGGATCACTATCAAGAATAGGTTTCCCGTTCCACGGGTAGAAGACCTATTTGATAAGCTACAAGGATCGACCTACTTCAGTAGGATTGACCTAAAAAGTGGCTATCATCAAATAAGGATAGTTGATCAAGACATTGTAAAGACCGCATTTCGTACTACATTTGGTCTTTACGAATACATTGTCATGCCTTTTGGCTTGACTAATGCACCAGCCACATTTAACCGCTTGATGGAGAAGCTGTTCAGACCTCATCGAACCTTCACTGGAGTGTTCTTTGATGATATTATCATCTACTCTAATTCATTAGAGGAACATAAGCAACACCTCCAGGTAATATTTCAAGTTTTAAGAGAGAATAAACTTTATGTTAATCGAAAGAAAAGTGAATTTTTCTTGCAAGAGATTCAATATTTAGGTCACATTATCTCTCAAGATGGAATCCAAATGGATCCATCCAAGTTAGAGGTAATAAAAGGATGGCCTAAACCAAGGAATCTTCATGAACTAAGAAGCTTTATAGGTATGTGTGCATACTATAGACGCTTCATAGAAAAGTTCTCACAAATTGCGGGACCATTACATGACCTAACAAAAAAAAATGTTAGGTATACGTGGTCTGCTAAGGAGAACAATGCTTTCGAAAAGCTTATCTCTCAACCTGTGCTTACACTACCGGATCTCTCAAAACCATTTGAGGTCCAATGTGATGCTTGTGGTGATTGCCTTGGGGCTGTTTTGCTCCAAGAAGGGCACGCCATAGGCTATGAGAGTCGAAGGCTCGACCCTGTTGAGCAAGCTCTAGGCATATACGAAAAAGAACTCCTTGCAGTTCTACATGCCTTAGACTCATGGAAGCACTATTTATTGGGGACTCCTTTCATTCTGCGAACGGATCACCAAAGTCTTAAGTACTTCATGACGCAGACCAAGCTCTCCGACAAACAAATGAGGTGGGCAAATTTCCTTTCGCAATTTCATTTTCATATTGCTCACATTGCTGGCAAGCATAATCAAGTAGCCGATGCACTCTCAAGACGCCCGAGAGTGAATGCGGTTTCCATAGCAACTCACAATGATCTATCTTCAATGATAGATGAGTATGCTATTGATCCCGATTTTAGAGATGTGATTTCAGCCCTTGCATTAGGGAAGAAAGAAGAACCATTTACTTTACAAGATGGTTATCTTCTCTATGGCAATAGACTATGCGTTACTAACTCACTACGTGAGAAAGTAATGTATGAATCTCATGCTCCCCCATATGCGGGGCATAGAGGGATTCAGTCTACCCTAAAGGGAATTGAAACATATTTCTATTGGCCTACCATGAAAGTGAACATACATGAGTATGTTTCCAAATGTGTGGTATGTCAAAAGACAAAATTTGATAGAGGGAAGCAACTTGGATTGCTTCAACCCTTGCCAATCCCTAATTCACCATGGGAGAGCATATCCATGGATTTTATCTTTGGATTGCCTAAGTCTATCCATGGGAATACGGGAATATGGACGATAGTAGACAGGTTCAGTAAACAAGCTCATTTTATACCTGTCAAAAAGACTATCAAAGCCCATCAAATGGCAACCCTCTTCATTTCGCAAATTTTCAAGTACCATGGCTTGCCAATGTCCATAGTGTCGGATAGAGATCCTAGAATGACCAGTAATTTCTGGAAGGGTCTCTTTGAGAATTTAGGAACAAGGCTAAACTTCTCTTCGGCCTATCATCCACAAACTGATGGCCAAAGTGAAATAGCTAACCTAACTATTCTCGATCTACTAAAAGCCTATGTAACGGAAGTAGATCAAAGATCCCAATGGGAGAAGTACTTACCCTTAGTAGAGTATGCTTACAATAACACTGTACATACTTCTACAGGAAAAGCACCTTTCGAGGTAATTGAGGGAAGATCAAAAAGTCCCTTGCTACTTAAAGTACATGGGAAGATCTTCGCTGCAGATGAGTATAGCCGAGACCTACAAGAATCTTTCCAAAAGATTAAGGATGCTATCTCTATCTCACAGCAAAGGCAAAAGGCTGCTGCTGACAAGCACAGAAGAGCCCAAGCCTTTAAAGAAAACGATTGGGTCTTGTTAAAGTTTCCCAAGGCTCGATTAAGGCACACGACGGGCAAGAATCCTACGGGCCACCAAAAGTACTATGCTAAACTAGCAAAAAGGTACTATGGTCCCTTCCAGATTCTTAGGCCAATCAATGAGATGGCCTATCAACTTAAGTTGCCCAATCATTGGCTCATACACAATGCTTTTCATGTGAGCCTCTTAAAGCCTTACAAAGGAGAGCCACCTCAAAAACCAACTATTGAAGACCCACCGGAGATCGAGGACCACGAGGAGGTGCTGCAGCCCGAGTCCATTCTCCGACATGAAGACAAGGTATTAAGAGGCGGTAAGACTATCCGATGATATCTTATTAAGTTTAAGAATTATCCTTTTGAAGATGCTAGATGGATGCAAGGCATACAATTAAAGGATAACCTAAACCTTGTCAATGCTTACAATGCTTCCCAAGAGTAAGCAAATGTACAAAATGTTAAAAATGAACAAAATTTTTTGTCTTATAAGACTCTCTTTTTCTTGATTTGTGCACAAAAATGAAGTAGTATGCATGCTTAGATCAAGTTTGCGGAGACGACGTCTCCCCAACACCAAGTAGAGCTTGTCACTCTACTATGGAAGATTGATAGGACTAATGTGCAGACATGCTTGCGGCAGCCTCAGGCTCTCAAGCGCCAAATGGACTAGTCATCCATTATGGAATGATGTCGTAGGGTAACATAGGGATCCTCTACCCGCTAAGAAAAAGACTCATGCATATGCTTTATCTTCTCTACACCATAGTCGAGGACGACTATGATTTCAAGAGAGAGGTAATGTCATAATAATCAATATCTAATTCTCCTAAATGATTTTCTCATATTAAACTGATCATTTAATGTGGGGAAGTGCCAAGGGAGAAAAAGCTAGAATATTGGTTAAGTTAGCAGACCGGCCACAGTAGGGATCCAAAGGAGGGAAAATAGGGATCCAAAGGGGGGGCCATCTGCAAAAGAGCCATGTGAAACAACGGGCTAAAAAGACCCTAAGGTTCAGCCCATTAAGACTTCCAAAATGCTAAGGTTCCAAAATTCAAAGGTTGTGTCCAAAGGTTAACCTTAGGGAAAATTGGATGCTTAGTGTGTACCCAAAAAGTCTTTCTGCATCCCTACATGGGAGGGGGCGAGCCCCAAAGCTAGGGGATGAGAGAGAAAACCACACACACACACACAGGCTCCCTACTATGGAAGATTGATAGGACTAATGTGCAGACATGCTTGCGGCAGCCTCAGGCTCTCAAGCGCCAAATGGACTAGTCATCCATTATGGAATGATGTCGTAGGGTAACATAGGGATCCTCTACCCGCTAAGAAAAAGACTCATGCATATGCTTTATCTTCTCTACACCATAGTCGAGGACGACTATGATTTCAAGAGAGAGGTAATGTCATAATAATCAATATCTAATTCTCCTAAATGATTTTCTCATATTAAACTGATCATTTAATGTGGGGAAGTGCCAAGGGAGAAAAAGCTAGAATATTGGTTAAGTTAGCAGACCGGCCACAGTAGGGATCCAAAGGAGGGAAAATAGGGATCCAAAGGGGGGGCCATCTGCAAAAGAGCCATGTGAAACAACGGGCTAAAAAGACCCTAAGGTTCAGCCCATTAAGACTTCCAAAATGCTAAGGTTCCAAAATTCAAAGGTTGTGTCCAAAGGTTAACCTTAGGGAAAATTGGATGCTTAGTGTGTACCCAAAAAGTCTTTCTGCATCCCTACATGGGAGGGGGCGAGCCCCAAAGCTAGGGGATGAGAGAGAAAACCACACACACACACACAGGCTCCCTTTACACAAAGGGAATGAGGGACACATGTCAGCTCCCTAGGCCAGATGCCCACAAGGTATACCCAATTCCTATTGGAAGACCCTTGAAGTGGACCAATGAGAATTAGGCTAGAGTAAATCTAGTTTAATTAATTTAAAAACATTTAATAAAAGAAACCAATAAGAATTAAGTGTCCTAGAAGACTATTGGGCAGTCTCCCAAGGGGTCCAATGAGCATTCAGGAGCCCCATGGCTTGCCTGATTCCTATTGGCCAGGAGGCAAAGGGGTCCAATGAGAGTTTAGTTTAATTATTTAATTACCTAAAGCTCTCACAAAAGGGGAAAGGAGGACACATGTCAGAAGGCTATCACTTATGCTGCTTAATCCCTATTGGCTTGACCTGGGGAGGTCCAATGAGGCAAAAGCCAGCCTAACTTAGCAGCTAGGGCTCGCCCAAGAGAGAGAGGGGGCTGATTTTTGTTTGGCATTCACTCTCACATTCTCACACTTGACCATGTGTGAAGGAAAAATACTCTATCTCCTCCCAAGCTTTAATGGAGAGCTCATCACCTACTCCAAGCTTGTGAGATAGAAGCCTACATCAACACTCTCTTGGCATGTGGATGCAAATCCAACCAAGAGCCAAGCTTCAATGCATGCTCATCTTCTCTACCAAGCTAATTACTAAGCTAAGCTATGCTAATATGAGTGATTATGTGAGGAGATGTACTTCTTTCTCGTAAGATACTTCTTTTTCCTCTCAATCTACTCTCATACCCTGCTAGCTCTCACCATCTTCGAAGGTGTGTGAGGTCTTGGGTCTGAGAACGGGGATAATTCAAGTTGTGTTTGATTAAGTGTTTTGCTTGGTGTATGAAGCTTCCATCTTCATTGCACTAGCTCGTCTTGAAGGAACACAAAGAATTGTATTGTACAATGTCTCTCTTGATGGGAGAAACCATAATACAAAGCCTTTTGGAGGGGGGACCGGCTCCATGCAAATCCGGTCCTCAACTGTTGTCAATAGCTTAATTGCTCTCTCTTTTGAAAGTATTGTCGATGCTATCTAACTAGGTGTTATGCTTTTTGTTGCTCTCTCCACCCAAGCACTCTTGTAATTCTCATTAGGAATCTATTCTAATGAAATGCCCACTATGTTCATGCTAAATTCCGCTACACATAAGATTTTAGGCCATTAAATGTTACAGGTGAACAATTCACATGTGAAGTAATGTGCTTTGTAACACCCACTGTCAAAATACCACACATGTGAATCTGCAGCAACTGACATGCATGCATCATGGACAATAGGATTGTAAGTGCACTCTGCACTAAAAGCCCATTCTGCATCAACATCAGTATTACAGTCTCCTTTTACAGAAGACTCAACAATGGCTGCATTTGTAGTGAAACCAACATTTACAGTGGAACCACTCTCTTTCTTCTTAGCCTCTTTTGCCTTCAACTTAGGACACTGCTTGATCAAGTGATCATTAGCTTTACAATAATGGCAATGCATCTTCTTTTTGCCCTTATCACCAAAATTACCAGAAGAAGTGCTGCCAGCAGAAGCATTGGGAACAGAAGTTTTGCCACTCGCAGCAGAACCATAAGAAGTGGCTACATTGTTGTTACCACCCTTTCTTTGAGAAGCAATAAAAGCCTGTTCAACTACACACTGTCTAGTCCTATTTTTTTTGGAAAGTGACACTTGCAACAGCAACGTGCACAATGCATCAAGCTTGACAAATTCAGGATTTCCTTGGGTCATAAGTCTCCAAGTACTAGCAAAAGTTTGGTAAGAATCTGGTAAGGCATCAAGAACAGTCTGCACAAGGGAACTGTCTGAAATGACTTCACCTGCAGAAATAAGTTGCTCATTGATATCCTTGACACCAACAAGAAAAGTGTCCATATCATCTTCCTCATGCATAATCTTCAACTCTAGGTCTTTATGCAGCAAAGTAATTTTAGCCTCATTGTGGTTTGCATAAAGACCTGCTAGAATATCCCAAGCCTGTTTTGCAGATTTTGCTGAAAGAATGTGAGGAACAATGGTACGCTTCATAGAAAAATCAATCAATGCATGAGCTTGCGCATCCTTTACATCCCAACGAGATTGTTTTTCCATAGGCAAAACAACTCTAATAGCAGCAATCCTTGTAGCAAGACCTGCAACATCCTCAACATCGCCTACATCCTCAGAGCCAGGATATACATCAATGACCTACACAATATTCCAGAAGCCCTTTGACACAAGAACATCTTGCATCATGTAAGCCCACATAGGGTAATTGTCCCCATCCAACCTGTCCTTAGCAGCAAACATCTTGAACACATCTGTGTTGTTGTCAGCCATGGTAAATACTGCACCTGATATGAAAACTACCGAAAAAGAGGAGAAATGGAGCAGGAACAACACGTGCTATATATCACAAACCGTAGAAGACTCTAAGGCACCTGTTATGCAGAAAACGACACTGACAAAAATTCTGCACAAAATGACGAAATTGCCTGTGAAAACCTGTCTGTAGTAGAAACGGAGGCCGAAATGAGCCCGAATCAAAAATCTAAGCAGATTGAGCTCTTCAAGCAATCTCGAAATATTTGTTGACCTGCAAACGCTCGCCAAACCTCACTAAAATTGGAGATAATGAGCAGGTGTCTACTGGACCAGCTGACGACTAAGCCCATGAAGACGCAACCTGATCTGATATCAATTGTTGGAATTAGGGTTGCAAAGAAACGCACACAGCTTGGAGAAGACAAAGGAAGCTCAAGGCACACAATAGAGAGTGTGTTACTTAGTGTGCAATGGAAAGATAGATATCCCTAGAGTGATGGGCGTATATACAATGCATGGGAGAAAAAAACTCCTAAAGAGGAAAAAAATGCCCCGGTGGTCCTAATGTGTTCACACACATCACTACCACATGTATATGGTAACAATGTCCCTCTGTAGTAGTAGTAAATAATCGCGATTATTTACTTTTGCCAGTTTTTCGCACTTTTTGGCTTGGTTTGGCAAGTATACAACCTGTTAAAGTCCCTAGCCAAGTTTGAACAAATTTGGACAAGTTTTGGTCAAATGGTCATCAATTTTTTGTCCTTAGACTAACTTTGCAAATTTGGTCACAATTTCCAATCTAATGATCCAAATCTTACCAAATTTGGTTTGTGGGCTTATTACAACACGATATAGCTAGTGGTATGCTGACTTGGTCAAAAAAGTTGAAAAATGGGACAGATGTAAATAATTGCGATTGTTTACTACTGGCAACTTTTTGCATCTTTTTGGTCAACTTAGCATGTACACATGTTTATCACATCATTATAAGCCTATGAATCAAATTTCAACAAGTTTGGATAATTTTTTTCCCAATTTACACTCAAGATTTAGAAAGTCAGTACAAACTTTAGTGTTTTACCCAGTTTTTTGTCAGTTTGGTGATCCAAATTTTTTGTGTCTTTACAAAAGTTGTTTGTACACATGCAATGAGTCAATGGTACGAACCTTGGTCAAATCTGAGCTGAAAGTTAATAATCACGATTATTAACTTCAGGCTTGAAATGAACTAAGTTTTGCACTTTTTTCAAGGACAGTCCTTTTATGAGTTATTTCAAGCCTATGAATCAAGTCCTACAAAAACAGGGTGAGTCCTACGAAGGACCTGAAAACGCAAAAAAGATAGATCTAGCCGAACCAGGAGAAGAGCCTAGACGTGCCTACATTGCAAACAACCTAACGGAAGAAGAAGAAGAGATTTTGTTAAGCTTACTGAAAGAATACCGAGATATCTTTTCTTGGTCTTATAAGGATCTCAAGGGTGTTGATCCAAAAATCTGTCAACATACCATACCGATGAGAGATGATGCTAAACCAAGCAGACAAAGGCCATACACATATAATAAAACATTTTCCAGCAAAATCAAAGAAGAGATTGAAAAGCTAAAGGAAGCCAAATTCATTTATGTAATTGAACACACAAACTTGTTTTCTGCAATTGTGGTAGTACCCAAGAAAAATGGGAAATTACGGGTGTGTATCAATCTCAAGAAAGTGAATTCAGCTACCATTAGAGACAACTTTCCTCTTTAAATCACTGAGCATGTTTTAGAACGAGTTGCAGAAAAAGAAGCTTACAGCTTTTGAGATGGCTTTTTTTGGAATACAATCAGCTTTTGGTTGATCCCAAAAATTAGCATAAAACTACCTTTGCAACTGAATGGGGTATTTTTGCCTATCGGGTTATGCCTTTTGGGTTAACTAATGCTCCTGCCACCTTTCAAAGATTGATGAGCCATGATTTTAAAGAATATCTTAGGAATTTCTTGGAAGTTTATATGGATGATCTATGTGTACATTCATCAATCCAAATTGATTATTTTGAACACCTCAAAAAGGTATTCAAAAAATATAGACTTTTAAGGATTTTCTTAATTCTTGAAAAGTGTACATTCATGCGTAGACAAGGAAAAAATATTGGACATATAGAGTCTAAAAATGGCATTGCTACTGATATAGATAAAATTCATGTTATTGTGGATTTTCCTAGACCGACAACAGTCAAAGGGGTTCAAGCCTTCATGGGACATTGCGGATATTACATTCATTTACATGTACGCAATAATTGCAAAACCCATGTACAACTTGATTACACATTTTGAATGACCTGATGAGCGTGAAGAATCCTTCATGAAGCTTAAGCAAACTCTCACTTCAGCTCCAATATTGAAAGCACCAGATTGAAATAAGATATTCCACATATATTGATAGCCGTTTTTCGGCTCTCCATAATTGCCATAGTAAGTTACTCCACCCTACCAAATTCACCCAAACGCTATGGCTATCCCTACCATTTCACTGTACATAGGCGTGGGTGAGTTAGGGGAGTTTTCCCACATCTTCTTAAAAACCCTCAGCTAGCTAGTCACTGTGCTAGTTGAGCCAAAAAAAATAAAAAATAAAAAAATAAAAGTATATTATGGCCTCTTTGTGTGTAAATATTTAATTGTATATATGGCCTAAATATAGGTATTTTTTATAATTATTTTGGTATTTTATTTAAATATTTCTACTTAGGTGTGTGTTTTATTAAACCTATGTACACCTTCTTTCATCCTCTTACACCATAATTATATTTTTTGCCAATATGTACATACTCTAGTCTCATATTTTTCCTTTATACAAATCACTCCCACATTTTCACCCTCACCCTCGTGAAAACAAAAAATTGATTTCTGCTCATTGGTTACGTTTATTATATTATTTACTTGCATACCTTTTCCTCTTTCACCCAAAATAATTCAAGGAGGGACCATATCATATGATTTAAATATCTTTCCATATCCATAATTCCTCCATATTTTTATTATTATTTTTACTCATTATTCTAACACCATGTGCTCATTGAGCTAAAGTCCATGAATAGTCCATACACTAGTCCCACCATGTATATATTTCTTTATTCACCAATAATCCTCCTCCATGCATGGGTCAAGGGCAACTTGGATGCTTTGTATTATAATATGACAAAGGAGGGGCTCACTCTTGGATGCATTGTACAAATTCAACAAAGGAGGGGGCCACTAAAAGACTTTTGCAGGCATAAAAAACAGGCTTTTTGGTGAGAATTTTGGCACCTATCTCTACTCCGAATTTGGAGCGGTGGTCAAAAGAGAAAATGTATCCCACGCTCTGAATAATCACCTCAAATTGTTTCATGATTTTTGGAGCTACCAGCGGTGAGCTATGATTTTTTGAGTGGACCCCAGTCTGACCACTTTTCTCACAAGTAGCTTTTAGTCTTCTCTCACCCTTCCACACACCTACTCACTCTTACACATCCCTCCCTCTCCTTCCCTCACTCAAACCTGCAATTTCCATGGCTTCTCCCACCCTCTTCACCATTACCCTTCTCTCTCATCCCTATAGTTCTTTTATGAACCTCTACATACATACACCCTCTCCATGTCTCTCTCTATTGCTTCTATGTTACAATTTCATTTACCTCTCCTAAAAATATCTAAAATTCAGCATCTTAACCATGATAACTTCTGCAAATTGAGGATTTTTCATCAACAAATCCTCTTTTCATTGTGGTGGTCAACCGTGGCGGCGGCGTAAAGAAGCGAAGAAGAAGAAGAAGACCAACGGTCTTTTTTTCCACAATCTACACAAGGGTGAGTTCAAGCTTCTTCAAAGCTTCACCATCTCAATGATTCTCTTTTAATTCACCCCTCTTCCTTCATCAAATCAACTCATCCTACCCATTGTAAATGTATCACTAACAATTCTAGTGATTATTACCACTAACAACTAACTTCTCTTGTAAAAATGCACCCACACTATCAACATATGGAGTAGGCAACCGCACAAGTAAACCAAATTCACTCACTCCCATGGAAGTTTCTCTCCTTTCACCACATCAATAATTCTCTTACTTGAGCCCACATCCATGTGACTCAAGAGAAAAGAGAGACCCCATTCTCATTTGAAATTCATAAAAATTCATAATCCTTGATCTTTCCTAATAAAATTGATTAGGCTTAATCCTAATCAAGGATTCTAAAACCTATAAATAGAACCCATTCCTCCTTGTAAAAGACATCACTATACCATTGCACACTAGATTGAGCGTAGCACACGCCAGTTCTATCTTGGTTGTAAAGAGAGAGTAAGTTTTCTATACACCATCACTTTGGTGCATAGAAAAGCTTGAGCTAGTTTGAGTGAGTGCGAGTAGAAGATATTCTTCCTACCATTGTTGTATCTACCCCAACATCAATGAATTGGTAGTTTTGGGTGCAATTCATGTCCAAAGGCTCATGCTTCTCCTCCAATTTGGCTTGGCAAACTCATTTAGCTTCATAAGGTGACTTGTTTCATTGAAGGTTGTTGTTTTGTTGCTTGTGATTCATTGGCTATTGTTTGGCTACCATTGTAAGAGGGTGGATGGTGAGAGGGCTCCCATAACCCTAAGACAATGTGCTAGTGATGCTATAACCAAATCTTGTCACTTGATTCCGCAAGCTCTAAGTTCCTTTTTGTGCAAAATATAAAGTTGAAGCTAAGTTGTACACCATCTCTCTCTCTCTCTCTCTCTCTCTCTCTCTCTCTCTCTCTCTCGTGTTTTAGTGTGTGAGAGTGTTCCATTGGTGTTAGGGTTAGTGTAAATTCCTTGCTTGTTTGTGGGTTGCTCTAACGATTCTCCTCTTTTGTGTCCTAGTTCGCTCTTAAACTAGGTGGTACCCCTTGTGTAGTTGGGATTTGGCTGTGGGTTTGTTGTTTTGGTTTGTGTTGTGTTGTGCCCCAGCCCCATTGAGCAGCACGGGAGACTTGAAGGGTGTCTAGAGGTTGCTCTTCTTGTTGCCCGCCCCGGACCGCCTCAATATGTAGATGCTTCCAATTTCGCCATCGGGTGTATACTAGCTCAACCAGGAGACACGAAAATTGATTTTCCTATTTCTTATGCTAGCCGACAGTTGAATATGGCAGAGAAAAACTATACAACCACCAAAAGGAAAGGATTAGGAATGATCTATGCCATAAAAAGGTATAGAAATTACCTATTAGCTAGCAAATTTGTGTTCTTTGTGGACCACCAAGCCTTATTGTACTTGGTCAACAAGCCATGCAACACAGGAAGAATAGTGAGATGGTTCACCATTCTTCTGGAATTTGATTTCACTGTAGTTGTAAAAAAAGAAATCACTCATCAAAGTGCAGATCATTTGTGAAGTATTGTTTTAGGAGAACCACCTAAGGGAGTAGACGATGATCTACCTGATGCATATCTGTTCTCCATGGAAACGTTACCTCTATGGTCGGAAAACTTGGTATCCTTGAAGACCATAGCTCAAGTGGATTCGCAAATACCACTTCCTACTACATTCGGATTAATTGAGCAATTGGATATGTATCAATTAATAGCTGGAAGGTTGTATAAAAGAAATCGAGATGGAATATGGTTTTATGCATTAATCCTGAGGAGAAAACCCAATACCTAAGTCAAGCACACATGATCGTAGTAGGACTTCACTTTGTGGAAGACCAAACTATGCAATGAATCTTGAGACTTGGAGTATTTTGGCCAACTATGAGGAGTGATGTTCATTCTTTTGTGAAAAATTATCCTCAATGTCAAAAACAAGCACCCATACCTCATGAAACATTGTTCCAAATATCAACTGTTCCTAAGTGGAGTAACTATCTAGTTACTTACTTATCAAGCTGAACATTTCCTAAGGATATGAGTAAATGCTATCAAAGAGCGGTTGAAATAGAAGCAAGAGACTATGGTCTTGTTGGGAACCAGTTGTATCAGAGAGGTAAGGATCAGCAATTGCGTCTTTGCATAAATGAAGACGAATACATTCCCATTATAGAACAAGCATAGGCTGGATTATCTGGAGGTCACTTCTCTAGTGAGACCACTGCAAGAGCGATCTTAATGTTAGGCATATGGTAGCCAACACTTTTTGCAGATCCCAAGGAATATGTTTGAAGGTGTGATGTATGTCAATCAGCTAAAATGCCAACCCGTGTAGATAGCATGCCTCTAAGACCAATGATTAGGGCAAGAGATTTTGCAAAATGGGGTATAGACTTTGTTGGGCCAATACAGCCACATGGTTATAGAACCCAAGCTCAATATATCATTGTAGCTATGGACTATTTGACCAAGTGGGCCAAGGCTAAAGCAACTCAAAATAATGATGCCAGAACCACATCCGCATTCTCATATGAGTATGTGTTCACAAGATATGGACTACCAATAGAAATTGTCAGTGATAGGGGAACTCATTTCCTCAATGAGGTAATTGAGTATCTGCTTACTGAATTTATGGTCATCCACAAGCAAATCAGCTCCCTATCACCCACAAGCAAATGGACAAGCTCAGCATACAAATAAAATTCTTAGCTCGATATTGACTAAAGTGGTTAGTTCAGGAAGGATAGATTAGGAAATGCATCTGCATGCTGCTCTATGGGCCTATTGAGTTTCATTCAAAAAAACTTTAAATGCTACATCATTTAACCTTGTTTATGGTCTTGATGCCATACTGCTAATAAAATTTCTATTGCCGACACTAAGGGTAGCAAAGGATCTTGAGTGGACTGGACACAAACTATTAGAGAGGCTTAAAGATTTAGAAAAGCTTGATGAGCAAAGGCTAACCGCTGTAGCTCACATCTATGCACAAAAGGGGAAACAAAAACAATTTTTTGATTCCCATCTAATTACAAAAATCTTCAAAAAAGGGGACTTAGTTTTAGTCTATTCCTTTAAGAAATACATTCCCAAGGTTAAGAAAAAGGGAAACGAACCGTTTATCATTGAAGATGTATCTCCAAGTGGAGCAGTTAAGTTGTCCACCCTAGATGGTGAACCAATGGCTAGTTGGATTAGTGGATGGTGAACCAATGGCTAGTTGGATTAGTGGATGCCATCTAAAGAAGTACAATTTTCCACTAACCAATGAATTGCTAGAAAGGATGCACGCAACAAAGCAACGAAAGATAAAATGACAGAGGTTATTGATGAAGCCTAAGAAGAAGCTTGGCTTTGAGTACTCAAAAGAAAAGTTGCTCTCAAAAACCAACAAAAACCTATTCCCATCAACACTCTGGAACTAGATGATTAATAATGGGAATTCTAGAAAGATGCAGTATCAACAAATGATGAATGGTTAGAGGGAATGAACCTTCGTATCAAAGTACATATTACCAATCATAGCACAAATGCATTGGTCGATACAAGAGCTCGAGTAAATGCAGTCAGTTATTCCATATACAAGAAAGAAACAAGTCAGTCTTTGACAGCAAGAATAACGACTATTAAAGGATGCAACAAGAACCCAACAACAACATTTGGAGTAGTCAACTTAAATGTGATAGTACATGGATGTTCATGCCCTCATCAATTTGTATACTTACCAGATGATTGCATGAATGAAACAATGATTCTTGGAATCTCATGGATGCAAACGTACAAGGCAGTGCCAGACTGGGATACCAATCAGCTCAAGCTATCACTTAAAGGCAGACAACTCATTGTTCCAATTTCACCAAGCAAGGAAGAACGGAAAGGAGGTTACTAGCAGAGCAAACCATGAAGAAATCAATCTTCTCCATCCTATAGAAAAGCAAATTCTACAAGTAGTGTGCAAGGAGTTAGGAAAATTTGGGTATCAAAGGTATAGCTTAAGGACAAGCCGATTCAAATCTGGGTGCCCAAAAAATCATCTATAATACCAAAGACGGTTCCAAGGTTCAAAACACAAAGAGGAGCATCTTCAAACAGGGAACCTAACACAAAATGGATTTGGAAGACAAAGGAGCACTTATCTTCTCCGCAAACTGTAAAACCAATCAAGCAATGGAAAGTTAAGTCTCAGAAGACTCAACCAAACCATTTTGACCAATACAAACCAAGATATCAATGGCGGGAAAAGAAAACTTCAACATCAAAAACCCTTGAGTTACTTACCCAACTCTTGCACAACATAATGGTTTTAACTGCATTGATGTTCAAAGCATGGTAGAGCTAACCAAGGCTATGCATAGACACGATTGTTCAACCCATGCACACAGTCGTCCTGAAGTACGCTGTGAGCGGGATGGAAACACAAAGAACGCCTCTATAATGATCCGACACACACTCTTGGGATGATACACACACACACACACACTATGGGGCACACTCAGCTTACACAACCCACTTGGCCGAGATAGGGAACACACCGATGGAGTGAGAGGAGAGAGACTATCCGTTTACCCACTCCACACAGAGAGAGACACACACACAGACACACCCAAAAACTCAGCTCAAAAGAGGAGAATTTCTGATGTTTAGATACAATTGAGCTTGGGCCAACACCAATGGGGCAAATAGCTTACACAATATGGGTAAAATATGGCAGATACAATCACAAATTGGAGCAGAAGCTTCGCTCCAAGGAGAAACTTACACATCCATAACAACAAAAAAAAAGTGAGGAATTTGGCAAAATGGACAGCGCATCGCGTCCGGAACGGCCCAAAACCCCAGTCTGCAATGTCAAAATGCTCAAATCCACCTTGGATGAGCAGTTTATGGCCAAAACAGGCTCCAAAAACAGCAAAAACACAGTTGCGGCTGTTCCTCCTCTTCTCTCCACATTTTTTGTGGTCTTCTCTTGGTTTTTTCAGTTCCCACACTTATCTTCATTACTTGGGCACCTTTGGCCTTTTAGTTGACCTCAAACGGACCCCGAACATGCCAAAAACTGGCCTTGCAGTGCATAGTTGTCACCTTGCTGCATCCATCCGCACACCTGGCACCCAACTTTTTCCAATAATGCATCCCACAACCACGTGAAGTGGCCCCAAAACATGGTCCTCATGATGACCTTTTTGCAGAATTATCACAAGAAAACACCCACGTTGTGTCTGTACTTATCCACGTGCAAATACTGACCCCATTCGACCTCCTTACGCCACTAGATGCCATCTGACGCACCTTCTTACCTCATGTTGTCGGCCCACGGATAGCTTCCTCGAGAATTTTTACGCGCTACCAACTCCTCATTCTTATAGACTGGTACTGGTGATAGTGAAAATCGATGCACTATGTACATGCTGTCCTACCTGTATACATGTGGGCCCCACGTAACCACTTGGCTTTGGAAAATGGGCAATCCTTTATTCAATGCACCATGCATGTGTATGTACATATGCACAATCCCTTGCTCCAAAAAACTCCTGATATAATTTGCCCATCCCCTAGCCTGCTAGTTCATTCATGATCAGCAGCATCAAAAAGAGATATGAGACTCGCCGCGTCACAGGTCTCCTCGTCCCTCACCAAAATTACTCGCTCCACAGACAGCTCATCTTGCTCCACCATCATTAACCTGGCATGATTTAATTTAAGACGTAATCCATTTACCCTTGACTTATGTAGAATCCCATCCAGGTTAGCCAGCTGATATGTACCATTTGGGAAACACTCGACCACCTTAAAAGGGCCTTCCTACTTAAATTGAAACTTCTTTTGGAAGGTGTTGTCCAGCTTACTGTTGTAGCGCAAAACCAAGTCATGTTTCTTGATACCCTTACTTTTGACCTTTTCATTTATCTTTGCCAAAGCCTTTTCCTGCATTTGCCCATAATGTTCCAATTCACTCATCCTATCCAGCTGAACCTCTTGTAACTGTAAGAGCCTCTCTTTGAATGCATCACTAGGCGGCCCAAGCAACTTCTCTAACATCTTGACCGCAGGCAGCTCTACTTCCACATGCAATAGTGCTTCCTTTCCATATACCAAATGAAACGGAGTAAACCATGTACCTGTCTTCACCGAAGTACGGTAAGCCCATAATGCACTAGGCAATTCCAAATCCCAATTCTTTCCTTGGTGCTCTGTCACTTTTGAAAGAATTTGTATCAACTCACCATTGAATCTTTTATTTAAGCCATTACACTACGGGTAATAAGGAGTGGTATGCTGGTGCCTAATCTTCATCTTTGTGCATAAAAAATCTAGCAGTTTAGCTCTAAATCCTGGCCCCTTATCCGAAAGTAGCTCTAGTGGAACCCCAAACTTGCAACATATTTCATCGTACACAAATTTTTCCACATCCTTTGCAGTGATCTATTTTACTGCTATAGCCTCTGCCCATCTAGAGAGATAGTCCACTGCAGTCAAAATATAGCTTTTGCCCCTGCTTGTGATGGGTAACGGGCCTATTGCATCAATACCCCACTTTTCAAACACATCAAATGCCATAATGGTTTTTCGTAGCTCTGGCTTCAACACTCTCTTCCCAAATGCTTGACACCTATTGCAAGACCTATACCAATGGTGAACATCCTTGTGCAAACTAGGCCATGCATACCCCTCCTGCAAGATCTTATGCAAGCTGATCTTTAGAGCAAAATGGCCGCCACATGCGCCTTCATGATTCTCTTCCAGGACTCTGTAAAGCTCCTCCCGCCAAGGTACACGTCTCAACACGAGATCAGCCCCTTTCATGTACAAGACATCACCAATCAATTTGTACCTGGATGCTCTACGCACAAAACCATACTTCTTAGACTTATGAATGTCCTTTGGAATGATTCCTGTTAGCAAAATCTCCTCTTCTTGAGCCAAACTTTCCCGGCCATGATAAAGAGGTAAGTTGGTCCTCAACACAAATAGCTCCCCAATCATGCTTTGAGCTGCTTCATGTACCTCTCCATTTAGAGCACGTTCAATGTGTCTGATTCTCCATGCTTCGAAATTTTTTAACAGGTCTTTAATTCTGAAGCACATTTCCTTCAATGAGGTGTTCTTGCTCTTCCACACACCCGGCACCTGCTTCACAACCAACAAGGTATCACCTTTTATGCTCAACCTTCTAATCCCATACTTCAAACAAATGTGTAATCCGGCTTCCAATGTAGCATATTCAACGTCATTGTTACTATGAGCATCCAGTTTGAACCCTCTCTGCATACTAGCTTCCCCTCTGGATCATTAAGTGCTATACCCCCTGAAGCCGCATCATGGCTCTTTATGTATGAGCCATCAAAGAACAAGAAATGTGCATTGTTGATCTGTGGAACTTCTTCGACTACCTTTCTCACCGCCTCTTCCTTAACAAGGAGGGGATTCTCCTTATAGGTCAACCAATCAGCTAGGGTAGCTCTTGTACTATCTTCCACTAGAAAAGAGAACTCAAACTCTTGCAACTCAATTATCCATTTCTTGACCACATTTGACATGTTAGTGCCATTTATTAACTGTGGCAAAAAGGTGTAACTCGTCAAGAAATCAAAAGGTCATGGTAGCAAGTAATGACGAAATCGTCAAAAATATTATGCTGGCCATCACTAGCTCTACTTCCGAGAACTTTCTCTCTGCTACCAACTTCACTCGGCTTGCACAATACACTAGCCTCATATAATGGCTGCCTTTCCCCTTTTGCAATAGCATGGCTCCAATGGCATCATCCCCTACTGATGGATTTACATAAAACACTTTCTCCCAATCAGTAGCCTGCATGGCTAACAGACGCCCTAACACCTCTTTGACCTCTTGGAACACCTCTTCACACTTGTCATCCCATTGCAATGGATCATGCTTTGCCACTTGTTGTAATGGATAAAGAAGCTATGAAGACAATGGAATAAACCGCGCCATGTACTTCACTTTGTGTATAACGGTTGCCAATTTCTTCGTACTCGTAGGTGATGGAAGAAGAATAATAGACTTAACCTTGTCTGGATCAGCCTCAATGCCATTTTTTGAAACGATATGGCCCAATAACTTCACCCTTGGCTGTGCTAGGTGACATTTCTTTGGATTTAGTTGTCCTCCACATTCATCATATCGAGCCAATACCATCTGCAACTTCTCATGGTGTTCAGCCCTACTGCTGTAGACACAGAAGTCGTCCATAAAAGCTTTAACACAACTACCAATGAATGGTGCCAATACCCAATTTGCTCTCTCTTGATAGAAAGATGGTCCATTTGTCAACCCAAATGGCAATACCGTATAACAATAGCAGCCCCATGGCGTAATAAAATTTGTCTTTGTTCGTTCTTTAAGAGAAATCTTCGATTGAAAATAGCCTGAAAAACCATCACACACGCTGTACCTCTCATAACCTGCCCCACTGAATCCAAGATCTGATCAATGAATGGAAGAGGATATGGGTTCTTCTTAGTGGCTGCATTTAAGGGTTTAAAATCTACACAAATCCTCCACTTTCCATTCTTCTTTGGACTGACTACTATTGGACTCACCCATTCTGTGGTTTCCACTGGGACTATGAACCCTGCCTTCAATAACTTGTCCACCTCTTTCTGCAAGGATTCCATCCGCTCTTGACCCATCCTTCTTAGCCTTTGCCGCAGTGGCTTAGCACCTTCATTCAGCTCTATATGCATCTCTTCTCCTTTGAACCCTCTGATCTCTTCATATGAAGTAATGAACAAATCAGGAAAACTAGCCAGCATGTGTAAATATATCTCCTTCTCCATAGTTGAGAGGTCTCCACTAATCATTTGTGTCATCAATTCTTGCTTCTTTGACAATTCAACCTTGTTTTGCATCAGCCCTTCAATCACTTCATAAGGCCCTTCACTTTCATCTTCAACCTCATTCGCAAATACGACTAAACCAGAATCTTGGATTTCTTTGTCCATCAAAAGAAATGCAACATCAACATCCTCATCACTGTTGGTAGTGCTATCATTGTCCTCATCAGTCATCACTGTGGAATAGTATTCATTACTAGACTCATCCTCATCTTCATAAAGATCCTCCAATCGTGTCCTTGTGTCCATATTATAAAGCTTCTTGGCACTTGTCTTTCCATAGAGGCTAATCGTACCACGTCTCCAATCTTGAACAACTCCCACTGCACGTAACCATGGTCTGCCCAGTATAATAGGATATTCTCCCAACCCCGTTGGCATCACATGAAAATCAACCGCCGCCTTTGCATCATACGCCTCCACTTCTAAGCTCTTTACAACACCCAAACATTTTACTTTCTGATGGTTTGCCAATCTAACCCGGAAGCTTGACACCCCAGTCACTGTTAGACCCATCTTCTCAACGCATGAGTGTGTTATAACACATATTTGGGCTCCACCATCCACATAACCTTGTCCCATATTTTTTCTTTTATGCCACACATCTACTATTGGACAAATGTCAGGTAGCTCGTCCATTGCCAACACCTTCACTAAACCTCTCTCTGGCTCTTTCTCCATTGGGTTAACCATCCTCTTCCACTGTCCCTTTAGCTTAGGCACCATCTCTATAAGCTGCCCAAAAGTAACATCTGTCTTCTTGCTTGTCAGATCCTCCTTCAAGTCATAGCTTAATTGCCCATCCCCTAGTGGAAAATCTGAAACATGAAACTTGCGACGATCCCTTCTTTTCCTCTTGGCCTTGACATCCTCGCCTTCATGGCTCTTTCCCTTCTTCTTACTAGGACCTGGAGCACTTCTTCCTTCCTTGTCCTCTGTGGTCCTCTTCCCAATAGGCATCACTAATGTATCCTCTAGCTTTGATGCCTTCTCTAAGGTGACTACACTTATCACTTTTGTCTTTCCCTTTTCCTCCTGGGGTAATCCACTGGTTCCTTCTTCTCCCTTAATTTTAATGCCATAATCATTTGACCTAGTTAGCACCTGTCTTGGCAATGGATACATGTCTCCTCTCATCCTTGGTGGCTTATCACATTGCGTGCTGATGTGGCCCAACTCTTCGCAATTATAACATGTGGGCGTCTTCCTCCAGAAACCTGACATTGCTTTGTCCAACACCATTCCTAGGTCTTTCTTCACCTCCTGGATGATTTGCAAACCTCCCTCGTGTTGGAGCTATATATGGCTCACTCTACTCAACTTGGTCTCACCTATATATTTGTATCTTGTCCTCAATATGAATCAGTCTTTGGGAGCGTATATGGTGTGTCTCTTGTCTCGTCTCTCTCTCTTTCTCTCTACATCTCAACATGGTATCAGAGCAGTAACGATCATGCGCCGATCAATTCATGGTGACAAAACAGTATGTGTATGCGATTTGCATGTAAGATTCAAAAATTGCTACAAATTTTATTTTTGAGCATTGATTCTTGTTAACTGTGGTTGTTTTGTGTTAAGAAGAATATGATTAGTGTTTTGTGTGACGTTTATTGCTAATCAATCTAATCGTTGATTACGTTTTCTTGTTGATGACACCCTGAACTTCATCTCAATTTTTCTTACTGTTCTGCTCAAAATTTGGAGAAACGGGAAAAGCGCAATGGAGCATAGAGCAATGGCACTTTTCATCTAAAACTTGTTCGTCTCCTCGAGCTCTTCGATTTGAGTTCTAGGTTTGCGTCAATCGGAGTTCCCAGCAGAAAGTTATGCTGTTTTTACTGCAATTGAGCTTGACACAACTTTCTTCGTCCTACTTCTTCGTGAAGCATCCGCGATCGTTTTTCTTATTTTGGCGTTAACTTTTTCGAGAAGATTTAGCTTTTTGCTATTCATATTGTGGCCGTCAATCTTGCGTCTCACGCCACTCTATTTTGAGGACTCTTTTATTATTAACGTCTCCTTTACCCTGCCCTTTTTGGGTGACGTCTCTCACATCTTTGGAAGTTCCTTGAGCATCCTTCTTACGTTTATCGTTGACAGAACGCAGTCCTCATATCTCTCTCATTCTCAATTGCGGACTTCACCATATATGGTGTGCAAATTCTGCGATCTTATCTTATACGTCTTCTCGCAACAAGATATGGCTATGAATATTCTCGTCAACGGCTTTCCTTCTGGCCAGCATTCTGTTCCTCCTTTCCAAGGTCAAGGTTTTCCAGGCTGGAAAGCAAAGATGTTGTTAATTCTTGAAGGCGATGAACTCTCCGATGTTGTTCTTGGAAATCGTGTTTGTCCGCCTCAGCCTGTTGATACGGATAATGATAATGTGCTTATCACTGAAGGACCTATATTTGAAGATTGGAATGTTGCCTATACGGATTGGCAACGACGTGATAAAGCAGCTCGTCGGTATATTCTTTCTGCTCTTACTGATTCCCTTTTGCTTGATATGTACGAACTGCCTACTTCCCACGACGTATGGAAGTACCTTATTGAAAACTTTCAGAATAAATCTGTCACAGAAATACTTTATTTGAGAGGGTTGCTTAACAAGTTACAATATGAAGTTGGTACTGCCATGACGGGACTGTTGAGCTATATATAGAGACACTATATATAGCTCAACATGTTGAGCTATATATAGTGTCTCTATATATAGCTCAACAGGGACATATTGAATCTTTCAAATCTATTATTAATCAACTTGCTGATGCCGGTGATCCTGTTCCACAAAAGCAACTGATTACACTTCTCCTTGATACGGTGAAGGACTCTTCTTATGATAACATTGTTACTATTCTCTCTAATAAAGATGGTCTTGATTTCGACCAAGCCTGCATGTCTTTAATTGAATACTCTCAACGTCAAGAACGTCGTAATGCTAGTCATGATACAACTATGATTTCACACGAGGAGACTGAGTCACAACAGATGGAACGGGTTTTTTATGCTCAAAGGCGTCCATTTCAACGAGGAAACCGCAGAGGTGGCCGTCGCGGTAATATTTTCTCTCGTCTCAAATTTCCTAATAAGCAATGTTCTTACTGCAACAGAAATGGCCATACTGAAGATGATTGTTGGGCACGTCAATATGATGAAGAACACAATATTACCACAAAACAACCACGTTTATCTAGAGACTCTTCTTCTTCTTCTTGTGAATATTGTGGACGATCTGATCATCCCACTCATATGTGCTATAAGCGTCGATTCGACACAGATCGGAATAGAGCATATGCTACTGAACATCGAAACAACATTGTACCAGAAACAAGCTGCGTCCTATGTTTAGTTGCTCCAGACAGAATACTTCATGTACGCGATGGATCACTTTTTATTGTCGATTCTGGTGCTACAGGAAATATGACATATCAGTCTAAGTGGCTCCATAACTATCATCCACTGCCAGTTCAACGTGTTGTTTATCTTGCTGATGATACTACTTGTCAAGTAAAGGGTATTGGAGACTTATATCTTGGTACCTTATCTTCTTCCACTCGAATTTTGCGAGGAGTATTACATGTACCAGATCTTCAACGTAATCTTCTTTCAGTTGCTAGACTTGTTGATCTTGGTCTGTTTGTTGGATTTGATCATACCAAATGCCGAATTGAGAAAGATGGACAGACTATAGCCACTGCTCCTCAAAATGGTAATTTGTTTGAACTCTCTCTCAACGATGCTGTAGCAAATGTTGTCACTGCTCCAGGTGATCATGACTGCAAAGTAAGGCATCACCGTTTTGTTCATGCTGATTTCTCAAAACTCCTTGATCTTCAACGTCGTGATCTTGTTCATGGCATGGATCTTAAAGCCCATCCTCATATGGGAATTTGTGAATTTTGTGCTCTTGGGAAACACAATCGCAAACCCTTTCCTCTTTCAAATACAACTCATTCTCATGACATATTGGATCTTGTTCATATTGATATATGTGGACTTCTACCTTCTTTGAGATCACAATATCGCTACTTCATTACTTTCATTGATGATTTCTCAAGGTATACGACTGTATTTCTACTTAGACAAAAATCTGAAGCCTTATCTGTTTTCAAACAATTCCACAAGGCTGCGGAACTTCAAACTGGTCGTCGCCTTAAGAAGCTTCGTAGTGACAATGGAGGCGAATATGTTTCTCGAGAGTTTGTGAGTTACTGTGCTGACAGTGGAATTCATCATGAACACACTATTCCATATTCGCCTCAACAGAACGGTGTTGCTGAACGAAAGAATCGCACTATTCTCAATGCTGTAAGATGTATGCTGATTCATTCTAGCTTATCTCGTGTTTTTTGGGCTGAAGCTACTTTGACAGCAGTATTTATTCAGAATCATCTTCCTACTACTGCACCCTCTGGTAAGATACCCATCACAGCATGGACAGGTGACATTCCTTCTGTATCTCATTTTTGAACCTTTGGATGTATTGCTTATATTCATGTTCCCAAAGAAACACGAACAAAGCTTGATGCTCCTGGTCTTAAAGTTATTTTTATTGGATATTCTGACACTTCCAAAGGCTACAAATTCTATGACCCTTCCTCCAAGAAAGTAATTGTGAATCGTGATGCTACTTTTAACGAACAGCTTATGGGAGGCTCATGGTCCATGGATGATTCTGATGATACTAAATCATTGCTTCAAGCTTTTCCATTTCTTTCAGAAGATGAAACTCTTCCTATAGAGCAACTTTCCTCTTCACAACCATCCATTCCGAATGTCACCAATGATGATATTGATATTTTTGTTGATCTGCCTATTGATTTTGAACATGGCTCATGTCATGTTTATGATGACGATATTGCTGATAATGCTTTTTCTACTTCCGAAGATCCCATTACTTATGATGAAGCTATCTCTTCACCACAAAAGGATCAATGGCAAGAGGCTATGGAAGCAGAGTACGATTCTCTTATCTCTAAAGGTACATGGATACTAACTGAATTACCTCCTGGTCGTACAGCTATTAAATGTAAGTGGGTGTATAAGACAAAAGTAAAAGCAGATGGATCTTTTGACAAGTTCAAGGCGCATTTAGTTGCAAAAGGTTATTCCCAAGTAGCTGGTGTTGATTATCAAGAGACTTTTTCACCAGTTGTTCGCATTACAAGTGTTCGAGTTTTATTGGCATTTGCTGTTCAATTTGATTTAGAAGCTCATCAAATGGATGTGCGAACTACTTCTCTTAATGGTGACTTGGAAGAGGAAATTTATATGGAACAACCAAAAGGGTTTGTTATTCCAGGTAAAGAAGACCTTGTTGCTCAACTCCATAAGGCACTATATGGTCTCAAACAAGCTTCGCGAGCCTGGTATACAAAATTTGATCTTTTTCTCACCTCTAAAGGATTCATCTCTTGCTCGTCAGACCCCAACTTATACATAAAACGCCAAGGTAGCAGTTTTGTGATTCTTGCTCTTTATGTGGATGATACTATCCTTGTTTCCAATGATTTGGGATTTCTTCAGCAAGTGAAAAAGTTATTGTCTTCTGCATTTGATATGGTGGATCTTGGAGAGATTCACTCGTGTCTTGGCATTCAAATCCAATGGAACCGTACAAAAGGTATTTTATTCCTTCGACAGTCAAAGTTTATTGCAGATACTATTCAAAAATTTGGTATGGAATCTGCACATTCAGCCAACACACCTTGTCTTGCAAGCTCTACGAAGAACACTTCTGACAATGGCGGTCAACTTGTCACAAATCAACCTTATGCTAACTTGATTGGATGTCTTCAGTTTGTTGGCATGAACACTCGTCCTGATATTCTGCTTGCTGCTAATTATCTTGGACAACATCTTGCATGTCCTTCTCTTAAGCATTGGTCTGCTGCAAAGCGTGTGTTGAAATACTTGAAAGGCACTACAGATTTTGGTTTAGTCTATCGACGACAACTGACATCGGATTCTATGCAATCTCTTTCTCTTTTGGGTTACACAGATGCAGACTGGGCAAGCTCACATTTATCTATGCGATCTACTAGTGGAAATTGCTTGTTTATAAATGGTTGTCTTGTTTCTTGGACTAGCAAGAAACAACGTTGTGTTGCAGTTTCTACGATTTGGCTTCGACAAATGCTGGTTGATATTGGTTACTCTCCTCTTTCTAGCACACCCTTGCGGTGTGACAACCAAAGTGCTATTAGTCTTGCAAAAGACTATGTTCAACATAATAAGTCAAAGCACATTGCTGTCCATTATCATTATGTCAGGTATGAAGTACGTAAAGGAACCATTATGGTTGAACACTGTCCAAGTGACCAGATGATTGCAGACATTTTGACCAAAGGCCTCAACGAGTCACGTTTCATCCTCTTGCGCTCGGAGCTTGGAGTTGCTTCGACCTCACTCTTTCTAGATTAGCTTCTTTGCTATTGTAATAGCTTTGTACATATGACATTGTAATCTTTTAGGTACCATGCACTATGCACACTCCACATTTGCACATTGTGATCTCTAAGTCACTTGAATATTTGTACATAGATGCACAATTCACTTTCACATCATCATCGCTGGTTCATATTTTCACATTGTATAGGGGCTTCGGTTTTTCCCTTGAACTCCCCAAGGGTTTTTTCATCCAAAGCTAGAGACCTTTGTTTGAGTGGGGGTGTTGGAGCTATATATGGCTCACTCTACTCAACTTGGTCTCACCTATATATTTGTATCTTGTCCTCAATATGAATCAGTCTTTGGGAGCGTATATGGTGTGTCTCTTGTCTCGTCTCTCTCTCTTTCTCTCTACATCTCAACACCTCGACCTCGATTATTTCCCATTTGACCTAGCATGTTTAGGCTGAGATTATTCATTAAATCTACCACTTGCCTCATGTCTTGCCTTAGCCCATCATATTGCACTACTGTAGTGACCACTCCTGGCATAACTTGAGGAGTAATAGAAACCATTGGTTCATGATGAACCCCTGGCATGCGACCTTGTAAAGAGTCCATAGGTTGAAATTCAGACCTCATGGGAAAAGACTACACCCCTAAGTGGCTCATTTTCCTCAACTTCCACTCTTTGTTCCTTGCTACCTCTAGTGCATCTTCATATGTCCTAATCTTCTTTACCTCCACTCTCCAACGTATTCTCCCAAACACTAGCCAAGAACCTGTCCTTCTTCATCATGTCAGGTGGGGGTACTTGTGTTGCTAAGGCCTTGCACATCCGCTCCCATGCTAATGAAAACTTACATATGTACGCATCTACTGGCTCACCTTCCTTTTGCACCAAACCTTTACTTCTTGCCACACTTTGTCAGGATCTTCTCTCTTCACAAACTCCACTTCGAATCCATGCCTTAGATTGTCCCAACTCAATCTTACAGGTGGATCCGCTACACGCAACCCCTCTTCAAATGATTTGGACCAAACTCGTGCATCACTCTCCAAACAAATTTGGAGAAGACGTAACATCTGTGCAGGGTCATGAATCTGGTTGCTAATACATACAACCTCCATCTTTTCCAAAAAGTCTTTCTACATCTTCATCACTTCTTCCATGAAATTTCGGATAAGAGAAAGCCATGGATACCCAAGTTTCAATGCTTTGAGAACCCCTTCGAACACACGTGCAAGAACCCAAAACTTTTGACCGACTCAATCCCCAGAAACTTTAATACAGCTCGTCTTTAGATAACGACAAACACATGCACATCAAATGAGTTTTCATAGTCAATCATTGGAATGACAACAGGCAAAGGGCATTCCAGTATCTCTCTTAATCTTCTTGGCCCGAACATAAAGACTATGCGCTGATGGAAAAAAATCTTCTTGGACACATGAACATTTATCTGGATTCTTTGAGTTAAATGAAAAGGAGTGAATTGAGGTCCATTTTGATCATCCATTAAAGACAACCATGCAGCTCCCAAGAAGGCACACCTGACTTATCCTCTGGTTTTGCCAGAATTTCAGCAGCATAACAGCATAAATGGCTTAAAAGACCAAAAAACCAGCCATCATAACTTGGAAAAATTTTGACAGAGTTTCCCCAAAAGTAGAGCAGTGAGAACCCAAAATATAGACTGTATATGTATGCATAAAATGCCAACAATAGAACCCGAGCATCAAATAGGTACATAGCCTATGGCGAGGTCACAAAAAGGGTACTCCAGCCACGTGTATCACCGAAAGGATCTCACATTTGAGAATCCCCCCAGCTCAATAAAACCTCACGCTATCGACCCTCTCACGAAGGCTTATGCAAATCCTATATAGTGAAGTCTCAGAAATGACTATCTTCCAGACCACGTCTCAAAAAATGGCTGAAACTGTCAAATAAAACCAAGTATGGCTCCACAAAGGCGTACAATGGTAGTTTCCACAAGTAACGTACAATACTAACAGACAATGCACTCAAATAGGCACCAAATGATGCATACCCATGGACACTGCAAGTGACTCCCACTTGCCAGTGTATCACTCTACTCTAGCTACCTATACCTGTAACCTGTAACATGTAACATGTAATCCCGAATCTTGAAGCTTGAAGCTCGAAGCAGAAGTACTCGAAGAAGATCCTCTATGGGGGCGCCAAAAGAATGTGAGCGGGATGGAAACACAGAGAACGCCTCTATAATGATTCGACACACACTCTTGGGATGATACACACACACACACACTATGGGACACCACTCGGCTTACAAAACCCACCTGGCCGAGACAGGGAACACACAGATGGAGTGAGAGGAGTGAGACTATCTGTTTACCCACTCCACACAGAGAGAGACACACACATAGACACACCCAAAAACGCAGCTCAAAAGAGGAGAATTTTTTATGTTTAGATACAATCGATCTTGGGCCAACACCAATGGGGAAAATAGCTCACACAATATGGGTAAAATATGCCAGATACAATCACAAATTGGAGCAGAAGCTTCGCTCATAGGAGAAACTTACACAGCCATAGCAATAGAAAAATAGTGAGGAATTTGGAAAAATGAACAGCACCATCGCATGCAGAACGACCCAAAACCTCAGTCTACAATGTCAAAGTGCTCAAATCCGACCGCGGATGAGCAGTTTATGGCCAAAACATGCTCAAAAAACAGCAAAAACATAGTTGCGGCTACTCCTACTCTTCTCTCCACATTTTTTTGGTCTTCTCTCGGTTTTTTCAGTTCCCACACTTAGCTTTATTACTTGGGCACGTTTGGCCTTTTAGTTGACCTCAAGGGCCTACAATGATCAATTTTTGGGCTAAATTGGAGATGTACACACTTGTGTGTGCAATGATGCATCTTTATGTGGAGAAAAGTAATAGCTTGGAGTGTGATTATGATGTAAGCACGCTCACTTGATCATGTCAATTCTTGATTTATTAATGTGGTGCAATGTGTGCTAATTATTCGCTAAAATTAGGTGTGTAAATCAAGTGACCTACACTTTACATATAATTTGATTCACTTAGAATGAAATTAATGGTCAATTTTGACTAGTGAACCTTGTGTGTCTCAAGATTAAGCTTGATTTGCAACAAGAATTCATGTGTGTGCATAAATATCATTGTTTGTGTAATGCACCAAAGAGGGGAAAAACTGCCATAAAATTCAAGTGTGTGCACCTAATGTGTGCATGCATAGAAATTGAACAAATTGATGATATATCAATGTGAATGCATGCATAGAAGTTGAACAAATTGATGATATATCAATGTGAATGCATGCATAGAAATTGAACAAATTGATGATATATCAATTTTGAGTGTGTGCATGCATAGAAATTGAACAATTTGTACCTGGATGCTCTACGCACAAAACCATACTTCTTAGACTTATGAATGTTCTTTGGAATGATTCCTGTTAGCAAAATCTCCTCTTCTTGAGCCAAACTTTCCTGGCCATGATAAAGAGGTAAGTTGGTCCTCAACACAAATAGCTCCCCAATCATGCTTTGAGCTGCTTCATGTGCCTCTCCATTTAGATCATGTTCAATGTGTCTGATTCTCCATGCTTCAAAATTTTTTAACAGGTCTTTAATTCTGAAGCACATTTCCTTCAATGAGGTGTTCTTGCTCTTCCACACACCCAGCACCTGCTTCACAACCAACAAGGTATCACCTTTTATGCTCAACCTTCTAATCCCATATATACTTCAAACAAATGTGTAATCCGGATTTCAATGTAGCATATTCAGCGTCATTGTTACTATGAGCATCCAGTTTGAACCCTCTCTGCATACTAGCTTCCCCTCTGGATCATAAAGTGCTATACCCCCTGAAGCCGCATCATGGCTCTTTCTGTATGAGCCATCAAAGAACAAGAAATGTGCATTGCTGATCTGTGGAACTTCTTCGACTACCTTTCTCACCGCCTCTTCCTTAACGCCGCTTTTTGATCAAGGAATATGCATGGAATGTGTGTGCAAGCATTAGGGATATGCCTAAGTGCATTTCCAGTTGAGCAAAATTTGGACTTTTGTGCTTAATTTTTGAGTGTGTGCATTGCTTGATTTAGGCCAAATTAGTGCTACTTTTTAAGAAATTGAGCATGCATACATTCACTTATGCTTGGTCAAGTGTGAAATTTGAGCATCGCAATGGGAATTGATGTAATTTTTGCATATGATTTTGATCTAAATTTGGGTGTTTGTGCCAACTCAATGGCATTTGATATCCAAATTGGGGATGAATAATTGGTAGCAATTACCAATTATGATGATTATTAGACCTAAAATATTGGTGTATGATTGATTGAATTGGACGTTCAAGTGATACTCAATGAAAAATGATTAGATAAGTATGACCGTTGCATGTGTATACCATTGGAAGTGGTAAAAATTTTGTTGCTTTATGCCTTTGCAAATGCCATAATCCAATGTGTGTAACCTCGCAAACCAAAATGGCAAATCCTTTGGGTTTGGATGATTATGACTATTGGATATGAATAATTGGATTTTGCAATGATAGAAAGATTGGACTTGGATTGCCCAAGGAATATTTGACTACTCATCCTATCTGCATGAATTCACGTATTCAAAATCAAATTTGAGTATCAATTTGGTCCACTACAAATCATATGGACAAATGATTTCCAATTGGAAGTGAAATGGATGAGAATGCATTACTAGTGTGAAAATTTTTAAAATTTTGATGAGAATTGGAGGAATAGATCTTAGTGATGTTTATTACACGATGCATATGGAATTCGAGTTGCTTGGATGTTCAAATAGATGTGTATACACCATTAAAAGGCACAAAGAATTTTCCTTTTAGTTCAAATGGAATTTAGAATTTTGGATTCAAGACTACAAAAGAAAGTTTTTTTCTTCATTTTGGATCAGATGGCTGCATCAATCTCAGTCTCACTGATTAGGCAAGAGCTTTGCCCACTGTCATGCACTATGGTCATCTCTTGTTGTGGGAACCTCCTCTTAAGAGGATAATAATAGTAATTCCAAAAAATCAATGGCTCAACCCTACCACAAGCCGAATGCACACACATGAAATATTTGCCTTTCTCAGCTCCATGCAAAAAAAAGCACCGCTTTAAGGGTGCGTGACTCCACAAGAGCTGCGGGCTTACCATCACAAATTCACACCCACTAAGGTCCCACTCTCTTCATTGGCAGGAATGCACGTAAATCGCACTGCTTCCAGTTGTAGTCTTTGAATCAAAGACCCGGCCACTCACATACACTCTCTGGATATTTTTGCCGAATCCTCGGTGCTCGCCTTTGCTGCGTAGGCTTACCCACACACTGTCCTATTTGTTGCAGCTCATCGGTGTTGGCAGCCTTTTTGCCTACTTGCTAGGCTTGAACTGAATTAGAGCATGCACACACAACACATGGCACTGCCACTTGACATAACACACACACACACACACACCATTTCCGCCAACACTTGATGTTGCACTTGTTGACTCATCCCACCTTGACCGCATTCAATGTACACACATTTTTAAAATCTTTAACTTATCATCCTATTGTGCCTAGCACCTATAGCCCTCCACATCAAGGACTAGATGTTCCCATCTCCCTGGTGCTTATCTTCGAGGGCTTAGTGCCCACCACAGCCCCCTAAAAAAATCTCATATTGAATAGAGCGACACTCACATGATCCATTTGACTCTTTCAAATTTTGTATCTGGTCATGGTGGGCCTCATCCATCGTCTCCATCTTACACCAATCTGCAACAGCTATGCTACTGATTCTCCCATAAACCGCAAGGGGTCTGCGTTGACTTGTTGAGAGCAAAAAACTTGCAACGTTGCAGGTCATCACACTCTTCACCGAGGCCATCAACAAGCACATGCATACGCTGCTTTTGGGGCACCATGCTCACCCACACACACATTCAATCATCCCTCTGGACTCCTCTCGTCCTTTGGATTGTGCAATGCCGAGTCCCCGTGTACACTGACGAGCCTACAAAAAATGTATATTTAAAAAAAAATGTTTGGATGGGTTCCCACCCTTCAATTTGACTCAACAAGAAGGATTCAAATGAGCCAAACATTGGCCACAAATAGGCAAAGATTTTAATAATGATTGGAAGTCCAAAGAATAACTCCATTTGATTTGAAAATTTTGCTATCTCAATTGAGTTTGTTCATTGATTGTCTAAGAACTATGCATGTTAGCCGCAAATGGCCACTTAGGCGTACATCAAAGTCAAAGATTCATTTTGGATACACCAACCTAAATAACCAAAGGTAATAGGGTGGGTAGCATCAAATGAGTCAATCACTACTCAAGGCTACTTTCAAGGAAATAGTAATGTTTGGGCCAAAAAGCCTGAGGTAATAGCCTAGACTTGCTCACCTAAAAAAAAAGTTATACAAAGAGAAAGGCGAGATATCAATGGAAAATAAACAATTCAATTAGGAGAAACCACAAGAGGCAAAGGAAAAGACGTTCAAAGAAGCACACAATGTGACAATTATGGTTACTAAAGTCAGACTTCTATCAACCTACCCAACAAAGATATGAGAAGCAACAAATAATTCTAGTCAAGCTACTCAAAGCACACGGATTTTATGAAGGTAAATCTCAAATATGGTTACCAAAACCTGTAGCCCAACCTAGAATAACTAAGATCAGTCATGTAGCACAAGGATCCACCCAAAGGCAAGCAATCACAACCAACATCCAACATAAGCCATTTACAATCGAGGGTGAGAAAAACTCTAGATAGATACCTCACCTTCACCTAAAAAAGAAAGGCCTTTACAATGGTAAAAATTCGATATGGATACCAAATCCTTGTGTCCGTCTCAATTCATACAAAGACCACAAGCAAGGGGGTTTCTAAGATTGCTATTGAAAACTCAATGATAGAGAACCCACAAACTGTCAGTCCCAAATTGTCAAGTAACATTCTTTGTGGTCAAAGAGTCTTAGCTATTCTAGGTATTGGTAAAGTTAAAAAAGTTGAGCATATTTATGTTGTGTCGCTCATGATGGTATAGGTGAGCATAAGAGTATAATTCTATGTATTTTAACTTTGGTAAAGTGAATGAGGAAGTACATAAGACACTCACAATATGAGCACATTGACGTACAAGGAGTGAAGCTTCTACATTGAAAACTCATCTTGGTAATGTGGAAGCTATTGTGACATCATTTGATGTCACATATGCTACATTTGTTCCTTGACACACCAACTCCATCTTTCACACTGCATGTTTTCTTTTTTTTTGACAAATTTATCATATGCATATAGAGTGTCCCATAATTTACACTTTAATTAGACACTCTTCCTTTGTTTCTTTTAGGAACTCACCTTGCATGAATAGATACCTAAAGTCCAACCACACCATATTAGTGAATTTGGGAATTTTACAATTTCCACTTTCAAATTAATCTTAAGATTTGACCATGTCATAAAATCTAATATCTAACTAACCCAAATGAATTTCTCATATTAAACCTAACCATTTAATGTGGGAGAACAAAAAAGAACAAGAGCCAGAATATAGACATGTGCTTATGGATCTATCTTAGCACGGGACCAAAGTCATTGGGTCCAAATGAGAGATGGTCTATGTCAAATAGCAATGCTAGCTAATAAATCTTGAAAGACTTTAGGGTTAGATTTATTTAAGACATCTAAAGGTTAGTGTTAAAAGTCCTTAGACCTAGGACCTTAGGGTATTTTAGACCTTAGACAAGCTGTTTTTTGGGAGTCATCGTCCAAGACCAACAAAATTATCAATCCTATGATCGGCAACCCGGATAGATCTTGGAGGCATGAGCATCATTGGATGTATTGAATGAGATAATTCAAGAGAATGCTCTTCCAATGCAATAGAGATTATCCATGAATCACTAACTCTAATCACACCATAATCATCAATCAAAATTCACCTGCTCACATTAAGCCCACCAAAGTACCATAGACTTGAATCTCAAAGAACTTTCTTGACAAGCACACACTAATTGCATTGGTGTTGGCCTCTCCAATCACCACATGCCAATCAAGGTACTTAATCAAAAGCTACACACATGAGGGTGAATGGTGCTTGAGTCACATACTCTAGTCACAAGATTAAGAACCCAGTGAATCAACCTAATTAGAGATGTTAAATATCACAAACTGAGTACTCATAGAAGGATAGGAGTGGTCAATAAGCAAGAAGTCATCACCACACACTCAAATCTAGAATAATGAGAGGGTGAAACTACTTCATGACATAATGGAATATAGAAGAATTAAGACTAATGAAGAAAGTGGAGATTAGATTAATAAATGCTTCTCTCGTTACAAAGGATTAACACTAGCCTTTGAAGCATGGGCATTAAGCTCAAGGCTAGGCCATCCGAGACCACTCAAGAGAGATATCTCAAGAATGACTACTCAAGAATGGATCCTCAAGAATGAAGTCTCTTTGCATAATAGGCTTTCTTATAAAGGGATGCACCACAAGAGTTTCTACTATGGGGTTAGGTTGAGCCCTCTAGTATATACAATTTGGAGCTCTGCAAATGAGCATGTGTTAGCCGCTGCTAACATTCCCCCCTCCTAATTTGGTGCACGTCCGCGTGTGTCGTTGAAGCAAAACACAATGACATGGTAGAAAGCAAGTCCATGGAAAAATGTTGAGCTGCAAATTATAAGAACAAGTCATGAGTATCAAAGGCTAACAATGTTGTATAAAACATGAAGTACAATGAACAATCATGCAATTTCACAAAATCTAATATCTAACTAACCCAAATGATTTTCTCATATTAAACTGATCATTTAATGTGGGAGAATAAACGGGAACAAGGGTTAAGATATAGACATGTTCTTATAGATCTATCTCAATGCAAGGCCAATAGTAAAGGGGCCCAAATAAAAGTCCTTTGACCTTAGGTAAGCTAGGGTTGAGCTTGAGGTGGGAACCCGGCCCAAGCTTAAGGTTCTTGAGGTCCTTGTCCTACTTGATGACTAAGATACTTGAGGTGCCTGATGACTGAGATGCTGGATGTGCTTGATGATTGAGATGCTTGAGGTTCTTTTCATGATTGAGATGCTAGGGTTGTACTTGAGGTGAAAACCCAGCCCAAGATTGAGGGGCTTAAGGGCCACGCTTGTGGTGAGAACTAGGCCCAAGGTTGAGGGGCTTGAGGTGGCACAAAAGTCAAAGCTAATCCCTACAAGGAGGGGGCGAACCCTACAAGAGGGGGGATGAGAGAGAACACACACACACACACTCACAAAAGGCATGCTTGGTACAAAGAAAGGCAAAACACACACACTCACTCACAAAAGGCATGCTTGGTACAAAGAAAGCAAAAGATACACTTGTCAAGTTCCTCCTCATGTTGCCCTCATGGTGTGCGTGAAGCCTATTGGTTGGCCACCGAAGGGGTACAATGATAAATTAGAAAATTTAATTAATTGTTTTTACATTTATCAAGTCCTCTGTCTCAAAGGGGAAAGGGGGACACTTGTCCCAAGGTTACCCTTGTTACTTGATTTACCTCCTGCTTGTCATTGGCGAGGCCTTGAGGCGTCCAATGAGCTTCAAGCAAGAGCTACAAGCTGGGGGGGGGGGGGGGGGGGTGACCAAGGAAGCTAGGGGATTTCTTAGGGGTTATACTCTCCCACACACACTCACACACACTCTCATTGTGTGAAGTTCAAAGTGCAAGAGCTCCCTCTCCTTCTCCAAGCAAGTAGAGAGGTTGAGAGCCTACACCAACACTCTTACCTATGGAGTGCAAGAGCTCTCTCTCTCTCTCAAAGCAAGTAGAGAGGCTGAGAGCTTACACCACCACTCTTGGCTATGGCGTGCAAATCCAACCAAGAGCCATGCTTCAATGCATAAGATTTCCATTTTCTCCATCTTCATTACTATGCTATTATGTATGCTAGTAAGAAGAGTGATGATAAGTGAGGAACTAATTCTTTCTCTTGTGAAACGTTTCTTCTTCCTCTTCCCTACCCTCATTCCTTGCTAGCTCTCTCCACCTTGGAAGGTGTTTGAGGTCTTGGGACTGAGGCATGGGACAATTCATGCTTTCCTCAAAGTTTATGTTATGATCATGATGCATGAAGCTTTCCATATTCATTGCATCACCTAGGTCACAAGGAACACAAAGATTGTATTGTAACAAATATCTCTTGATGGGAGAAATCATAATACAAATGCCTATTGGAGGAGGGACCGGATCCACATAAATTCGGTCCTAAACTGTTGTCATGTTCTCTAAATTCTCTCTCTTGCAAAAGTATTGTTCATGCCAAGTTAGCTAAATGCTAAGTTTATGCTGCTACCATCAATTATGTTCACCCGCTATGCTCACAAAGTAATTTCACAAAAGTACTCTCTCTAATTTCCACTGCTCTCAAGTTAATAGGCCAGTTCCATTACATTGATATCAGAGCATTTGGTTCTTTTTTCTTGCTTAAGAAGAGAGGTCCTTAAGTAGCCTACAAATGGTTGATGTTGTTAATTATATTAGGGTAAGTGGAACTAGGATCTATTATCGGTTTTCTTTAGTCCACTATGTGGGATATGGTGCACACCTCGGGAACTTTGGACTTAATAATGGAGTCTTTTTAGACTTGTCTATGGCTTTACCATTAATGAGCCATAAGAAGTCCGAAAGGCGATAGCCCTCAACAACTCTGCTATGTTAGACCTACTCCACTGCTCTCTATAGTTAACCAGTTCCAGCCCTAGGTGTAGATACTTAAGAGCCAATTTTCAAAGGCTAAGAGGAATGGCAACTAGGGTTTTGAATTGCCAAATCATACACTAACTATGTTGAAATTTTTTGTTAACATGGCTGACAATAACCAAGACACTAGAATGAACATTGATAGCTTTGATTTTGCACATGAAGGTGCTAATGATGATTCCCCCATGTTTGTGAATTATCTCGTAACTAGGTTACAACAAGCTATGAGAAACTCTGCTTTGCAAGCCGAAGTTACTCAACAACTTTGCGCTTATGTAATTTCCCTTCCTCTTCAAGAGGAGAGAGAGCTTAGGAGGCCTCTTGAAGAGACCCCCAAAAGAAGACTCTCTCCCATACGAGAGGAGGAATCCAAAGAGCGAGAATACAATGAAACTTTAAGTTCCTCTGAAGATGTGGCTCCACAAGGACAATCGCCCACTCCTCCCAAGAGGAAAATATCAACACACAGTCCTTCTCCTCATCACTCCAAAAGGGAAGAGAGGAAACAAAGGAAGAAAAGGGCAAGAAAGAGGTCACCCTCTTCTCCTTCTTCTTCACCTTTGTCCTGCTCCGACGAAAGCTATGGATATTCTCCTAGAGAATACAGGAGGGGAGGACATTGCAAATAATTTCCTGCATGGCGAAGGTCACAAAAGCTAAAGAAGTTAGAGGAGGGAGGAAAGAGTATCTCTTTTATCACCTCTAATGGCACCTTTGGTGCTACCGACAAAGTGTTGGCCTTCATCCAACAATTTGATGTTGCCTTTGAAGACAAGGGCTTCACATAGTCCTCCAGGCTACGCCATGTAGCTATGCACTTCCAAAAATCAGCTCGTCAATGGTGGGCTAGCCTTTGTGGCAATGGTGAAGCCCCAAAGACATGGAAAACTCTACGAGTTTCCATCATGAAGCAATTCCTTGCAAGCGATGCAAAGGACAAAGTGCTTACCAAATGGCGCAGCTTGAAGCTTCTCTCTCATGAGTCTATCCACAAGTATGTAGACAAGTTTTGGGATTTACATCTCAAGGCTACTGTCTTTCAAAAGATATATTTTGCCAAGCAAAGGCAGCAATTTTGTGCGGGATTACCTGAAGAGATGTCCAAATACATCACCTCTCAATGGCTTGGTACTATTAGCGAAGTAATCCATCACACCGTGGTTGCTTCACACATCAATTTCCATCAAGGGGCTAGACGTAATGTCAAGTCCATGGAAAACAAAGACAAAAATGATGCAAAGGGGAAAACCAATGCTCAAAACTCTTTGCAAGGAACTTCCAACAACAACAACAACAACAATCGGTCTGAGGAGAAGGGAGTATACAAAGTCAAAAACAAACTCTCTTCTGAAGAGCTTGAAGCTTTTTTCAAGGACCATAAGTGTTTCAAGTGTGGGGAGCAAGGACATGGCTATTGTTCTTGCCCTAAGAAGAATGCTCGCAATAAGACTCCTAGGGCTTCCACCAACAAAGCTCCAAAAGAGGATGTTCATTGTTGCAAAGGATCATCACTTTCCTATGCTTGGAGAAAGGTAAGAGAGCATGATGCCTTCATCTTGTTTGACCCTCGATCAACTCACAACTTCATATCAAGGGAGTTGGCCACCAAGTTGGGCATTCAAGCTTTTGAGATGGGAGATATGGTAATGGTTGACACAGATTTCCATGGACAGCAAGACTCCGTTACTCCCTTGATTGGGAAGTTGAGGCTTCATGTCCAAAGCTATGTTAACAAAGAAGACTTTCCATCTCTCCTCTCCAACATGAGAATGCTATCCTAGGGGCGCCATGGTTTGATCCATGGATGCCAATATGAAGTTCCTTGAAAGGAGAATCTACTTCACCTACAAGGGAAAGAACATGTATATAGATGCTAGTGAGCGTGATCGCACTATTCCACTTGTAAATCCTCCTGCTTTTGATAAATAAATGAAGAACTCTATTTCTGCATACATGATTTTTGTCAAAGATTCTCTAAAAGATCAAAATGTTTCATCAAATGTAAATGGTAGGAATCAAGAAAAGTTATACTTGTCTAATTTTCTAAAAGGATTCCAAGATGTGTTCATCGATGATATCCCTATGGAATTACCTCCAAAACGAGGGGATGATGACCATCGCATTGAGCTCCTTCCGGGAAGCTCACCGCCTAACAAGCCTGCTTATAAAATCTCACAAGCTCAACAAGAGGAGATCATGAGGCAAGTACAGGAATTGGTAGACAAAGGGATTGTGAGGCCTACTTCCTCTCCCTTTTGTTCTCCAGTCCTTTTAGTGCAAAAGAAAGATGGTACATATTGTATGTTTGTGAACTATCGAGCACTAAACCATATCACTATCAAAAATAGATTTCTCGTGCCTCGAATAGAAGATTTTTTTGATAATCTACAAGGCTCTACCTATTTCAATACGATTGACCTTAAAAGTGGCTATCATAAAATAAGGATAGTGGATAAAGATATCTTAAAGAACGCATTTTGCACAACGTTTGGTCTTATGAATATCTAGTAATGCCTTATGACTTGACTAATGCACCACCTACGTTCAATTGTCTAATGGAGAAACTTTGTAGACCTTATCACAAATTCACTTGAGTGTTCTTTGATGATATCATCATCTACTCCAAGTCTTTGGAGAAACATAAACAACATCTCCATGTAATTTTTCAAGCATTGAGGGAGAATAAGCTTTTTCTCAACCAAACGAAAAGTGATTTTTTCCTTCAAGAGATTCAATACCTAGGACATGTTATCTCTCAAGATGGTATCCATATGGATCCATCAAATTTAAAGGTAATACAAGCATGTCCTAATCTAAGGAATCTACATGAGCTAAGAAGCTTTATTGGTATGTGCGCATACTCTAGACGCTTCATAGTAAAATTTTCTCAAATAGCAGGACCACTACATGACTTAACTAAGAAGAAGGTTAAGTATGTATTGACTGATAAGGAGCAAAATGCTTTTGATAAGCTCAAAGAAAAGCTTACCTCCCAACCAGTCCTCATGCTTCCGGATCTCTCAAAGCCATTTGAGGTCCAATGTGATGCTTGTGGTGATTGCCTTGGAGCAATTTTGCTTCAAGAAGGGCATGCAATAGCATATAAGAGTCGAAGGCTCAATACTGATGAACAAGTCTTGGAAATTTATGAGAAAGACTCGCTTTTAGCTATTCTACATGTCCTAGATACATGGAATCACTATTTATTGGGGACTCCATTTATTCTACAAACCCACCACCAAAGTCTTAAGTATTTCATGACTCAAACCAAGCTTTCAAACAAACAAATGAGGTGGGAAAATTTTCTTTTGCAATTTAATTTCCATATTTCTCACATTGCTGGTAAGCACAATCAAGTGGTCAATGCACTTTCACAACGACCAAAAGTTAAGGTGGTGTCTATAGCTACTCACAATGATGTATTCTCTATGATAAATGAGTATGCTACTGACCCTCACTTTAGAAACATAATGTCAACCCTTGCTTTGGGGAAGAAAGAGGAACCATTCACCTTGTAGGATGGGTATCTTCTCCACGGAAATAGGCTATGTGTTACCCATTCCCTTCATGAGAAATTTATGTATGAATCACATGATCCTCCCTATGCGGGGCATAGAGGTATTCAACCTACTCTTTGAGGAGTAGAGACATATTTCTATTGCCCTACCATGAAAGTGGACATACAAGAATATGTTTCAAAATGTGTAGTAAGCCAAAAGACCAAGTATGATAGAGGGAAGCAACCTGGATTACTCCAACCATTGCCATCCCGAATTCACCATGGTAGAGTATATCCATGGATTTCATCTTTGGATTGTCCAAGTCTATCCATGTGAATACGGGAATATGGAAAATAGTCGACATGATTAGCAAGCAAGCACACTTTATTCCTGTCAAAAAGACTATGAAGGCACACCAAATGGCAACTCTCTTCATATCTCAGATTTTCAAACACCATGGAGTACCAACATCCATCATGCCAGATAGAGATCCTAGAATGACCAATAATTTTTGGAGAGGTCTCTTTGAAAATCTAGGAACAAGAATGAGTTTCTTATCGGACTATTAGCCACAAATGGATGGCGAAAGCAAGATAGCCAATCTTGCGATACTTGATCTACTCAAGACTTATGTTACCAAAGTAGATCAACGCTCATAATGGGAAAAGTACTTACCTCTTGTAGACTATGCCTACAATAATAATGTACATAGTTCTACAGGAAAAACACCTTTTGAGATCATTGAGGGAAGACCTAAAAGTCCCTTGCTACTCAAAGAACATGGGAAGATCTTCGTTGTCGATGAGTATATCTGTGACCTACAAGAATATTTTTAAAAGATTAAGGAGGCTATATATATCCATCTCTCAACAAAGCCAAAGAGATGCTACTAACAAGCACAAAAAGGCTTTAATGCTCAAAGAAAATGATTGGTCTTTCTTAAGTTTCCTAAGGCTTGATTGAGGCAAACCACGAGTAAAAAACCTACAGGCCATCAAAATTATTATGCTAAGCTAGCAAAAAGATACTATGGTCCTTTCCAAAATTTGAATCAAAGCATATCAATGAGACGACCTCCCAACTCAAGTTGCCCAACCATTGGCTCATAAACAATGCTTTTCATGTGAGACTAGACAAGGTACTACGACATGGTAAGATTATCCGACGGTATCTTATTAAGCTAAAAAATTATCCTTTTGGAGATGCTAGAATGGATGCAAGGAATATAGCTTAAGGATAATATGAACCTTGTCAATGCTTACAATGCTACATTAGAGTAAGAAAATGTACAAATTTCTTTTAAATGACCCATGTTTCTGTCTTATAAGACTAGTTGTCTTTTTAATTGTGCACAAATTTAAAGAGTATGCATGCTTAGAATCATGATTGTGATGACCACGTCTCTCAAACACCAAGTATAATTTGTCACTCTATTTTGGAAGAATGAAATGGACTAAAAAGCAGACATGCTTGTGGCAGCTATGTCTCCCAAGCACCAAATGGATTAGTCATCCATCTTGGAAAGATTTCGTAGGGTAAAAATGGATCCTCTACTCCCTAAGTAAGATTGACTAATGACTAAGGCTTTATCTCTTCTACCTCATAGTGGAGGATGCCTATGATTTCAAGAGAGAGGTAATGTCATAAAATCTAATTTCTAATCAACCCAAATGATTTTATCATATTAAAATGATCATTTAATGTGGGAGAATAAACACAAACAAGGGTTAAGACATAGACATGTGCTTATAGATCTATCTCAACACAGGGCCAATAATAAAGGAGCCCAGATGAGAGATGGTCTATTGAAGAGCGAGGCTAACCAATGGAGCATAAGACCTTAGGGTTAGCTTCATTGAAGACATCCAATAATTAGTGTAAAAGTCCCTTGACCTTAGATAAGCTAGGGCTGAGCTTGTGGTGGGAACTCGACCCAAGCTTAAGGTGCTTGAGGTCCTTGTCGTGCTTGATGACTAAGGTGCTTGAGGTGCCTAATGACTGAGATTATTGAGATGCTTGAGGTGCTTGTCATGATTGTGATGCTAGGGCTATTTTTGAGGTGAGAACCCAACCCAAGCTTGAGGGGCTTAAGGGCCAATCTTGTGGTGAGAACTAGGCCCAAGGTTGAGGGGCTTGATGTGGCACAAAAGTCAAAGATAATACCTACAACGAAGGGGCAAGCCCTACAAGAGGGCGAATGAGAGAGAATACACACACACTCACACAATGCATGCTTGGTACAAAGAACGCAAAAGGGACACTTGTCAAGTTCCTCCTCATGTTGCCCTCATGGGGTGCCTGAAAAGCCTATTGGTTGGCCACCCAAGGGGTACAATGATAAATAGAATATTTAATTAATTGGTTTTAAATTTATCAATTCCTCTATCCCAAAGGGGAAAGGGGGACACTTGTACCAAGGCTACCCTTCTTACTTGAATTACCTCTTGCATGTAATTGGCTAGGCCTGGGGGGGTCCAATGAGCTTCAAGCATGAGCTACAAGGGTGGGGAGTCTACGAAGGAAGGTAGGGGTTTGCTTAGGGGGTATACTCTCCCACTCACACTCATTGTGTGAAGTGAAAAGTGCAAGATCTCCCTCTCCTTCTCCCAGCAAGTAGAGAGTTTGAGAGCCTACACCAACTCTTGGATATGGAGTGCAAATCCAACAAAGAGCCATGCTTCAATGCTTAAGCTTGCCATCTTCTCCATCTTCATTACTATGCTATTATGTATGCTAGCAAGAAGAGTGATGATAAAAGAGGAACTAATTATTTCTCCTATGAATTTTTTCTTCTTCCTCTTCCCTACCCTCATTCTCTACTAGCTCTCTCCACCTTGGAAGGTGTTTGATGTCTTGGGACTGAGGCTTGGGATAGTTAATGATTTCTTCAAAGTTTATGCTATGCTTGTGATGCATGAAGCTTTACATATTCATTGCATCACCTAGGTCACAAGGACCACAAAGATTGTATTGTAACAAGTCTCTCTTGATGGGAGAAATCATAATACAAATGTCTATTGGAGGGGGGACGGATACTAATACTTGGTTTGGCTTATTTTGGAGGCTTTGTTCTGATGGATACTTTGGTTGATAAACTTTTTGCTTAGGTTTCCATTGAATTGTTGATGGTTTGTATTTTCATGAAGAAGTTGTATAGGAAGTTTGATGGAGGCTCATTGATGGTAAAATTGACTTGCAAGGTTGATCTACTTTTATGTTTACTTTAGATTTACCTTTTTCTTCTATGGTTAGTTTCTCCTATTTGGCATGGATTTGACGTGCTTCCAGGACTAATAATGCTATTGGTATTGGAGATTTTTATTGTTCTCAAAAAAAGATGTTCATCTAAATTTTCATCAGCATCAGTCTCTCTTTAATGTTTTAAGGATGCTGAATAATCAATTTAATACAGCTTCTACCACATGAAAGCTAGGAATTGATGTTTCAGAACATGTGTACATTATTTTTTCTAGATCTTAGATTTGTGGCTTTTCCATCATTATCCAAGTGTCACAAGACATTAGATTCTTTGTAGCATAAGGATCTATCATAGCTGAACATGTAATATTGATTTTTGTTTCTCCACATACGGTGAATTTGATCATTTTAGGAGACAATCGATCTTCTGCCTTATCCTTGTTCCTCTCTTGATCTTGAGTTTGTTGAGCATTTGATGTACAACTTGAAAACATCGCATCTTCATCTACTTTTAGCTCTGCACTTTTTGGAGTTGTCTTCTTTGAAATAACTATTGATGACTCTTGAGGTACATCATTAAAGACATATTCTCATGGTTGCTTTTCCTCGTTTGTTTGTGTTTTTACATCATGATTCATCACATGATTATTAGTCTCACCTTTTCTGCATTCACACTCACAATTTTCATTAGCTTACTTAAACACCTTTATCATAAAGGAGGGAGCTATGGCATAAACTTTGTAGGCATTGTTTCATTTCTGTACACATCTAGAGTAGCCAAGATATGAACCCATCCGGACAGCTTTTAAAAATCCTCAAGAAATGGTTTTTGGACGTACTCTTTGTCCTCTATTAGTCTCTCCAGAACACAACCCTCTTTGGCTAAAATTCCTATGTAAGAGGTTTTATCCATGCACAAAGGGGTTCACGCTAGTATGCTTTACTTTTGGGATTGTCCATATATGGAGTGTAAGCTAAAGGCTTACCCCAATAGACACCCTTGTAAGATGAGATTTACACAAAATGCATGGATTTTAATCAATGAGGTGGAAAGGGTAACTACATATGCATCATAAAATGAATCTAAAGCAAGAGGGTAGGTTTTATCTTCTAGTTATCAAAGCTACTTGGTGGGGCTTTAATAATTTATGATGGATATTTTATCACTATCTAGAAATTGTTCCTTGGCATATATAAATTGGATTGCGATGCTCTTGAGTTTTTTAGAAGGATAGCAACATCAACTTGCTCTTATATAGTGAGAGGGTACAGTTAAATTTTGAAGCTCACATTGGAGTGCTTACCTTGAGCACTAAATAGATTCTCATGAAGAGCACATGTAGTAGAACGGGTGACTTTCCAGTCGAAGAAGCTGCATTGTTGTTACCACCTTTTCTTTGAGCAGCAATAAAGGCATGTTCAAGTGGATGTTGTCTAGTCCTGTTTTATTTGGAAAGTGACTCTTGCAATAGCAATGTGCATAATGCATCAAACTTGACAACCTCAGGATTTTCTTGGGTCATAAGTCTCCAAGTACTAGCAAAAGTCCGTAAAAATCTGGCAAGGCATCAAGAACAGTCTGCACAAGGGAGCTGTTTGAAATGACTTCACCTACAAAAATAAGTTGCTCACATTGATATCCTTGACAATATCAAGAAAAGTTTCCATCATCTTGCTCATGCATAATCTTCGACTCCAGCTCTTTACGCAACAATGCAATTTTTGTCTTATTGGCAACTTGCATGAAGACTAGCCAGAATATCCCAGCGTGTTTTGCAGATTTTGATGAACAAATGTGAGGATTAATAGAGCACTTCATAGACAACACAATCAATGCATGAGCCTGCGCATATTTTACATCCCAACGAGCTTGTTCTGCCATAGGCAAAACAACTCTAAGAGCAGCAAGACCTGCAACATTCTCAAGATCGCCTACATCCATTGAACCAGGACATACATTGATGCCTTGCACAATATTCCAGGCACCCTTTGACACAATAACATGTTGCATCATATAAGCCCACATAGGGTAATTGTCCCCATCTAATATGTCCTTTTAGAAACAAACATCTTGAACACATCTGTGTTGTTGTCAGCCATGAGTGACGAATGCCTACACTTGATGTGAAAAATTCCGAAAAAGAGAATAAATGAGGTAGGAGCAACACGTTCTATATAGGAAAAACCGTAGAATACCATGAGGGACTTGTTATGCAAAAAACAGCGTTGACAAAAAATTTGCACAAAATGACGAAATAGCATGTGCAATACTGCCTGTAGTGAAAATGGAGGCCTAAATGAACCCAAAAAATTTTGTCGACCTCCAAACGCTCTCCAAATTCCACAGAAATTGGAGAAAGTGAGGAGGCGTGTGCTGGAGATGCTGGCGTCTAATCCTTGGAGGATGCAACCTGCTCTTATACCAATTGTTGGAATTAGGGTTGCAAGAGTGACACACATAGCTTGGAGAAGATGAAGGAAAGCTCAAGGCACACAACATAGATTATATTACTTAGTGTGCAATGGAAAGATATATAGCCCTAGAATGATGGGCGTATATACAATGCACAGGGGAATAAACCTCCTAGTTAGCGAAAAAATGCCACGGTGGTGCTAAGTGTGTTCACACATATCACTACCACATGTATATGGTAATAGAGGTAACTCTAAACACTAAGTGACATGAGTGAGAGGGACAAGGGTATGCTTGGGACAAGTGTCCCCCTTTCCCCTTTGAGAGACAGGGCTTGATAAATGCAAAATCAATTAATTAAATCTCCTAAATTATCATTGGACCCCTTGGGTGGCCAATAGGCTTCAGGCAAACCATGAGGGCAACATGAGGAGGAACTTGACAAGTGTCCCTTTTGCTTTCTTTGTACTATGCATGCCTTGTGTGAGTGTGTGGGTGTTCTCTCTCATCCCCCCTCATGTAGGGCTCGCCCCCTCCTTGTAGGGATTGAATTTTTGACTTTTTGACACCTTAAGCCCCTAATGCATAGGCCTAGTTCCCACCACAAGCTTGTCCCTTAAGAACTTTAAGCTTGGGTTGGGTTTTCACTTCAAGTGCAACCCTAGCATCTCAAGCATGTCAAGCACCTCAAGAATCTCAATCATCAAGCACCTCAAGCATCTCAAGCACCTCAAGCACCTTAGTCATCAAGCATGACAAGCACCTCGAGCTGGGTCGGGTTCCTGCGCCTCAAGCTTAGCCCTAGCTTACCTAAGGTCAAAGGACTTTTACACACATTATTGGAGGTCTTCAATGAAGCTAACCTTAAGGTCTTATGCTCCATTGGTTAGCCTTGCTCTTTGATAGACCATCTCTCATTTGGGCCCCTTTACCATTGGCCCCGTGTTGCGATAGATCTATAAGCACATGTCTATATCTTAACCCTTGTTCCCGTTTATTCTCCCACATTGAGTGATCAGTTTAATATGAGAAAATCATTTGGGTTGGTTAGATATTAGATATTAGATTTTATGACATTACATCTCTCTTGAAATCATAGTCGTCCTCGACTATGAGGTAGAAGATATAAAGCCTTAGTCATTAGTCAATTTTACTTAGCAGGTAGAGGATCCCTTTTTACCCTAGGACATCTTTCCAAGATGGATGACTAATCCATTTGGTGCTTGGGAGACATAGCTGCCACAAGCATGTCCGCTCTTTAGTCCATTTCATTTTCCCAAAGTAGAGTGACAAAGTCTACTTGGTGTTTGAGAGACGTCGTCATCACAAACATGATTCTAAGCATGTAAACTAGTTAAATTTGTTTACAATTAAGAAGAGGACTAGTCTTATAAGACAAAAACATGAGTCATTTAAAAGAAATTTGTACATTTGCTTACTCTAATGTAGCATTGTAAGCATTGACAAGGTTCATACTATCCTTAAGCTGTATTTCTTGCATCTATCTAGCATCTTCAAAAGGATAAATTTTGAACTTAATAAGATACCGTCGGATAATCTTACCATGTCGTAGTACCTTGTCTTCATGCCAAAGGATAGATTCAAGTTGTAGCACCTCTTCTTGGTCTTCAACTTCAGGAGGGTCTTCAATAATTGGTACAGTTGGTGGCTCTCCTTTGTAGGGCTTAAGTAGGCTTACGTGAAAGGCATTGTGTATGAGCCAATGGTTGGGCAACTTGAGTTGATAATCCATCTCATTGATGGGCTTCAAGATTTGGAAAGGACCATAATATCTTTTTGCTAGTTTAGCATAATACTTTTGATGGCCCGTAGGATTTTTGCCCGTCGTTTGTCTTAATCGAGCCTTAGGAAACTTGAGTAAGACCCAATCATTTTCTTTGAACATTAAAGCTCTTCTGTGCAACAGATTTTTTCCCTTGTTGAGAGATGGATATAGCCTCCTTAATCTTTTGAAAAGATTCTTGCAGGTCACGACTATACTCATGGGTGGCAAAGATCTTCCCATGTGCTTTGAGTAGCAAGGGACTTTTAGGTCTTCCCTCAATGATCTCAAAAGATGCTTTTCCCGTAGAAGTATGTACAGTATTATTGTAGGCATACTCTACAAGAGGTAAGTACTTTTCCCATTGTGAGCGTTGATCTACTTCGGTAACATAAGTCTTGAGTAGATTAAGTATCGTAAGATTGGCTATCTCACTTTGGCCATCCGTTTGTGGGTGATAGGCGGAATACAAATACAATCTTGTTCCTAGATTTTCAAAGAGACCTTTCTAGAAATTACTGGTCATTCTAGGATCTCTATTTGACGTGATGAATGTGGTTAATCCATGGTGCTTGAAAATCTGAGATATGAAGAGAGTTGCCATTTGATGTGCCTTAATAGCCTTTTTGATAGGAATAAGATGTGCGTGTTTGCTAAACCTGTCAACTATTGTCCATATTCCTATATTCCCATGGATATACTCTCCCATGCTGAATTTGGGATAGGCAATGGCTGGAGTAATCCACGTTGCTTCCCTCTATCATACTTGGTCTTCTGGCATACTACACATTTTGAAACATACTCTTGTATGTCCACTTTCATGGTAGGCCAGTAGAAGTATGTCTCTACTCCTCAAAGAGTAGGTTGAATACCTCTATGCCCCGCATATGGAGGAGCATGTTATTCATACACAACTTTCTCACGAAGGGAATGGGTAACACATAGCCTATTTTCGTAGAGAAGATAACCATCCTACAAGGTGAATGGTTCCTCTTTCTTCCCTAAAGCAAGGGCTGACATTATGTCTCTAAAGTTAGGGTCAGTAGCATACTCATCTATCATAGAGGATAGATCATTGTGAGTAGCTATAGACACCGCATTAACTTTTGGTCATCGTGAAAGTGCATTGGCCACTTGATTGTGCTTACCAGCTATGTGAGCAATATGGAAATTCAATTGCAAAAGAAAATTTTCCCACATCATTTGTTTGTCGAAAAGCTTGGTTTGCGTCATGAAATACTTGAGACTTTGGTGGGCGGTTTGTAGGATAAATGGAGTCCCCAATAGGTAGTGCTTCCATGTGTCTAGGGCATGTAGAACAGCTAAAAGCTCTTTCTCATAAATGCCCAAGACTCCCTCATCAGTATTGATCCTTTGGCTCTCATATTCTATGGCATGCCCTTCTTGAAGCAAAACTGCTCCAAGGCAATCACCACAAGAATCACCTTGGACCTCAAATGGCTTTGAGAGATCCGGAAGCACGAGGACTGGTTGGGAAGTAAGCTTCTCTTTAAGCTTATCAAAAGCATTTTGCTCATTAGTAGTCCATACATACTTGACGTTCTTCTTAGTTAAGTCGTGTAGTGGTCCTACTACTTGAGAGAATTTTGCTATGAAGCGTCTATGATTTTATTACCTCTAACTTTGATGGATCCATACGGATACCATCGCAAGAGATAATATGACCTAGGTATTGAATCTCTTGAAGGAAGAATTTGCTTTTCTTTTGGTTGAGAAAAAGCTTGTTCTCCCTCAATGCTTGAAAAAACACTTGGAGATTTTGCTTATGTTCCTCCAAAGACTTGGAGTAGATGATGATATCATCAAAGAACACTCCGGTGAATTTGCGATAAGGTCGAAAATTTTTCTCCATCAGACGATTGAACGTAGCTGGTGCATTAGTCAAGCCAAAAGGCATGACTAGATATTCATAAAGACCAAATGTTGTGCAAAATGCAATCTTTAGGATATCTTCATACACTATCCTTATTTGATGATAGTCACTTTTAAGGTCAATCCTACTGAAGTAGGTAGAGCCTTGTAGCTTATCAAACAGATCTTCTACCCAAGGCATGGGAAATCTGTTTTTGATAGTGATATGGTTTAGTGCTTGATAGTACACACACATACGGTATGTATCATCTTTCTTTTGCACTAAAAGGACTGGAGAACAAAAGGGAGAGGAACTAGGCCTCACCATTCCTTTGTGTACTAGTTCCTGTACTTGCCTCATGATCTCCTCTTGTTGAGCTTGTGAGACTCGATAAGGAGGTTTGTTAGACAGTGAGCTACCTAGAAGGAGCTCAATGCGATGGTCATCATCCCCTCGTGTTGGAGGTAAGTCCATAGGGCCAAAGAGAAACAACACAAAGAAATGAAAGAGCTGGGAGAGTTTCTAGCTATGTTATCCGATGCCTGCAAAAGCAAAGATCAACAGCTGACAGAAGTAACCAATGAACTTCTAACCACTACTCTGTTAGTACAAAAGATCCAAGTGTAGCTCGATGTAGCAAATGCTTCTTTGCAGTACTCCGAGAAAAAGATCAATGATCAGGAAGCATTTTTGAGACAGATAAGAGAGAACCCTGATGTCCCTTCAATCAAAGGTATAGATGAATTCTATTAGATTTTGGAAAAGAGAAATAAGGATCTTGAGCTAGAGCTGAAGCTAGAACAATCGCAAAGACGAGACCTTGCCCCAATGCCGGTCGAATGAGAAGAGCAATTGCTCAAAGAGATAGCAAAATTAAAAAGAGTCAATCATCTGCTGAGAGAGGGACAACCAGAAAATTAAGAATAAGTAGGAACATCTGAACAACCAACAATTGACATACCCTCAGTCTTATTTGCTGAGATGGAAACACAGCTGTTAGAAGGGCTAGCAAGAGAGTCAGACTTTCAAGTACCACTCGGTCGCTGAAGCTGAGAAAGTGCCCATGGTCCATCTTTCTAAAGTTGAGGAATATGCACTAAAAGAGCATATTTCCCAAGATACAATTGCTCAATGGAAAGCAGCAATTGATTGGGAGTTGAGAGTTATCCACTCGGTAAATGTAACTCAACTCACCTGCTAGCCCTTCTAATGGCTGTGTCTCCATCTCAGTGGCATCAGCAATCATTGCCATACTCCTTGAATAAAGTGGAGCTAGCTATTACAGGTTAAAGAAAGACAAACAAAAATATGCAGGCAGAAGGCTCAGAGGATATACACCCCAAGTGGAGAAGGAGCTAGCTGAACAAGAATTCAAGATATCTAATTCTGTTCACAAGAGCACCTGCAGCCCTTCAGAAAGACCCCACGTTCTACCATGTACCAAGGGTAAGGACATGGCAGGCATACAAAGCATTGAAAAAGAAGAGGCTTACATGGCTGAATTACCCACGCCTACCAGCTCCAGATCAGGGAACACTAACAAAAGAATACATGGTGAAAACCCTAATAGGCACCATGAATTTCTTCAAGAGCCTCCCTTACCTCTCATATGCCATAATGTATAAGATTTGCAGAATGTTGCTCACCTGCACTCAAGCTTTACACGAGCCTACGCAAGCCAGAGCACCATGCATGTCTTTCCTCAAAGGCAATAAAGGTCTCTGTTATGACTTAAGTGGAAAGCCTTCAGAAGAAGTCCTTTATGGCTTCTATGCCGATGCATATTTTTACCCTCTAGCAATATATTGGCGTTTGAAGAAGCATTCTATATAGGTTTCTTCACTTGGTGAATAAAAATATTTGGGCGAGTGATAAGTAACCTTACATCTAGATTTGTTGGCTATTCAGCCATTGAACTTAAAAACAAAGTCACCATGTAGTTTTTGCAAGTTCCTGACAAAGAAAGATGACTTAAAGATCGCCTGGCCAGCCATCAACCCGAAGACTACTTCAGTCCATGAAGTTGTGTCAAGGGACGACACAATCGAGGAGGGGAGAAATGTTAACAGCAAGCTAACTCGGATAACATTTTTCGGAGCTTTTATTGTAAAAACACTTGTTATTTTGATGAATCGAGAATGTTGTAACTCCTACTTTCCAGATATACAATGTAGTTGATGAGCCGGGGCTACAAGCTTCCAGATTGTAGCAACCTGTCTTTAGTTAGAGCTCCCAGATTATTAGTTTTGACCACAAAAACCTTGGCTAAGGTATAAAAGCCAATTTTTGTAAGTATTTTACAAGTTCTTGGATAATAGAAACACAGCATGAGGTAATGACGCTCACTTCTCTCCTTCTCTCGCTTCCTACTCCCTCCTGGGTTGTCACATTGTAGTGTCGTTTGTTGCGATGCAAATGCAGGTAAGACCTCTACGCATTGACGTAAGCATTTCATGGTAATCCGTAGCTTTTGATGTCGTCGATCCGTGGCTTAATTTCATCATAAGTAATAATTTAAGCTTCAAAATCATAAAATAAGTATAGGCGGGGTATTGGGGCATCATTGATAAGCATTTGGATGCATTCCAGGTCGAAAACAACTAGGTCAAAAACTCACTGCCGTTAATAATTGCAATTTTTGCACTTGACCTAAAGTGAGATTTGAGACCATAAGCATATGTGCTTAGGTCTTATAAACATGTCCTAGAAGTTTTGTAAATTTTTGGATGTCATTTGATGCTGTAATGGTTGTGATTTGTTTGCCGATTAAGCGACTAGCTTTTGGTGATTTCTATCATTTGAGTGTAGCTTGAGTTAGATGCGAGTTGTTTGTTGTTTTCCAAGAGATTGACAACCTCTTGTAGCCTCTATGCACTAGTCAAGTCTGCTTCGTCCCATGGATTGACAATTTTATTCGTGGTTCTCGCTATGTCTGCAATAAGATAGGAGTGAGGTTAGACACCCGTCCCACAGCACTACATTTGGTCTTTACGAGTACATTGTCATGCCTTTTGGCTTGACCAATGCACCAGCTACATGTAACTGTCTGATGGAGAAGCTATTCAGGGCTCACCAAAGCTTTATTTGAGTGTTTTTTGATGATATAATCATTTATTCTAATTCATTAGACGAACACAAGCAACACCTCCGGGTAATATTTCAAGTTTTACAAGGGAATAAACTTTATATTAATCGAAAGAAAAGTGAATTTTTCTTACAAGAGATTCAGTATTAACATCACATTATTGCTCAAGATGGCATCCAAATGGATCCATCAAAGTTAGAGGTAATAAAAGAATGGCCTAATCCAAGGAATCTGCATAAACTAAGAAGCTTTATAGGTATGTGTCCATACTATAGGCGCTTCATAGAAAAGTTCTCACAAATCACGGAACCATTACATGACCTAACAAAGAAAAAAGTTAGGTATATATGGTCCACCAAAGAGAACAATGCTTTCAAAAATCTTAAAGAGTAGCTTATCTCTCAACCTGTGCTTACACTACCGGATATCTCAAAACCCTTTGAGGTCCAATGCGATGCTTATGGTGATTGCCTTGGAGCTATTTTTCCCCAACAAGGGCACACCATAGCCTATGAAAGTTGAAGGCTCGACCATGTTGAGAAAGCTATAGGTATATATGAGAAGGAACTCTTAGCAGTTCTACATGCTCTACACTCGTGCAAGCACTATTTATTGGGGACTCCTTTCATTCTACGAACGGATCACCAAAGCCTTAAAAGTACTTCATGATGCAGACCAAGATCTCCGACAAACAAATGAGGTGGGAAAATTTCCTTTCGCAATTTCATTTCATATTTCTCACATTGCTGGCAAGCATAATCAAGTAGATGATGCACTCTCAAGGCAACCGAGAGTGAATGCAGTATCCATAGCAACTCACAATGATCTATCTTCTATGATAGATGAGTATGCTATTGATCTTGATTTTAGAGATGTTTTTTTAGCCCTTGCACTAGGGAAGAAGGAAGAACCATTTACCTTTACAAGATGGTTATGTTCTCTATGGAAACAAACTATGTGTTACTAACTTACTACGGGAGAAAGCAATGTATGAATCTCATGCTCCTCCTTATGCAGGGCATAGGGATTCAATCTACCCTAACTTCTATTGGCATGCCATAAAAGCAAACATACAAGAATATGTTTCAAAATATGTGGTTAAACAAAAGACGAAGTTTGATAGAGGGAAGAAACCCGGATTGCTTCAACCTTTGCCAATTCCTAATTCACCATGGGAGAGCATATCCATGGATTTTATCTTTGGATTGCCCATGTCTATCCATGGGAATACAAGAATATGGATGATAGTGGACAGGCTTAGTAAACAAGCATATTTTATACCTGTCAAAAAGACTATCAAGGCCCATCAAAAGTAAACCCTCTTTATATCACAAATCTTCAAGTACCACGGCTTTCCAATGTCCATAGTGTCAGATAAAGATCCTAGAATGACCAATAGTTTCTAGAAGGGTCTCTTTGAGAATTTAGGTAGAAGGCTAAACTTCTCTTCGACCTATCACCCGCGAACGGATGGCCAAAGTGAGATAGCTAACCTAACAATTATTGATCAGCTACTTAAATCTTATGTCATAGAAGTAGATCAAAAGTCCCAATGGGAGAAGTACTTACCTTTAGTGGAGTATTCTTACAATAACATTGTACATACTTCGACGGGAAAAGCACCCTTTGAGACGATTGACGGAAGATCAAAAAGTCCCCTTCTACTCAAGGTACATGGGAAGATCTTCACTGCAGATCTTCGCTCTCACCATTTTTGAAGGTGCGTGAGGTCTTGGAACTGAGGCTAGGCACACTAGGTGTGTTTTTCAAAGATAATTTGGTTTATGAAGCTTCCATCTTCATTGCACCAACGAGTTTTGTCAAGGAACACAAATATTGTATTGTACAAAAGTATCCTTTGATGGGAGAAGTTATAATACAAAGCCTTTTTGGAGGGGGGACCGGCTCCATGTAAATCCGGTCCTCAACTGTTGTTAATGGTTATATTTCTCTCTCTTTTCAAGTATTGTCTATGCCAAACTAGCTAGGTGTAAATTTCTATGTTACTTTCTCAAACTAATTACTCTCTCTATGCTCATTAGGAACTTGTTCTTAACGAAATGCTCAGTATGTTATCATTTTCCGCTACACACAAGTTACTAGTGCATTAAATGTTACGAATGATGAGCACATGGGGTATGACATTTCAAAATAAGAGAAAATTTGACCTCTTGTAAAACTTAGGGTGTTGGATGGGCCAGCTTTTTGCAAAGAATTAAGAGGGCTCCTTGGCTTTTGGTCCATGCACATAACATATTTTAAAAAGGGAACAAACACACACTTTCAAGTGAGCACATACACACTTAATCAAAAGGCTTTTAATGACAAAAATATTAGCATCAAAATTAAGCTTCCCCTAAAAAATGAACTTGAATTTTAATCATCCAAGAAGACATGCATCTAACCTCCTGTTCAAGCATTCATGGGTGCAGTAGAAAGTAGTCGATAAAGGCCTATAATGCATGTGTGTATAAATAGGTGATATTGCAAGGGAAGTACTATGCAAGACCACCAATGCTAGCCAAAATAGTGCCTCCTTGAGAGTTGTAGAAACAAGTATCCAATGCAATCAAGCAAGAATTAAGACACGATTTATGTTAGGTCTAGGGCGGATAAACAAGAGAGCCATTCATGATAAAAGGATGCAAAATTACTCGATAAGAAATTTATGTACAAAGTGCCTCATATATAGGCATAGTGAGGGTTGTAGCCTTCTGACACATAGCCTTAAGGTGTCATCACATGCATAGGATTCAAGGTCTTTGTTACACATGGTTGTCAAGCTTAGAGGGGTTGCACACACAAGTGATTGCCCAAGTTGAGCTGATCTAACAATTTAATCCTCAATCTAATTATCCTAAACATTGGCTATGATAGTGCTGATATAGACTTGCCAAAATCCAATGATTGAGATGATTATAATTGAGTCACACTAATCTAATTCTAGAGATTCATGAATCAATTTTGTGCTTAGAGAGATAGAGCACTAAATCCAGCAAGTTGTGAGATACAACATGTGATGACTACGGTGGATAGACCAATGAGGCATTCATCATAGTTAGATCATCGTAACAATAAGGAGTGAGTAGATTAGAGAGACTTTACTTAATACATTGAAATGAATTCTTGATTGATTAGAAGGGAGAGATTACAAGTTGAGCTCAACGTCCTTATATAGGCTTGTGTAGAATCCATCAAGCTAAATTTTACCCTATTGATAGAGGTGCATTCTCAAAATAACATGTCCTTAAATTTAGCTTGATCATGTGAGTAGATGATGTTGATTCTATTTACTCACGCGTGTTAGGAAGGGGGGAAACTTTCAAGTAGCATAATAGCTTGTGGAATTCTCATTCTCATTACTAAAATACTTTCGTCTCTTTGTCTAGTTGTGCATTATATACTTGAATCTCCAAGGAGCAAGAAGTAGGTTATGTTATAACCCCAATAATAAATAAGTTTCAAGAATGCATGTAAGTTGAAACCTTCATACACATGCACCTAGTACAATGCCATTGATATTTGTAAAAAAGAAACATATTTTCATGTACGTTTAGCCTACGACAAGTAAGAAGTAAGCTTCTTCGTTGTATCCTAAAAGGATTTCTTTGTTACAAATTCTAGGCTAACCTACTAATAGAGAGATTACATGCATCCAAGATTACTTAATTCGGTTGTCACCAACATGAATACTTCGTTAACATCAAATTAGCACTTGAATTCTCAAGTTCCTACTCGAGTAGGAACACATCCCTTAGCAATTACAATGTCGCCCTCCTCTGGCCAAGAAGGAACACATCCTAGCTCCCTTGGAAGCACTAGACAATGACGTCGATTATATCCATTGACTTCATATAAGACCTCCATATCAACTCCTGTTCCTTGAATATGAAAAAACTTCCAGCAAATACAGTGAACTGGTAGTATCATTGGGACACACTGATTCCTTTTACTTTTGTGTAGGATGAACATTCCAAAAATTTCATCAATACCATCAAAGCTTTCCACAATGGCCTCCACCGTGACAAGCACAACAACAACCCCTTCTTGCTTCACGGAAAAGATTTTTGAAAGCCTCCCATAAAATTTTGACTCGAGATCTTTAGCTACTACCAAATAATCTCCTACGTTGTACTTCACTTCATCTACAAAAACCTTGGAGTACTCATAGCCATAGGAGCAAGGGTCTCCACTTGAGAGCCTCTTGATTGATTCTTTTTCATTAGCACTTAATAAGAAGGGAATTCTTCTCAATTTTTGTCCAATGACTATTCCATTTCTATTAAGCAAAGTTTTACAAGCACAAGAGTGGTCAATCTGAATAGCACTACTCCATAGCTCTTGAGCTTTGCTTCTCTAAGGCTGCAAGAAAAGCACACAAAGAATGCCAATTATGACACCCAAGGTTTGAGGATTCATCAAAGCTCCTATCTTGAGATGAAAGCAAGCAGGAGTGAAGAGCTCTCATATATCTATTCTCACACAATAGCCCATCCTTTTTGATCTCTAATTGCTTCCATGTATTTGTAAACAAGATGCGACTATGGAAATTTGTATAGGATATCTCATTGGATTTGTTGTTAGTTGGAATGCTTAAGTAGCCTGATATGCTTCTCTCAAATGAGAAACACCAAAAACAATCATGAGAGCCATGGCGTAAGATATCGTCAAGCATCTCACCGCTACCTATGCAAAGTATTAATCCAAGCATCACTTAGTCAAAACTATAAAAATCAAGCACTTAAAAAAATCTCATTGAGAGTCTTATATACCTGCCACATGCTCCAAAGGGGGGCTATTGGGACCCTCGTACTGTTCTGATAAGATTCTCCATGATAATAGTAGAGAGCGACATGTTTTGATATCGCTCAATGACCATCCTTTTCTTCTAGAGAAAATGAAAAATAAGTGTGCAATATCAACAAGAAGCATACCAAGTTGACTTTGTTCGTCTGTGATTCCCTGCACTACATTTAGAATGTGAGGCAGACACCACTGTACAAATTTTTGGCACTCTTCTGCCTTGAACATTTTAAAGTGCTTTGATGGGTTCCTTGGCTATCGCCCTGAATTCAAAATAATCTTTGGAATGACAGATGTAACCTCCTTAACAACATTGTCGATGGCACACTTCATTGGTGTAGTAGCAGATAAGATCAGCTTTTTGACGTACTTCTAAAATAAGTTCTAAGATAGTACATGCATAGAATCATATAATAAGTCTTTAGACAGATCGAACGCATATAAGTGATACAATCTCAAAAGAATGGATTTCCCAGACAAACCTCCATCCCGAAGTATATCTTCCTTGCCTTCTTTAGTAGGAGATTGTTTGGCTCATCTGATCGCTGACCACATGTCTTCTACATTTGGACCTTGGGGAGGATGTCTAGCTTGAAACCTATTATTATCATACACATATATTAACCTAGTTGCATCTCGTTGAAGTGATGCATGTGCTTTACAGCATCGACAAAATCTCTTCCTGCCATCTTTGAACTGTCCTAGATTACACTGAGCTGGATGGTCCCCAATGCACATCATTAAGATTCCTTGCAACTTTGTTGTTTCATTTGGAAGCCGTTGATGAGTACGGATTTTACTATAGGCATAGTTGGCTTCAAAACCATCGAGAAATAAGCTTTCTAAATCCTGAAGCAAGGGTTCTAGAAAACAAGAGAGAATATCTCCATGCTTCTTCTCTAACTCTTTGTTTGATAGGGGAAGAAACAATACTGGAATAGAACCAAGAGTAGATCGTTTTCTTCCATTCAAGACAGTGATCTCGACCACTACACTATCTTTCATAGTTGTTGATGCTACCTGAAATCCATCTCAATGCAAGAGAAGAGAAAAATTCCTTGCGTCTCCTTTAATAAGCTTCCTCTTTGCCCAAATTTGTTTTTTACACCTTGTACATGCAAACTCATAGGCTTGTGTATCCTCGTTCTAACTACTAAGAAGCTCTTTGCTTGACAAACACTTGGGAAATGCTCGATATGCCATCTTGCACTTGTCATTTTGACACACAACTGGAGCCTCCCAAAAGGCATCAGGATTCCAAAAGTCCTGATAAATCCACATTTTCTCTCCGTCCCATACTTCTTGAATAAAGTCAGGATGTTGAGAGGGCTCCTTGCCCAACCATCTTTCTCGAGCTCTCCACATGCTTAAGAAATCATGACAATATTCTTCACTTTGACAGAGACATCTCAATTGATCTATCAATGATGTGTATAAGAACAACATCATCTCCTTTCTGCTTTTGCTGCACTTTGAACATCTTTCACAACAAACAAGGAAATCTTGCTGAAGATGCCTTGATCGGACTCCGTCAGTGCAAACACACATAGAGGTGTCTCTATCAGTATCCTCTTTGCTAGGTGGAAAGACTTGCGGTTCATGGGGATGACTTTCACTGCCAAGGCATAGTTTCCATTCCTGAGGGATAACCATACCTTTCTCTTTGTAGAGCTTCAGTATTTCAGAGAAGTTACTCGGTGTTTTGAAATCATTAAGACTTCCATTCCAATGATTGCTCTTCTCTGCCAAGAGCTTAGCAAGACATTTCTCCTTTCCTTCAGAAACAGAGCCTAAGCCCTGAAATAAGACACGCATAACATCATCTTGAAGCTTTATGGAAGCTCGATGGGAATCCATCATAGATTGGATTCCAATAATGGTATTCCAAATAGCTTCGTTAAGAGAATACTCATGAGTGTGCTCTGTGTTCATTATGAAAAATATGACAATCACACATTACTAACTCGTAACAACCCATGAGAACTCAACTACATGACATCATTAGAGAAATAGATTGCTAAATTGCAGTCCATGAGATTGCAATCTGGCTAGCATTTAACATTAGAGAAGCATGTTAAGCCTATCATTCATCTCTCTCTCTCTCTCTCTCTCTCTCTCTCTCTCTCTCTCTCTGTGTGTGTGTGTGTCTCTCTCTCCCTCTCTCTCTCTCTCTCTAGTAGCAATCAAGATACCATAAATCACACTGTTTGTACACGCATTTGACATATGCAGTATTCTAGATTTGGAACCCTATGGGTACATGGCCAAAGGGGTCAATGGGATGGATTATAGTTGGCATGCTGCTAAATTGAATGGTAGAATATAATGTTAATTATAGCATTACATGTGTTGAAGGGTAGATTTCGACTATACACCTTGCTAACATCCTATCGGAGGCAAAGCATTGTGGTGGTTGGCTTAGGTAGCTGCCCAATATGAACTAGGGAGTGAAAGCATTTACCAAGGTCTCCAGGTAGAAGTCTGGAAGATAATAGTTGTAAATCTCCATCAAACAAAAACCGATAAATTAGCAAAGGACTATTTATAAGCCTTTTCGATTCAAGACATCCTAAGGGGCCAAACTAGTTTAGTTCGTGCAACTACAACCACGACATGCAAGACAATCGACCCTGCGCTCAACCCATATAAGGGCCAATACAATGGGAGTTGTGAAGATCTTGCATCGAGCCAGTGGCGACGTTGATCAGCTAGCAAAATTAACGTTGTTGAGCACTTGTTCTCTTATAACTAACCTAGTAAATGCCGACCCGGGGCTGGCTAGTACTGATGATAAGAATATGAGGGCTAGCTGTGTTGTGACGATGGAGGGGGCAAATTGGGCCATGCTAGACAAGACCCGCTTTTTTGTGTTGGGATCCACTGTCTATTTTGGCGTGTCCGCCACCACCCATGACCTGTCTATTGATCACAAACTCACGCCAAGTTACAAAAGGTAGGAAGATGTCTCCATATGTAGAAATTTGCGCGCTTCAGATATCTATCCAGCAATTTTCCCCTGTCGGAGTCTTTAGATGTAGCAATTTGCGTGCTCCTTTTGTTCGATCATCTCCTTTACATATCAGGAATGTACAGATGTTTGCATGGCTTACCATCCATCATGCCATCTCTAGCACGGGGCTCAATCCCTCTTGTGGCGGCCTGGCAGCAAGGCAGCTCGCCTCTGTAGGTGATATGAAGGGTTTTCAAGGAGGTCATCACATGCCTATATGATAAACCAATTGGTCGAGAGACAGATGTTTCTGAAACTGACTTTGTCAAGGCCGCACTCAAGGAGGCGCCTCCACAAGGATGATCAAAGATCTCTGGACTGAAGCCACCAACAAGCTTATCAATCAACTTGAATAAGCAGAAGCTTATCAACTTCAATAGGCTTGGGTACGATGATGGAGCCTCATTATATGTCACAACATGGAGTAGCTTCTCCATCCTGCTTTTACAACATGAGCAGCATTTATTAAAAAAAAACAGAGTTAGCAAAATTCTCTGTAATGCAATGGTATGCTTTTAAGCATGCAACGGACTTGGGTTGGGGGTGTAGTCCCAGGCAAGGTGCACAAAAATCTCATACTTCTATCAAATTGTCAGTGAGTCACTCTTTTAGAAGCATGGGAAACTTTTTTTAGCAAGTAAAAACAATTCGGAAACCAGTTACAGTCTAACAAAGAAATAGGAAAGTGAAGCCAAAGCTAGCTGGATTAAATACACATAGATAAAAGCCATGCATGTATATCTCATTCTCATTCACGTATATTAATGAACCAACTATCTACAGTAAAGCTTCTCTTTTTCTATCATTGCTCTAATTACGTACATCTATACATTCAAGCATGGCATTTGAGACTAAGCTACACTAAAATTAAGTTTATTCATGCACTGTTAATTCCAGAATCGAGAGCAGAGTGTACATGATGAACCTTGGATAGTGGGAATAAAGAGCTTGATTAATAGAGTGCCACATGTAATTCCTCCAAACAATGGAAATAACTAGAGGAGATAAAAATGCTAAGCACCTGGAAGATTTAAGAGAACTCAATCGTGATGAGTTTGAGTATTTGCGACAGGCTATCCTGTTGCACGACGTCTTCTTCAAGATGTCGAATTTGGGGCATAGGACTTAAGAATACAATATTGATCAGGTCTAAGTTCTAACTTTTCTTTCATCATGGCGAGCTGTAAGTTGTTTAGAAAGTATACTTGACCCATAGATTATCCGAGTAACTTGATTTGATTCACTGGTTCTTTATTTCTTGTTAAGAAGTGTATCTCCTTCTACTAGAAGGAATAGTTTATTGAAATGCTCCAACATGGCTAATGTTTTCTCTAGTGTGGCTTCTTCCATCCTCTTGCAAACTATTCTATAAACTTGTTCTTTTTGAGATCTCCAATCTATATGATACTTCAAGATTATTGCCCATTTGTATCACAATTTCTTAGGTCTCTTCTTACTAGGATTTCTTTGATCCTTGACTTGAATATTTTTGGAAAAGTATCTTCACTTAGTCAAAATCCTTCAATCCTTTTCTTCAATATTACTTATAAAGTTTGATACATCATCTTGTGGTTATAAAAGCAGACCTTGTCCTTTAGTTTGAGCCCAAGGAAAAAATAGGTAAAGTTTTCGTTACAGTTCCATCCGGAAAACTTTCAAACATCAATCGACAGGTGCAATCACTTGCTCATTCACTAGATTCCAAACTGGTACAACATCTTCTTTTTCCCAACTTTACCCACATCTTCCACTTGGCTCAAAACCTAAGGACAATTTTTCCTCATTCTTCCCAAGAACGGTTATCAAACCATCCGCTCTAATACCACTTGTGAGGGCTATGTCTGGGTCTAGCTTCCCTAAAACCCAAACATCCCTCCCACTTGAGACCGACACTGAGTGAGAACTCTTCCTGCCTCAATGCCAACTCAAGGGTGTGATAATCTTCAAATTTTCTTATGTAAACCCCTTATCCACAAGACATATTTCCTTACAATTCTTAAACACTTTAATCGAGGTCATCAGACTAATTAAAATCAACCCTCCAGGGTCAACTGGTAGGAGTTCCTAATTCATCCTTGGTTTAAGGTCATTGATGCCTTTTTCTTGATTAGAATTGAGCGCAACCATTGATGCGTTCCCCTAAGATGAGTGTTGTTAATAACTACACATGTCCCATATTCCCAAGTTTGATCCCCACTCTGTATATTGGAATCCCTTTTCCTGTTCTTCACTTAACTTACTATGAAACATAAAAATTTGGATCAACTTTTTGGCCAACATTATAACCCTCCGAAATCCGCCCTCCCACCGAACTGTTTGATAAATGCACATTTTCCTAGGGTAGTACTACAATACTAGGAAAAACAAGAATTCAATCAAGATATGCCAAAGAATACATTTCAAGCATTTGAAAAGCAGCGGGCAAACTATTGCATACCCCTACAAGTTTGCATTTATGAGGTTGTTCCCACCTTTTTCATCGTAATATATTTTAACTCTCATTTTACTTTAGTAATATTAAGTTTAATTAGTGAGTCTTCCTAGCAGTCACATATACTCCTCTAGGTATATCCGATCCTCGTCCCATGACTCGGATATCCCATTTCTTTACCACTCCATGGTAGCTCCTTCACAAATTTCCAATTTTAAATTATGTAAGTGTGGGAAAGGCTTAAATTCTACTTTGAGTTATTTTTTAATTTTTACTGAGAGGTGGAGCTACAATTTGACTAGTGGATGAGCGAGATAGCCCAATTGGTTCCTAGCATTTCCAAATTCATTGTTTCCATATAAGCAATTCAAATAGGTTCCTTAATTAAGCACATTTCCCTCCCAGATCCACGATCCCTTTGATCGCCTATCATCATCAATACCATTGGCATTGGGCCTACCCGGACTAGGCTGTTTTTCAATGTTTCTGTAGGTACACCACCCGGCTAGGCACATCACAACCATTCATTCCAATCCAGGATATGAATGAACATCGAGCTCGACAAAAACACTTAATGCTCAACAGTTTCCGATTCTCGCTGGAAAGAATCATCCCTCCTATTAGAGCCCCCAAGTATTCTTGGTCTGGCATTATTTCAACCAATACAAACAGTAAAATAATACTACTTGTCCCTATGTATTGCTTGGGCTATCCACGTCCAATCCTCTCAGGGTTCCTTTTTAATTCCTAGTGTAAGACTTTTTGATTACGTTCCTTGAATTATCAATTGTTTGTTCTTAGTTCTTTTGAATTACTCAAACAATGTCCTTTAGAGAAAACAATGTGTTTCATAGGAGTTTGTGGTTTTGTATCATCTTCACCTTATAGTTTAACCCCGTTTTTGCCTAAATTACTTCGTAATCCCCTTTTTACTTCCAATGCAATCCATGGGCCATCTCCATGAAAGCAGTGGGAGTTCCAATTCCGATCACCTACGAGGCATCTTCGTAGGATTCATCCCTTGCCCCCCCCTAATTAAAATCCCCGTAAAGCAAACTTGAGAGACTAAAACAAGATGAAAAAAAATGTTAATAACTTAATATGCATAGAGGACATATTCTATTATACCTTGAAATTTGTTTATCTTTTTAAACAAATATTCTATTTAGGAGAAAGTGATAAAATATTCTTTCCTAATTAAGAGAGAGTGTAAGGAATGCAAGGTGTTTATATGTAAAATGTATATTTCCTTAGCATAGTTGATAATTATGGGATTACCTTCTTACAAAGAATAGGTATGAAGGTACAAGTGCCATAACACTTCTACCATTCTTAGAATTGATGAAAAGCAAACCTTTTATGAATGAGTAATAAGTCTCATGTAATTATGTAAGTGACTATAACCCTTTCTATAATTCTTAAAGATGAGATGAGTAAGTGATATGACTTAGAAAAGTCCCTAAACCTACAATGCAATAATTATTATGCAATCTTCTTGTGGTTAAATGTGTGAGTATACTTCTTATCGAATTCATAAGGGGAGGTTTGGGCATACCTTTAATCAAAAGGGAGTCTATTAGTTGTTCTTAAAGGAGGAAAGAAAGAGAGAGAGTGGGAGCTTGTTAGCTTATTTGCTGATAAGACATATCAACATGATTAATGCGATCTAGCATGCCGGATGCTGCTTAAGTATTTTTCGCCTTGTATCTTTCCATAATTCGTCATTTGTTTGGACTATTGACACATGTGCTTCCGTTAGCCTTTTTCCTCTAACTCTGGTTATGATTGGATCTCTCTACTTATACTATTGGTTGAGCTTTTGGGTTGAGTTATTTATTAATTTTCTTCTCTTCTTGCTGGACTGCTTCCCCCTCTTGATTTTGAATCTCTTCCCGCCTTTTAGACCTGGTGATTATAGGTTCTCTTTGTTTGCCTGGTGTTTTGTCAGGGGCCGCCTCCGGATCATCATGATATTGAGACCATTCATTTCCTTCTTGAGTCACATGCTCATTGTCCAGATCCCGTGACTCGTCATTTTCTTCCTGAAACACCCTTGCCTGATCTTGAGCCTTGGCATGGTAGACCTTCAGTTTCCCTCTGTTTACTCTTTCTGGTAGCACAAGTCCTTGTAAATCCCTTAGCTTAACAGATCCATTCTCATAGACTCTGAATACCTCATAAGGTCTTGCCCGCCCAATGGTCAGACTCTTTTTTTTGGCATCCAATTTTCCAAGAAATTAGAGCACCAAATCCCCTTCCTTGAACTTCTTACTTTTTATTTGTTGATCATGGTATGCTTTCATCTTCTTTTGAGCCACCTCTTGCTCCCATAATACTCTCTGACACTGTTCATCCATTTTTTCCAATTCTACCAGCCTCTCCTGAAGATTGGCTTCTGGATGCAATTGATGTGCTACTGAAGTTTGCATTGCTGGGATCATGAATTCAAATGGCACTATGGCTTCCTGACCAAATACCAATCGAAATGGTGTCTGTTTAATAGTCACTTTGTAAGCCATTTGGTATGCCCATAGCGCAGAGTTGAGGTGCATATCCCATGATCCTTTTACTGTTTGCACTATTTTTGTCAATATCCCTTTGATTACTTTGTTGGTACTTTCTGCCTAGCCATTACATCTGGGGTAGTAAGTGGTAGAATTCCTATGCTTGATCTGGAAGACTTTTGTTAGAGCTTCCACTTTTTCATTGAGGAAATGAGTGCCTTGGTCACTGACCAATTCCAAGGGGCAGCCATATCGTTCGTGTAACAATGTGTTCGTATAAGAAGCTGGCTGTTTTCTTAGCTTTATTATCTATCAATGCCTTTGCTTCAACCCACTTGGTGACATAGTTTGTTTTTCTGCTACGATGTATTTGTATTTTCCCATGTTTTTGAAAGGCCCCATAAAGTCTATCCCCTACTTCATGAAAGGTGCCAATGGTTGGACTGGCTGCAATGGCCCCATGTCTCTTGGTAATGGTATTTCTATTATTTGAAACACAGTTCACACTCCTTGGCCGAGTCTTGGGAGTCTTTGAACATGGTAACCCACCAATATCTTGCATGTAAAAACTTCCTGGACTGTCACCTCTCCAGACATATGTGCTCCCGCCTCTCTTTTATGAGCGCCTTCCAATAGCTCTATCATTTCCTCTTCAGGAACATACCTCCTCAGTATTCCATCTTCCCTCAATCTAAACAATGCTCCTACTGCCCATGTGAAACTTCTGGCTTTCATAATCAGAGCGCTCTTATTTTTCAATGTCCATTCTGTAGGCAGCTCCCCGGTCTTTAGATACGCAGCCATTTCTGAGTCAGCAATTGTTCCCTCCACCCTGAACAACCTCGCATTTGGAAGTGCATCTTCTATACTTGCATTTTTTGTCACTGGAGCATCCCTAGATAGGAAATCAGCTCCAAAGTGGATTTTTCCTGGCTAGTGAATGATTTTAAACTCAAATTCTTGTAGTAGGAACATCCACCTGAACAGCCTTCCTTGGATCACCACCTTGTTTATTAGGTGTAATAGCACTTGATGATCTACATAGAATAAAAAGAAATTTCCCAATAAGTAATGCCTGAACTTTGGCACAGCGAATACCATCCCTAGAGCTTCTCGCTCTGTGGTTGTATAATCTTGCTCTGCCTGAGAAAACCTTCTATTGGTGAAGTATAGTGGAAAGTCAATTCCTCCTTTAGGTTGCGCCAGTATGGCTCCTAATGCTAGTCCTGATGCATCCACATGTCCATGAAATAAGCATTCCCACCTGGGCTGTTTGAGGATGGGCTTTTTGGTTATTATCTTTTTGATTTCCCAAAATCCCTCCTGGCATTTTTGGTCCCAACAAAAGCTAACTTCTTTCTTAGTTAAAGCATATAAAGAAGTTGCTAGTTTTGCCAATTTAGCTATAAATCTCCTGTAAAAAATAATGTACCAAGAAAACTCAATACTTCACTAGCATTGGTTGGTGTCGTGGCCACTTGGATTCCTTTGACTTTATCTGTTGCCATCTCAACACCTTCTTTCGACACCACATGCCCCAATAGTACCCCTTGAAATCTCCAAACAAACCCTCTTCTCCCTACACTTCTTGAACATGAGTTTTAAGCATTCCAGATGCTCAACCGTACTTGAATATACTGAAGTCATCCACAAAAATTACCATGAATTTCTGTAAGTACTCTGAGAATATGGTCATCATAGCCCTCTGGAATGTGGCTGGAGCATTGCATAACCTGAAGGGCATCACTAAAAAGATGAATGCCCCCCACTCCATTATGAAAGCCATATTTTCTCTATCCTTTTCTACCAAACTAATTTGATTATAACCACTATAACCATCCATGAAAAGCTATACATTTTATGACCCCCCACCTGATCTAACATTGTATCTATGAATGGTAGTGGAAATGGATCTTTTATAGTTTGCTCATTTAGCTTTCTAAAATCTACACAGATCCTGAGCTTGACATTCTTTTTTGGGACTACCATAACTAGAAACAACCAATCACTGCTTTCTAATTCAGCTATGAACCCCGCTTTTAATAATGCATTGATTTCTTCCTTCACTTCGGTTGCATAGTTGGGGTTTATCCTGCACCTTTGCATTCTTACTAGTCTGGCATCCATTTTCAATGGTATTTTGTGCTGGCATACTCTTGGACCAATCCCCTTGAGTTCAGTATGATCCCATGCGAAGATATCTCTATATTCTTGGAACAGTGCTATCAATGTCTTTTTTAATTGTTATGGGAGTTTTTTGTTAATGTGCACTATTTTGTCCTTAGATCCTACTGCAATTTCTTCCACCTTGTCCCAGCTCACTTCATGGCATGTTGTATTAACAATTGTTCTAGTGACCTCCTCTTCTTGTTTGAGGTGTGCTGGAAATCTCTCCTGCTAAGCTGCCAGCTTCAGGTTAGCAGTGACCAGTTTAAATCCAGGGTTGCAAGGGATATGATACTGCTAGCTTCAAGCTTTTTCCATATTTCCTTGACTTTTGTTAAAAGTATTTTGCCTGGCCTACTGGCTCGAGGCACATTGGTCGCAGATGTGGAGACCGTGACACTTTTGTAATTGAATTTCATTATGAGTTCATCTTTTCTCTAGTCATGTACCACACTTGCTGCCTTAGCCAAGGTCTTCCTAACAACACATCGTAAGGGTCTCCTACGTCCAGTACTAGGAAAGATGTTTCAAATTTTACTCTTGCCACTCTCACATGCACTTCTTCCACTCATCCCAAGGGATTTGTTATAGTATAATCTGCAATCCTGAACTTGAATGGAGTTGATTTCATTTTTAGCCCCATATGTCTCTTGGCTTTATCTGACATGATGTTCACCCCTACTCCTCCATCCAAAGTTGTTGTATCAATGGCTTTCCAGTGCTTTCTTACTTTATATTCCACCTATATGACTGGTGCTTGGTCATCTCTGATGTTTGCCTTACTTATTTCATAGGCCAATTTCAGGCCCTCTCTTTCCACTAGTTCTTCCACAGTGGGCATCGCTTGCACCAGCCCTGACATTTCCAAAGATATTTTGTGTATGTGTTATGTTCTACTTTTCCATAGTGCACTTTTGTCTTGTTGCTCTTGTGTAGTCTGTACCTTTTGCACTTCTTCCAATCATTTTGCTTATCCGAGTTTTCTTTCATATTGTCAACTCTTGTAGGATGCCAGGCTGATTTTGCTTTCTTTGATTGCTCTCCAACTCTTGCCATCTGACCCATACTTTGGTTTTGAGTGAACCTCATGTTACGGTGGTTTCTTCTGCAAGACCTGTGTTGTTTTCACTGCTTCCCTATTTAATTTTTGCCATACCTTTCCTAGTGTGTTGCTGACCTTGTTCACTGTTTGGGATGCCATCATCGCTATCTTTGGTGTGGCTAGGTTCACCCTTGGAGGACTTCTAGGCTGTTGGTTCTTCGGTGGTTTAGGGCACTCCCTTGCAAAGTGGTCCTCTTTACCACAATTCCAACATGTGAAAGTTCTAGGTGGGGGCCTTGGATAAGGCCTAGATGTTGTTGCCCCTGCAGTTGGAACCTCTCGAGCATCTGGTGCTGCTATCCTCACCACTGGCACACTAGTCTGATAGGGAATTCCTCCTAGGGATGCCCTCTCCTCTCACAATATTCACATTTAATACACTCACTAGTGAGATGAGTATCTACCCTATAATGTATGCACCAGGTCTCCCCTTTTCCTGGAATTTTGGTTCTAACTCCATACAATTGTTGATTTTTTCTCTTGATTTGTTTGAGCTCTTCCTCCGAGTTCCTAGTTTTGGCCCTCTTGCTAACTGGTTCTTCATTTGAACTATTGGTATCATGTGAGCTACTGCTATCACTTGAACTGGTGTCTTTCCTGGCATTTTTAGTTCCCTTACGTTCCATTTTCATGGCTCTATGAATCAACTCCTTGAAGGTCCTTGTGGGTTGGTGATCTCTGATTTAGCCATGCCTTTGAGTGAGGTTCCTTTCAAGAACCATGCTCTGAGGCATTTATTGCTTGGAGGTGATGATAGTTGCCTGGCCAAATCCTTCATCTCTTCTACAAATTGCCTCACTGCTATCTTCTTCTATTATATTTTACCTAGCTGGCTGAGTAGCTGTTCATCTATTCTTTCCTCCTTAAATCTTTGTATGAAGGCTTTGGGCATTGACTTATAGGTGGGTAGCTGCTCTAGTGGGTAATTAAGATACCATGTCTGATCCACCCCCCTTAGAGTTCGAGGAAAGAATACCCTCCAGTCCACCCTGGGCAGCTCCTTGAGATTTTCCCAGCTTTCAAATACCTACATGTGCACCTTAGGGTTACTCATATGCTTTGCCTTGAATTCAAGCATTTTTAGCTTACTCAGGTCCTTGGCTGCCTGTCCGGCTATATTTGCTATTTGTGCTTTCAGCCCTTCATCTAGCACATCAACATTCTCCTCCACCCCTTCAGGTTCAGGTTCAGAATGATCCTCCTGATCAAAGGTTAATTACCCGATCTTGATCCTTTGATCCTTGCTTTCTCCTAGGTCTCCCAGGTGTATGATTTCCGTCGCACTGTCAAAGCTGGGGCTTTGCTCTGCACCGTGTGCGAGCCACAAATAGCTACAAGCACACAACTACTACTATAGCAATCTCAAGAAGAGGCAAATGGTGTGTCACTCATCCCTCTACGCTATCCGTCGTGAAGGATCCTCGCCACGAAGAAGAAGAAGAAGCTGCCGCCGCCACCGCGCTCAACCGCCTCCTCACTGCCAATGCTGTCGGGTGATGCTCGATTGGACACTCTCTCTCTCTCTCTCTCTCTCTCTCTCTCTCTCTCTCTCTCTCTCTCTCTCTCTCTCTCTCTCTCTCTCTCACGCACACAATCTCGGAAATGCACACAGTGAAGAAGGAGAAGAAGAAGTAGAGCAAGAGCACCTCTATTGCATTATGAAAAGAATGACCTAAAAGTTAGGTTTACAAGCTTTTATATGCCTCACCCTTGTTCACACATGGGCATCCACATAGGGTCGGACAATTGTTAAGTACATCCTACTTATCAACTACTAGTGGTGCACCTCTCATCGGCGATCACCCAATCCATCTAAGCTATTATGGGACCGACAAGACCGGTCCATAACTGAAAATATATAAACACCATTGGAAAATAAGTGAACGCCTAAGTGCACGGCTCGAGTTAGCATGGCCCCCTTCCTGATGTAGATTCCGTCCTAGAAATCTATAAGGAAAAGCTAAAATGTGGAGCAATGTAACATCCTAATGAGAGTAGTGGCCCATGGACATGCTCTCAATTAGAATGTTTACGTAGACATATCAAGCATCTCTCCTCTACACGATCTCAACTCTACCACATCCTTGATCACTGCAAAAAGCAATAAGAAAATTACGCAGCAATTGCATTCTCATAAAACATTGTGAATTAAACATTAAATGCAGTAAAGAAGCACCAAAAATGATTTATCACAAAATATTTAACAAACCTTTTTAATCCTTTTCATCAGATGCAATATGATTAATCCTATTAGCACTTGTAGAGGTCAATGAATTAAGGACTCTAACTTTACTAGTTTACTGTTGATACGACAAAAAGGTCGACTGCTAATATCATAGACAATCCTCCTAGTGTTCTAGGTCAAATTATGGCTGTTTAATTGCAAGAGAAAATGGTTTAATGTCCCTGGGCTGCTGAATAACCTAAGAGTCCCTAAAAATTAGGTATGATAAAGGAAATCCCGCATGAAATCATTGCCTAAATATAGTGTCTTTGTTAGACTTTTTGCCACGTAGAGCTTTAATTGATTTTTGCTCTATTGTTTTTTCTTTTTTGGGTGGCCTTGATGCTTGTATACTTGGGGGGTCATTATAACACTGTTACCCTCCCCAGGCTCATCACAATAGAAAACTTCCTTTATAATACCTAAACTAAGGGATAATAAGGTCTAAGCCCCCTAGAAAGCACTGACACATTCTACACAATGCTTCATAAAATCGGATTAAGAGCCTAACATGACTAAGAAGAATTAGGAGGGGTTCTCTATGGTATTAAAAGAGGATCTTAATGGTCAATCTTGGTCAACTAGCTCAACCCAAATTCTTGATTAAGAAACCTAGACAAGGAACTATGAGGAAAAATCATATTTAATCTAAGCAAAAGCCTAAACAAGTTTGTTAACTATTTTGGATTAGTCACCGTCTAAATAGCTCAAGCATACATTAGACATGGAACAAAAATGGATAAGAAACACCTGTTTGTGCTTGCAGCAAGCCTTGATGTAGTAGGATTGAATTTGAATGGGTAAGTTCAAAGAGTTGGGCAATTGCTAATTTTTCCTTCGTATCATAACAACAATACCATATAACTCTAGGAGGCACATCAGTGGGAAGAGGCATCAACCCTTATTGAAAAAATTCAAACAAAATAAAGATCCTATCCTATTCATTTGTGCTACACTCTAGAATCAAGGTAAGAGGGTATTGTACAAATCGGCTGGAATCCCTAAGGGTAATCCCCTATCCTCATCATCTAGATAGATGAAGTCATCTTCAGTCATACCACGACTTGCATTAGTCCAATCGTCTACAGTAACCTCATCCTCATCCTCACCCTCACACAAGAGTACTAGGAATCGCACTAGACATGGATAGTCAGCCTGTGCTAAAGGGTAATACTAGGCAATGGGGTGTATGTCTTCGAGAGGGTATGGATCACTCATGGTCAATAGACGAATCAGCCACTCTAACCCATCCAGGTCTCTCTCACTAGCTAATAGCTCTATGTGGTTCCACTCTAAAGAAATAACCGAGTAGCACAAATGACAAACTTGTTTTAGGGAAAAGGGTACCTCTCTTCAATTGGACTAGTGGATGAAGCTGGTAAATGAGCCATATCTATGAACATAGATAGATTTGGATTAGGAATCCATAATTCTCGGGTCGGTAAGTGCATATGACATGACATAGTGATTTGGGAATGTGTTTCTATTTTTTTCTTTTTGTTGGATTGCTCTTTCTCTTTTACTTTTTAATTGTTTGTAATCCATGTTAGAGGGTATATATATACATTTCCCTAAGATGCATCAATTAATAGGTCAGGGAAGGAAGGATGGGATAGGATTTATAAGAGATACACACCAAGTGGCATTCCCTCCTTCCTAGGGTAGATCATACTCTTTGGAGTGTTGTCATCACCCTTTGAAACCAAAAGTCCTCAATTTGTGATGGGAGGTGACTTAGGCCAATAGGTTCTCGCTACCCCAAGTGCCACATCAAGGATCTCCCATAAAGGTGCCTGAAATGTTTCGACAATCGGTGATTTTATATGTGTAGGCATGGAGTTTTTCATATCTTCCTTGCGATCCACAATGATATGGGGAGGTTGTGTAGGAGCTTCTTCAAAAGGGTTTGACTTAGATGAGGAACTAGAAGCTTCCTGGGATGCCTCCTTCTTGAGCTGAATGGAGTACATGGCAATTGTCTTGGTTTCTAGACTAACTCTTGTACAAGTGTCGGATATCTTGTAATCTTTCTTTTGCCACGGTCCTCAACTGAGATTTAAGTTGTAGAATCGGATTTACGTGGTGTGACGGGTGAGATAGGGGTAGACATGTTACGTTTAGGGACCCAAATTTGATCATTCCCATCATAATATCCTTGCGCATGTAACAGAGTTTTGGAAATCCAATGCGAGGTGCTCTTAACCTTCTTGTAGCGTGCTATTGATTTTTTCCAAGACATTTTTCTTGACTTAGATGGAGGAGTTGAAGGATTCAAAAGTGAGGTTTTTGGGACCCATTGATATGTACTTTTGAGCAGTTTAGGTTGAGTCTTTACAGTATCACTACCTACTACCACTATGGGAATTAATATGTTAGGTTTGTGGGAAGCCAATGAGGACGACTTAACGACTTCAGTTTGTGAATGTTCATTATCTTGAAATTTTATCGGAGTCATTAACGTCGGTGACCTTTCTTGAGGGGTACGAAGAATAGAAGTTTTTTGTGTTGCGGCACTCCTAGTCCCCGAGTCAATATTGCATTTGGTTGCCAACATCCACTTACGTCCTAAGTTGATACTGCCTTCTATAGCTCCTGCAGGCATTACCAGAAAACTTTGTTCTACGCTTCTATTTCATAGGCGACATGTGTTTGAAGGACTCCAAAAACAATGGTTTTTTTCTTATTAATGCCCTTTACTTGCATGGACTAGGGGATAGGGGTGGTTTTCCTAGCTGGCACCATACTCCATATGACAACAAATTATGTTGAGCTCCCATATCTAACAAGGCATTATACAACACCTTCCCATAAGGGCTTTTTAGCTCAATCAGGTATCGTAGAGGTGGCTCAAATTCTAATGAATCGTCATCAGTCTCCTCAAAGAAGGCTTGCATGACCCCCATATTAGCTTCTAGTTGGCTTCTAAGACGTTGTTGTCATTCCCGAGCCTCTGCTTGGGCTTGTGTCTTTTTAAGCTCTTGTTGGTTCTTGGCTTCCTTCTTTTTATGGATGGACTGTAACTCTTCTTGGCTTAGAGGGTCATAGTATCTTTTGAATTCACTACCATTGAGGAATCCAATGGTTTCAACTCTATCAAGAGTGTCCACACGAATGGTACCTTGCGGGGTAATTTCACACACTCGATATATGGTCCCTTACCAGCATATTTCAATTTCTTCTTTTCGTTTCGTACACCATTCCCCCACCTTTATATCTTTGTCTTTTAAATGGCAGTCAAACCATTTTTTCCTCCTATCTTTTTCCACCACGGCATTGTACACAACCAATTACCTTTCCTCCTTTAGGCTCTCAAGAATGTACATTACTGATTAATTTCTTGGCCATTTACCATTTTAAATGGTGTACAATTGATGGCTACTTTATATGTAGTTCGATAGGCCCATAAAGATAACATAAGCTTTAGATCCAAATCAGCATGATGTGCTTCAACAGTTTTGGTTAAAAAAAGATGAGAGCTTTGTTTGTACTCTCGGCTTGGCCATTCGCTTGGGGATAATAAGGCGTAGACTTGCGGTGGGATATCATGAAGTTTACTGTGAGTTCCTTGATCACTTCATTAATGAAATGGGTACCATTGTCACTCACAAGCTCAAAGGGACACCCAAAGCGTGTAATTATGTCCTCAAAGAGAAACTTAGCTGTTGTTTTTGCATCAGCCTTGCGTGTAGCCTTCGCTATAGCCCATTTGGTTACATAATTTGTGGCCACTATCATGTATCGTGATTGCGTGTTATAGGAAGCTGGGCTAATTGGACCTACAAAGTCTAAGCCCCACTTTTCAAATGGTTGGGTTACCTTGACGGGACGCAGTGGCATTCTATCCTTCCGCTATGGTTTCTTATACCGTTGGCATTCATCATAGCCTTTTACAAAAAGTGATGCATCCTTAAACAAAGTTGGCCACCAATAGACTAATTGCAATACCTTTCTAGCAATAAAGTCTCTTGAAAAATGACCACCAGTTATGCCCATATGTGCTTCTTGTAAGAGGCACAAGTATTTGTCTTCACGGGCACAATGTCTAAGTACGTCATCCTTCCCTCTCTTACAGAGAGTCCCAGCCATTAGAAAATATAGTTCACACTCTTTGATTAGCTTTGGAGCTAAATCCTTACGAAGCTTCTTAGGTGGAAAACCATTAACTAAGAGTTTAACAATTCTCTCACTCCATTCTAGCATTGTTTCAACCATGAATAGGAAGTATCGGGTAAGTCATCATCAATTTCTGTAGGGGCTTCCCCATTGGGTATGCAAGAAAAATGATCAGCCATGACGTGTTTTTTGCCAGGTCTCACAACAACGGTGAAGTCAAACTCAAGAAGAATTAACAATCGACGTGTAATTCTTCCTGTGGAACAGGGTTTATTGACCAAGTAAAGTAGTGCTTGATGATCTACATAAAAAACAAACTTGGTGGCAAGAAGATATTATGAAGACTTCTTCACTGCATAAATCATGCCCAACCCCTCTCTTTCTGTAGTGGTGTAGTTCATCTCGGCATCGTTTAATTGGGAACTAGCAAAGCTAATGGGATAGTCTAGTTTATGCTCTCTAGGCTGAGTTAAGACACAACCAATAGCAAAGTTTGATGTATTGATATGCACATGAAATATTATATCCCGATTTGGCATTCGTAGAATTGGGGAACTTGCTAGAGCCTTCTTCAATAAGTCGTAGGCCTGGTTACATTCTTTGGTCCAAATGAACTCAATAGGAAGCTTGTACAAAGGGCGAGCTATATCCGCAAAGAATAATATAAACCACCGATAATAGCCAACATGGCCCATGAATATTTGAACTCTCTTATAGTTCGCTGGTGGGTGAACTTCCAAAATGACTTTTAATTTACTTTCATCTATAGAAATCCCATTTTTGGACACTATATTCCCTAAAGTCACTCCATGTTTAACCCAAAATTGGCATTTGAAGGGGTTCAATGAGGTGCGATATAATCTGCATTTTTCAAATACCTTTCTTAAACAGGTCAAACGCTCTTTCCAAGAGGAACGAGCACACAAATCATCTAAGAGAGCCTCAACAAACTCCCTTATATATTCCTTGAAAGCAGTGTTAATTAACCTTTGGAATGTAGCAGGGGCATTGGTCAAGCCAAACACCATCACTCAAAATGCGAACACGCCAAATTCGGTTATGAAGGCAGTTTTATCTTGGTCCTCTATTGCAATCGTGATTTGATTGTAACTCGAGTACCCATCTAGGAAACTATAAGCCTCCTTACCTGCTACTCGTTCAAGCACATGTTCTGAATATGGCAATGGATAGTGGTCTCTTCAGGTGGCTGCATTAACTTTTTAAAGGTCCACGCACACTCGGAGTTTCCCATTCTTTTTTGGTACGATGACTATTGGGGACACCCATTCGGAATGCTCAATAGGATATATGAACCCACATTTGATAAGCTTGTCGAGCTCTTCTTTAATTATCTTTGTATACTTAGGGCTCATTGGGTAGGGACGTTGCTGGGCTGTGGTTTAGCACTGCTCACCATTGGAATTGTATGTTGTACCACAGAAGGTCGAACACCTTTCATATCATGGTATGTCCAAGAAAATACATCCTTGAATTCCTTAAGCAACGCTTTAAGGTCTTCTTCTTCCTTCTTTGTGAGGTCTTGGGCAATAAAGACTGGTTTAGACTCCTCACCTGGCTCCGCTAACTCGATCTCCTTCACCATTGCTGGTCCATCGTATACTCCCTTACTCTCTGGTGTAGGAGTTCTTTGGGCTTTGGTGTAGACCACCTTGCGCTCTCCCGTGGTATATGATTTAAAATGTTCAGGCACGGGGTGTAAGTCTACAGGCTCTTGTTGCTCTAATTTCTTGACTTTAGCTTCTGCTTCGTTTTGCTATTGGGCTAACTCCCGGTTTTGTCATTTCCTTGTTGTACATATTAACTTGGGCTTCTCTACAATCTCTATTTGAGAAATGTCATGGGGTTGTGGGCTACACCACATAACACTTTGGAGGTATTCACCCCAATTGTCTACTAGCTTTCGATGAGCATCCAAAGCCCCCACATAACACATCCATTCCGCAGTTGTTCTCTCTTGGTTTATCTTGGTACGCATGTTTGCTCGATATCGACGTCTCTTAAAGCTCTTCTTTTTCTTACCTAAGACTTTCTTTTGATTTGAGTCTCGATTTAGCTCACTAAATGAGTCCTCGTTGGTGTCCTCTTCACTCTCGGAGGAGATAACATACGCTGATGTACTTGGTCTTAAATATTCTGACTCTAAACTTGCTCTACTCCCCAATTCATGAGGGTCAAAATCAGTTTCACTCTGGGATTCAGTGTCTGAGTTGCATTGGTCAAAGTCTTCTAAAGAATATCGTGTCGATGTCAGGTTGGTCTACAATTGTCTAGGGTGCATGTATTGCACTTATCATGTTTAGGGGTGCAACTTGTGGTACATTTTCCCCCTCTAGTGTGACCCAAGTGGTTCCTCTATTTCCCCAAGTATCTATGGTTGCAGCTAGGTGTACCCAATCAACGTTATCTGACTCCGTCATCCCTGGTAACACATCCGTATAAGGAGAATCTTGGCCAATGTATGTATCCTTCTTACAAGTATAACAGTATTGTAGTGGGGCCGAGTGAATTGTGGTGTCAGAGTGATGATCGATAATGTCTTTACTCTTCAAAGGGTGTACCTTACCAATCAGTAAATCCACTCTAATGACAGAGTCCTGAAATTGCAAATAGACATGATTTTTAGACCAATCATGGACCATTTGTGCTTCCCTCATAAAAGGTCGTCCTAAAATCATTTCATATGACATAGGGTGCTTAGAGAAATCCATCACAATGAAAGTATGTCATACCATGTGCCCTAGAACTTTGATCTTAAGATCCCTGAGCATCCCAATAGGTTTTGCAATGGTGCCATTGTCCATCTTTACCACAATGTTAGTAACACTAAGGTGGGGCTTTCCCATGGATTCCCAACAATTCTTAGTGACCATGCTAACTCCAACACCACTATCAAGAATTCTCTTTACAATTAATCCCTTGGTAGTGATAGGTAGGGTTGCATTAGACTCATCACCTTCAAAATACTGTCCTAATTCATTGATGGGTACCTCGATCACAGACTCATGTCCATCTAAGTCAAGTGATCGTACATGATTCTCCTCAACACTCATAATAGAGTCATGTCTATTTGTTTGCGCAAACTGTGGTAATCTAGCTTGTAGCTCCCCGTTAAGGAATGCTCGAAGTGCACCGTATAGCTTTGCTATGATAGTGGTTTGGACCTCTGAAGACATGAAATCCACTAGTTTGGCAACATTCAATGGCATTTCGTGAGGTGTAGGTCCCTGACTAGGAACTGGGGAGAATGGAATCTCCTCCTAATCAATGGGATCACATATGCCCTCACTAAACATCCTCTCAAACAAGAAAGGTGTATGCCCACTTCCTGATGTTCTATCCTCACTCTCCTCTTGGATGATACTGGGTATGGCTAACGGTCTATGGGTCGTGTGTTGTGGATGGACTTGCATAGGAAACACTGTGTCAGGAATCTTGACATACCTAGGTTTTGGTTCTAACTTCCTTTGAGTCTCTTCCACCAAACCTTTTAAGTGTTGAACTTGCTCAATTTCCTCTATTGGGTTTGGGTACATCCTAATCTTCTTTTTACGATTTTCCTCTTTTGGCCCTTGTGGTTTACCTTGCAAGTCCTAGATTGGATTTGGAAACACTTGTTGTGTTTTCAAGGATTCTTCGTTGGTTGCAATTGAATCCGAATCATCCGAGTCTTTTCCTTTGTGGTATTGGTTCTGGTCTCCATAGTCTCAATTGAATCCAAATCATCATCGGGATCGTTCATATATACGGGGTCATCTCATGTCCCTATGTTTGTCTTAGAACTTGGTTTTGAACTTCCAGTATTTTGCAATTTCTTTCTTTGCGTCTTCTTTTTCTTTGCTTGGGCAACTGATGCAGTATCTCTCTCTTCGAGGATATGGTTTTTCCCTTGAATCATAGATCGTGTACTCACATTAGCGGGTGCAACAGATGGTATTGCTGATGTACCACTAGCAATTTCGACCAGATTCAAGGGTGTGATCTTGGGTGCATTTGGGTTATGGGGGCATTGGGCAATCAAATGGTCTATGCCACAACAATTACATGTGAGACTGGAATTGCAGACATGCTCCCTTGATTGGTTTGCATTTGTGTAGAATTCTTTTGTAGCCTAATAGGGCATTCTCCTATCCGATGTGCTCCACCACACTCGTAGCATTGAAGAGGTGGCCTCCTAGCCGTGAGGTTGATGTTTTGACCTCTTGTTGTGAGAGCAGCTGCTTGATAAATAGGCTTGACTTGTCCCCAACAATCTTCCATGTAGTATATAGGACACTCTTCCAATGTATCCACTCCATAGGCAATGCTAGTATCTATTTCCTCCTCACAACCATCCACATAAGCACTAGATGGCTCACAACCCCTTTGGTTCACAGGGGTGACTCTTGGATGCGGGGGCTATGGTCCTAGCATTGACAATGGTAGCGGTGTAGCTTGAAAAACATTTTGAGGTCTAGGGACCATGTGTTGCAATAGTTTCTCAACAGGTGGGGCAGGCATCAATGCAGGAGGTTGAGGTGAGTCCATCCAAAAGGTGGCCTATTCGGCATCACACGTTTGAACATCAAGAAATCCTTAGATTGGTGATCGTACCTACCACATGCATTGCAATTTCCATTAAATTTTACTCTAAATGTAGGGCACTCACTAGTGCTATGTGGTCCGAAGCAAATTGAGCACCATTGTTGCTCCCTTCTTGGATACATGTGACTGTTTTGTGGAGCACGAGTATCTTTAAGGCTTTCTTGAAGAGCCTTGGTGACATCTGACAAAGTCATATCCGATATCTTCAGCTCTTTCACAATCCGCTTTATGGTCACTAGTTCATGTCCTGACACTTGTGAGCTATTGGACTTTGGCTCAGAGGACACTCTTTCTCCTGCAAAATCATTAGATTGTCTTCCAATTGGATTGCATTGGTAGTGACTGCCTCCCAAGTAGTAATACCTCTAATGACTAGGCCATTATAGATGTTTTCATGTTGCAATCATGGGATGAATCTATCAAGCAACTGGTTATTGTTGAAGAGCTCATTTACAGGGCATGAAGAGTTTAAGTGCTTTAACTGATAAAGTCTCTCACTTACTCACCTTCCTTTCGTTCAGCCTTTTGTAGCTGAGATGCTACGCCCCAAAGCACACCTTCCCGTATGTACTCCTTTAGGAAAAATATTTGAAGGGTAGGGTAAATGGTTTTTTCTTCGACCCTTAAGGTCCTATACCAATCCCCAGCCTCCCCACTCAGTGTCAAGCTTAAGGCATTGCACTTATGTAATTCCTTGTGCTCCCCTGAGGAATCTCATACTTATTCAAACACTTCAATGTGCTTTCAAACATACTCGTCCCCATTGAACTTTTGCGTGAGCTTTGCAATTTGTACAGCCTTACTTCTAGGCTCTCTATCGGGTGCATGACACATGTTTTCCGCGATAGATCGACCTATCGTTCGAGCGAATACTGCCAAGTCACCTATGTGTGGAGGCATGGCCAGTGGAGCCGCTCTTGGAATCATATCTGGAATCGGGGTGCGTACTGGCCTTGGAATATATGTGGATGATGCAGGATGTGGAACATAACTAGGCATAGGTCCACTTAGATAAGAGCTCGAGCGTGGCACTCGGGGAGCATAGGCTATTGGTACCATTGGATGTGTAGGGGCCATGTGTGCATAATTAGCTATAGACACATACGGTCAAGGCCCCGGGGTAGGTACTACGCCATTGGGTAGTGGCACTCTACTCATCCTAGATGTCATAGGTGCATTCTCTGTCAGGCCAATCCGTGGAGTAGGCATTGTGGTCTCTTTGATAGAGGTTTGAGCCAAGTTAGGGAACCTAAAGTTGTTGCTCGTAGGCTCGGATTGCATAGAGACTCCAGGTGAAACGACATATGAGGGGTCTATGGGACTCATTAAAGGAGTCTCCATTTGTGATAGAGTAGGCTATTGGGCCTTGCTCGTATCCAAAAATCTCATACGGCCAGTTGAAGGTACATTTACCCCTTGATTTTTCCTCTCGGATTGGATAATGCCATGGATGACATTACAAATCATTTTTTGTTGGTCCTCAATACTAGTGGCACTAGACATGGATCGTACGATCTCTATCCAAGCTACATGGTAGGAGTGGCCAGAGTATAGATCCGTCAATACCGCAATGTGGACGTCATACGTCCAATGTTCGTTAAGGAATATCCCTTCTAGATTTGGAGTGCTAGGGGTCTCTTGTGAGGTAGAAGCAATGTTGCTCCCAATGGTCTTACCTATCACAATCGCTACTATAGAGGGCACTTCCAAAGGAGGTAGCTCGTAGGGCCTACATTGTAACAGGTAGGCAGGATATCCACATGGACACTCTTGGGGGTGTGGGGTCCACCTGTGAGGTGAATGGAGAATCTACTTCCCCACCCCCTTCATATGCTTCATTTGCATCGGGTTCGGAGCGAGTAGCTCTACCCAATGTCTCCATAAAGCGACCAAACATGCTAGCATTGGGTTGTGGAGCCCCGGGGAGTACATGTCCTTCTCTCTCATAGCTTTGTGCAGGATAAGATTCCATTATGTCTGAGTTGGAGGAAGAGTCACTAGCGGCTAGTTGGGGGTCTTCAGTGGTACTCCCTTGAGTCCCCGCTGAGGGCCTAGAGCCTAGCGTAGAGGGGTAATGGGTGCCCGTATGAACAGAGGTGCTCTCTATATGTTCGTGCTCTAGCACCCAACCAGAGTGTAGGTGCATGTGCTTTTGGTACCGTAAAGGTGTCAAAAGGTGCTCTAGGGGACGTGACTAGCTTTTTTGAGCATTTTTGCTTGTTTGTCTTGTTTTTAGTAGATTTTTTAAAGCGTCTTGTAAGACGGATCGTGTGATAGCTCAAAATGAGCGTATCGCTTAGAGGAACGCGGTGTGCTTTACAACCCACCGTTTGGCTCCAAATCGCTCTCGGAGTCCCCAAAATACTCTATCCTTAGTTGGGAATTGGGCTGAAAATAGTAGGTCCTACAGTGCAAGTGGCAAAGGGAGAGTGTAGGACTTGTCCCACATCCCCTCACTTCCTCTTGAGAGGAAGACTATATATAGTGTGAGAGTTTTACTTTATCATAAGACTAAGGACTGAGGCTCGGGCGAGGGCTTGGTCTTGGGCTTGGGCTTGGGGAATGATTTTGATCACGATTATAAATTTTAGGATAAGCTTTTCTTTAATTGGCCCCTCCTTTTTTTATATTGATTTACGTTTTCTTATTTTTGACGGGATAAGGTGGGTTTTTTGGCCTACACGAGTTCACACCTTACCTATTATGTGTCCCTACTATGCAATATGCAAAAAACACAGAATATGTAGAAAACACAAAAAATGCAAAAAACACAGATCTTTGCAGAACACACAAAATTTGCAGAAAACACAAAAAACAGTGTAACACAGAAACTTTCTCAAGAGTTTTCTACTGTGTAAACACAGAAACTTTTGCAAGAGTTTTCTACTGTGTAAACACATAAATTTTTGCAAGAGTTTTCTACTGTGTAAACACTAGCTCTTTGCAGAAACAAAAGACACACATAATTGAAATGAAACATAGACTTTTGACAGAAATACAGAACTAAACAGAATTTCAGTGTAAAAACAGAATTTTTTGCAAGAGTTTGCTACTATGTAAACACTATCTTTTTGCAAAAACAGAAGACACACAGAATTGAAATGAAACACAGACTTTTGACAAAAATACAGAACTAAATAGAAATGCAAAAATTGGACAAAAAACAGAACAAACACAAAACTTTATCAGTACTGAAGAGAAACACCGATCCTACAGAAAAACACAGATTTTGTAGAAAACAGAGAACTTTCACAGATTTTCAATAGATCTGGATCAACACACACACACACACACACACACACACACAACACCTTCCTACCATTCCTAAGTAAATTTAAGAACTGCTCAAGGTAGCACAGAGTGATCCTCGAGCTTCATGTACAACAAACTCCCCGGCAAAGGTGCCAAAAATGTACAATTTCCGTTGCACTGCCGGAGCTGGGGCTTTGCTGTGCACCGTGTGCGAGCCACAGATGGCTACAAGAACACAACTACTACTGTAGCAAGCTCAAGAAGAGGCAAATGGTGTGTCACTCACCGCTCTGCATTGTCCATCGCGAAGAAGAAGAAGCTGCTGCCACTGTCGCACTCAACCCAATCCACTAGTTTACTAGTTGAAAAACACTATTAATAAGTATTGCCTCCTCGCCGCAATGTTGTCGGGTGATGCTTGATTGCACACACACTCTCTCTATCTCTCTCATGCACACAATCTCAGAAATGCACACAGTGAAGAAGGAGAAGACGAAGTAGAGCAAGAGCACCTCTATTGCATTATAAAAAGAATGACCTAAAAGTTAGGTTAACATGCTTTTATATGCCTCACCCTTGTTCACACATGCGCTTCTCTAGATGGACTTAAGTAGACACGTGTTGGGTTTAAAAAGGTATGTGCTAGAGTGTTTGTGCTTTCAAATGAACACTTGGTGAGATCTAAATAGATACCTAGTGGATTGATGCTTCTAAATGGATGTGTGGTACATCTAAATGGACACTTGGTTATGTATGATCTTCCATGCTTTGATACAAATGGAGAGTTATTTCTTTGAAATGGACACTAGGTAGATCTAAACAAACTCTTGGTAGATCTATGATTCCATGTGCATCTTACTATGTATATTTTCAATAAGTGGTAGATCTAAGAGCATTTACTTTTGTAACCATGTCTTGATTATGTCACTCATCTTGATCCAAAATGCAAGAGGGTCTAAATGGACAAGTTGTGGATCTTAGATCACACATGTCTATCACCATATTTGCATTGAATATTTGGTAGATTTTCCATCCCAATACTTATTAATAGTGTTTTTCAACTAGTAAACTAGTGGATTTTTGCTTCTTCTAAATGAAGAATTGGTGGATCTCAAAACATACTTTTTTCATGCCATGTCTAGATTGGACATGTGGTGGATCTAGCATCTAATGAAGCCAATTAATTGGTCTAGAGATCATAATGCATGCATCAACAAAAATCGAATATTGCTGCTTCTAAATGGACATTTATTGTATGTAAATAGATAGTTGTTGGATCTAATGGATACTTGGTGTAGCTAACTTTTCCATGTTTTAAAAAATGTACTATTGGTGATTTTATATGGATACTTACTCAATATAAGTCAATTATTGGGGATCTATAATGTCCCATGAATTAGCAAAAATGATGTGTTGCTTCTTCTAAATGGACAATTAGTGCATGTAATAACCTTTGCATATAAAAAACCAAGAAATATATGTGGTCTAAACTAGACAATTGGTGGATCTAGGATCATCCGATCCACTTTGTAACCATGTCTACATTATCTCATTAATTTGAAAATGATATCTTGGGGAGGTCACCTAAAAAAAGTGTAATAGGTATGTAAGTTCAATAGAAGGATATTTAAAGTTTCTAAAACTTACAAAAAGATATATAACAAAGGATACTAATTTTTCAAATTTGAAAGAAACTTAAATTTTAAAATAAAAGGATATATTATATTACTACAAGATTTATAGATAAGGGGTTTTACAAACATGCCTTAAACGTAGGTGATATGGTAATTTTACACAAAGTGAACCCTCTAAAAATGCATTGAACCCTCAAATAATATACCCAAACTAAACTCTTGGGAGTCTAAATGGACGAGTGGATGTTGCATCACCCACTTCTATCACCAAGTTTGTATTAAAAATTTGTTGGACTAGTTGTCTTTGAACTCCTTAATGACGTGTTTGAAGTGAATTAATATTGGATTTTTTGTTAAATTGTTGAAGCTTGGACCACACTCTTTTGGAAACACGTTGAGATTGGACAAAATTGATCTATTATACAATGGACCGTATTATGATTCACCAATAATAGAGTATTGGTAGATCTAGTATTTTCCATGCATAAGCAAAGGAGTATGGGCACTTTTAATTGGACACTTGGTGGATTTAAAAACAATTGGTGGATCTATAATTCCCCATGCATTGACGGGATCAAAGAAAACCCCGAACCCCCGACGGCCTCTAAACCATCGGGGACCGAATGGCGCGCCTCGAGCCTGTCATGGTAAAGCAAACAGGGGGCACCACCTAGCTTCAGCGGCTAGGACGCAAACAACACGCCACCATAACAAAGTTTTCATCCAAGAGAGATGGATGCTTGGGAGTAATGATGAAGAGGAAGGGAAATGAGATCAAGTGAGACAGATAGAGAGAGAGAGAGAGAGAGAGAGAGAGAGAGAGAGAGAGAGAGAGAGAGAGAGTGAGGGAGGGGGTATAGCGGCTTAGTACTTAGGCACCACAGAAGGATGGTGAATCCGCACACCCTTCACACATACACAAGCTCACTCCAAACACAAGACTAGGTGGCGATTCCGCACACCTCACATGGGCAAAACATTGCAGGAAAACATACTCACAAAAACTCAAGCGTTATTTAGAGAACAAGGTGATGAAATGGGGAGCATAAGGTAGGGGAATGAGAAGGGAGAGAGTGGTAGAGCACATGGCGGATAGGTGGGAGTTGATGGCGAAGACTCGCACGAGGGTTATGGCCATAATCCTTCATTTAGCTACCCTTCATCTTCTATAGCCCAAGGGTGTAGAGGTCATGCTCAAGACAAGCATGGTGATTGCGGCAATGGTGATGGTGTGGGTGTGTGTGTGTGCACTAGGCACACACAGTGCATAGTGTATTCTTTGGTGATGTTGTGTGTGTGTTTAGTGTGATGGTGACCCCTCTTTATATAGGGGTGGAAGGGGGAGAAATTCTAGAATTTATAAATGAAGAAATCATTATCTACATAGGCCATGTGACTGTGGGCCCTACTTGTCTGGCTGTGTGTATATGTGCCGGAACAGTAGTCTCATGAGAGAGAGACTAAGAGAGAGATATGGGTTGATGAAAAAAAGTGAGAGGTGACATGGAGAATAAAGTAATTACAAGAGGGGAGAGAGGGGAGTGTGTTCAGAGGTGAATCTGTGTGCAGATGTGTGTGAACACAAGAAAAATCAGGTAACCACCGGGTGGGGATGGGTCTGTGGGCATCTTTTTCAGTGAAACTGAGTGTGTGTGAGTGTGGGGGAGGTTATTTAGCTACAAGACAAGAGACATGGCACCCTTTAGAGAGAGGGGGGGGGTATTTGGGTCATGGGATATGATAGAAGAGAGAAAGGGGGGGTGGGGTATACTATTTTGGAAGATAGGATAAGTTGCATGTGAGTTAGGGTGCATTATTGGTGAGTTAGAATGCATTATTGGTGAGAGGTGGGGTAGCTTGAGGGGAGAGAGAAAGGAGAAAGTACAAGGGGAAGAGAGAGTGGGTTGACCTTTTGAGTGGAGGAGAGGAAAAGGGACACACGGTGGGACATCAGTGAAGAAAAAGGATGCAAGGTGGGGATGGGCTGCCCCGCAGGCATGAGGTGGCCTATTTTACCTTTCCCATATATTTACATAATCATACTTTATTTTTTTTCTTACTTTTCCAATGCCTTTTATCACTCCCTCCCTAAGAGAAGGTTTCCATGGGGTGGGGACGAGAGAAGAGGGGTATGGGAGCTTGGCTTGTGAAAAGCCCCCATCAGCATAAAAAACAATGGAGTATCGGTGCTCCAAGCAGACACTTTGTGCATCTATAATCCCTTATGCATAAAAAACAATGGAGCATTGATACTTGTAAATGGACACTTGGTGGATCTAAAATTACATTATGAATCTATCATCCCTCGTGCATCTTACTATGTCTACGACAACTAGTGGATCTAGAATCATCAACTTTTGTAATGATGTTTACATTATATCACTGATATTGATCAAAATACAAGAAACCCCTAACAGTGTATACAAATTGAATACTTTGTGGGTCAAAATGGACAAATGGTGGATCTTGGATCAGCTATTTCTATCTCTATGTTTGTATTGAAATTCTCGACCTAGATTTGATATACCACGAGTCCTTAATGATGTGTTTCAAGTCAAAAACTAGTGGATTTGTGGTTCTTTTAAATGGACAATTGGTGGACCTTACACCTCAATCTTTTGATACCATGTCTAGATTAGACATGTGGTATACATACAATATAACAAATCTTTATCACATATAACAAACCAAATTTTGGGTCTAGAATAGACAATGCATGTGAAATTGACTTGTCGCGTGGCTAGGTGTTAAATCAAGATGAATCAACCCACAAATTGATACACAATAAATAGATTGAATAAAATATACAAAAAGATAATTATACATGAGACACAAGAAGGTATAGTTCCTTCTCCAGAGGTATTAGCCCTCAAGCAAGTGCCCCTAAGAGATCCCTTCCCTAGGGGTCTATGTAATAAACATACAATTCACACTTTTCAGGAATACAATGATGTCAATATACATTAAAATACAGAAGCAATATCATGTAGCAGAGGGAATTCTCATGCTTGACCTAGCATGGAGTTTAAGCCATGAGCCAGACTGCACCCAAAGGTACCTAGCCTCTAGTGTAACCCATGAAAATGTATGAGTGAAATAATACTCAGTAGATGACCAAGTGAATGGTGAATAAATGTGTATATCACATTTGCAAGAGAGAGAGAGAGAGAGAGAGAGAGAGAGAGAGAGAGAGAGAGAGAGTAGTGGAGGGTGAAATAGAGTGTATAAGAGGATTCAAAAGGTACAAAAGTGAATCTTTCGATGCCTCAATTAAAATCATACACATAAACCATGAATTTATGCTATCAACTATTTTGCATGATGATAGAAGTTCTCATGATTTCATTTCTCAATGGTTTGTTAATAAATTGAACTTGATTATATCTCCATATGTATACAAAGTTAAATCTATATTTCAAGACACCGTATATAATGGAACACAAGAAGTAAGAAACCTTGAAGTAAAAATAGTGGAGTACAAACAGGCATGTAATTTTCTTATTGCACCTTTGCATTCCATATATGTCATTCTACGTATGCCTTTTTGTCACTATACAATCTTGATATTGATTATTCAACACACATGATGACTTTTATAAGGGATGAAAAATCAATCATACTCTCTAATGATCAATCAATTGAAATATTTTCTTTGATTTCTCATGCACAATCTTATCATGCATTACATAACCATGAGAAAGGATACTTTAAAAATGTTACTGAAGCTGAAGAGTCTTCTCCTTTACCAACTACTGCATCCCATTACTACTATCTTTTACAATATCAAGACTATTTTACATTGGAATACCCTCCATCTTTACCTCCTTCTAGACCCAAAGATCATAAGATTGACCTTATTACTGGTAGTCAACCTCCTCACAAAGCACCCTATAGACAAAATCCACTTCAACATAGAGAAACTCAAAGAAAAGTAATTGAAATACTTGACAAAGACTTGATACAACCTTCCAGGTTCCCGTTTGGAGCCCTAGGCTTGTTAGTTGAAAAGAAAAATAAGACCTATAGAATATGTATAGATTATCGTGTGTTAAAGAAAGTGACTACCAAGAATAGATATTCCATTCCTTGTATCGATGATCTACTTGAAAAACTAAAAGAAGTCATCATTTTAGTAAGATTGATTTGAAGTCTGGATATCGTCAAATACAAGTTCATGCACCTAACTTTTTTAAGACTACATTTTAAATTTGAAGTGGTCATTATAAGTTTCTTGTCATGCCATTTGGTCTGACAAATGCATCTTCTGCTTTTATTCACATGAAAAATCAAACTTTTATTAATCATTAAGATTATCTAATTGTTTTCTTTAATGTTATCCTTATTGTCAATAAAACGCATGAAGAACACAAAAAGCATTTGTATCTTGTTTTCAATAAACTACATGCAAATCATTTGTATGCCAATATTGAGAAAATATCTTCCATTTAGAATAAAATTGAATATGTTGATCATATAGTCTCTACAAATGGCATAAAGATTTGACCATAAAAAGATTTCCACTATTTGAGACTGGCCTATTCCTAGAGCTAGAGTCATGAAGTGTAATGTTTCTTAGGTCTTGTTGATTTTTTAACCATAAATTTGTAAGAAATTTTTCATTAATAAAACTTTCTCTCATTATTTCTTTAAAAACAAAAAAGCATTTATTGGGGTGAAATCAATACAAGGATTTTGATTAACTTAAAGACGTCCTCACACGTACACATATCCTTCAAATACTTGATTTTTTCAGACCTTTCTTTTTGGTTGTTACCAATGCTAGTGAATCTAGAAGCAATCTTGTTTTGATGCAAGATGGTCATCTAGTTTATTTTGAGAGTCATAAACTAAAACCAAATGAATGAAGTATAGCAGTTATCATAATAAATTACTTGCCCTTGTACATGCTCTTAGAATGTGGAAACATTATCTTATGGGATCAAATTTTCTTATCAAAATTGATCAACAAAATATACATTAACTTTTGACACAACCACTTATCTCAAATAGACATATTAAATGGGTTTCTTTTGTTTAGCCTTTTCAACCTTTGATCTAGTATCAACCTTACTTCCTCTGACCTTATGTGTGACTCGTATCATACTTATGATGATTTTGTTTCTATTTGGACTAAAATGGTATATAACAATTAGATACCAACTAATGATTACTCTTGTTTTGATGAATTTCTTTTCTTTCATAGTAATTTGTGTGTTATTGTACCTTCTCAACAATAGAAAATGCATATGCTACCATACATGGGTGTTAACCCTCACGGCTCACGGACACCCCATCACCTACGACGGACGTGTATTCTATATTTGGTAAAGTCAGGTACCGGGCTTGTCCGAGCAATAGGAAAAGGGTAAGAGTGATCGCCGATGAGAGGCGCACTCTAACTGGGACATTCAAGGGATTAGTTGGCTAAGCATGGGCACCCAAGTGTGAATGGGGTGAGCTCATATAAAAGCCAGCTAAACCTAAAATTCACTCATTCTCTCATTTGTGCAATAGAAGAGTGCTCTTGCTCCATCTCCATCTCCATCTTCTTCTTCTTCACCTCCTCGTGTGTGTGTGTGTGTATGTGAGAGAGAGAGAGAGGGAGAGTGTGTGTGCGATCGAGCATTACGAAGGCACGACGGCGGCGAAGCGGTTGAGCGCGGGACGACTGCAGCTTCTTCTTCATCGTGGCGAGGAATCCTCCATGGCAGGAGCATAGAGTGGTGAGTGACACACCATTGCCCTCTTTTGAGCTTGCTAGATTAGTCTTGTTGTGTGCTTGGAGCCAATTGTGGCTCGCACATGGTGTATCGGCAAGTCCCTTGCTTCGACAGTGCAGCAAGGAGCGCACATTTTTGGCGCCGCTGCCGGGGAATCGCCCTGCACTAAGCCCAAGAGGCACTTTGTGCTTCTCCTATGAGTTGTTTGTAGTAGGAAAGAAGAGGAAAAGAAAGAGGAATGAGTTGTTTTTCTGCAAGTTGTTAATTTCTGTGTTGTCCGCAAGTTCTGTGATTTCTGCATAATGTTGTGTTTTCTGTTTGCACACAGTCTTTGCACAATTAGTAGTCGTTAGCTTGTTTGCAGTGAATGAATAAGTAGGAAGGCAGTTAGCAATTTCTGTTTGCACACAGTTTTGCACACAGTTTTCTGTCAAGGTTTGGCTGCACACAGTGTTTGCACAGCAGGTAGTGAGAGAGGAAGTAGGTGGACAGTTAGCTCACTGTCAGCAAGCAGTTAACAGATTAGTTAGTAGATTAGTTAGTGGTTAGCAGCATAGTTAGTAAGTAGATAAGGTAGTGAGCTGTTGACTGGGAGGTTAGGTAGGTGAGAGTGTGTGTGGCCAAGAAAGGGTCACCAAATCCGCGCGCGGTCGTCGCCCAAAAAAAATAATAATAAAAAATAAAAATAAAAAAATTTTTAAAAAATTTAATTTTAAAAAAAAACCGAAAATATTTAAGCGTGAGTGACTGGGGGGCTACACTAAAATTTTGATCGGGATCGGTTGCCCAAGCCCAAGCCCAAGCCCAAGCCCAAGCCCAAGCCCAGGCCCAGGCCTCAGTCCTCAGTCTTGTGATATATACTAGACTCACTCTTATATATATACCCTACCCCCTCAAGAGGGAATGAGAGCATGTGGGGCAAGTCCTCCACTCTCCTCCCTTCTCTTCCCACTTGCACCCTTAGACTTTCTAATTCGGGCCTAGTTCCCTACTAGAAATTGACGGTTTTAGGGATTCCGAGGGCATAAAGTGACCAAACGGAGGGCTATAAAGCACGGCACGTCCCTCTGACCGAGACGCTCGTTTTGAGCTATCATATGTTCTATTCTATAGCTGGGTCAGAAAAGAAGGACCAAAAAATCAAAAAATAAGAAAAGACTTGGGTTGCAAAACACCCAAAATTACTAGGTGAACAGCCTTCACGGGCCCTCACTAACACTTCTAGGGGATCCAAGTCATACGAACCTACGCTCTGGACGAGTGTTAGAGCACGAGCATATTGGTAGTGCCTCCATTTACGCGGGCACCCATTATTCCTCCACCCTAGGTTCTGGACCTTCGGCCAGGACTCAAGGTAGCGCGACCCAAGATCCTCATATCGCGTCTAGTGATTCTTCCTCTGACTACGAAGTCATGGAGGGGTATCCTACACCAAACCTTGATAGTTCAAGTCAAGACATGTATGCCATGGGCCCACGGCCCGGGTCCAACGTGTTTAGCCGCTTAAAAGAGACCCTTAGTAGAGCTACTCGCTCCGAACATGCGGTTAATGAAATAAATGAAGGGAGTGGGGAAGTAAATTCTTCATTCATGCCTAAAATGGACCCTATGCTTCTTGAGAGTGTGCATGTGAATGTTCCATCCACTGCACCTCCTGATCCTTTAGGACTATCTCCCTCTGAGGTTTTACTACCCGACGGTAGGAGTCTTGCAGAAGTGCAAGAGATCGAACGCTATATGCAAGCAACAAGGGAGAGGGAAATTGAGAACCTACGAGGGCTAGAACCAAGTCGAGCCCTGAAAGCAAAGGCTCCTATGATAACAATCATGCCAGCCGAGCAACCGAGTGCTCCCAAGGTAGCAGTCACGGAGGGGCAAGCTATGGGGAGCAATAATGCTTCCACTTCAAGGGAAACCTCCAGCACGCCAGGCCTAGATGGGATATTCCTAAAAGAAAATTGGGAGTATGACCTACAAGCAGAAGATTTAACTGATCGGTACACAGGACACACCTATCATGTGGGTTGGTTAGATGTTCTACAATCCACATCGGGTGCTACTAGCATAGATGAGCAACAACAGAAAGTCTGTGATGTCCTCCATAGGATTGTCGAGTTAGAAAGACAGAACACAGGGATCAACATGCCTTCAACAAGCCTAATGAGATTCTTGGATACGGGAAAGGCCAACCAACAAACCCTGTCACAAATGGAGACTCCCTCAGTGAGCCCCATTGATCCTCCATATGTTGTTTCGCTAGGAGCCTCAGTACAATCTGAGCCCACAAGTGACAGCTTTACCTTCCCAGATCTAGCTCATCTTTCTCTTAATGACACTACGGCTACCATGCATATCCCAGTGGTGAGCATGACAAGAAGTACACCATGGAGTTCATTTGTTAATACTGCGCCGATGCCTAGTAGCATAGTGCCCCCAACTATACCTACATGTATGTATCAATCATGTGCACCTGTCGTACCTCAGCCTCATGTAGCTCCTACACCTCCGATTATTCCAAGAGCTTACAATCCACAATGGAATTATCCAAGCTCTTATACAAGTGGATCCATGCCATTTAATAATAACATGCCATATCAGGCACCCCCTATGCCTAGGGCCACGCCTGTAAACTTTGGACCACCATCTGGTACACCACCATACAAAATTTGGGACCCAAGAGCCGCGCGTATGCCAAGGCCAAGGCCAACTCCCATCTCACATGTGGTTCCAGGAGCACATACACCCATTATACCTGCTCAAATAGGAGATTTGGCAGCATTTGCTCAAACTATCGGTAGCTCTATTGCGGAAAACATGCATAGTGCACCTGATAGAGAGCCTAGGAGCAAGGCAGTTCAAGTAGCTAAGCTCACACAGAAATTCAATGGAGCAGAGATGCTAGAAAGCATATGGAAGTCTTTGAACATGTGTGCGATTCCTTGGAAGAGCACAATGAGCTACATAAGTGTAAGGCTTTGAGTTTGACCCTAAGCGGAAAGGTTGGAGATTGGTATAGAACCTTAAGAGTAGAAGAAAAAACGATCTACTCTACTCTTAGGAGACTGTTTTTAAAAGAATACATACGAGAGGGAGTACTTTGGGGTGTAGCTTCTCAGCTCCAGAAAGCCCAACGAGAAGAAGGTGAATCCGTGAGAGACTTCATTAGTCGCCTAAAGAATTTGAATTCTCGATGCAATCCAAACGAGCGATTCAACAACAACCAATTGCTCGATAGATTCATTAGGGGACTACGACATGAAAGTATCTATAATGGCCTAGTCATTAGAGGTATCACTACTTGGGAAGCAGTCACCATGAATGCAATCCAATTGGAGGATAATTTAATGATTGCAGGAGAAAGAGTGTCTGCCGAGCCAAAGTCAAGTAGCTCGCAAGCATCAGGGCATGAGCCAATGAAGATAAAGCCAATCGTGAAAGAGAAAACAATATCTGAGATGACTTTGGCAGATCTCACCAAGGCCATCCAAGAAATCCTTAGGGGTAATAGTGCTCCACAAAACACTCATATGTATCCAAGAAGGGAGCAACAATGGTGCTCAATTTGCTTGGGCCCACATACTACGAGTGAATGCTCTACTTTCAGAGTAAAGTTTAACGGGACTTGTAACGCGTGTGGTAGGTATGGCCATCAAGCGAAGGATTGCCTAATGCTTAAACGCATCATGGAAAATAGACCGCCTATAGCTTGGGCAGACTCACCTCGAGTTCCTGCATTGATGCCTACCCCACCTATGGAGCAACAGTTGCCATTACAGCACATGGTCCCTAGAACCCAAAATGTGGTCCAAACCACACCGTTTCCACCTCTAGTGCTAGGACCGCAACCCCCTCATCCAAGAGTTACACCTATGAACCAAATAGGTTGCGAGTCATCTAGTACTTATGTAGATTGCGAAGAGGACATAGACTCTAGTATCACCTATGGAGTCGACATGCTTGAGGAGTGTCCCATGTACATATGGAAGACCATTGGGGACAAATCAAACCGTTATATCAAGCTAGTGCGCTAGCAGCAAGAGGCCAAAACATTAATAGTTTTGCCAGGAGACCACCTGTTCAGTGCTACGAATGTGGTGGACCACATCGAGTAGCTGAGTGCCCCATTAGAATACAAAAGAATGCCGCACTAATGCAAACAAGTCAAGGGAGTGCATTGGCAATGCCAATACTCACTTGTAATCGTTGTGGCATAGATCATTTGATCGCACAATGTCCTAACAATCCAAACGCACCGAAAATCACACCATTGAACATAGTAGAGATTGTTGATGGGACACCACCAACTATAAACATAGCACCAGTGAATGCACTCACACGGTCGATGCTCCAAAAGCAAAATGACATCCTCGAAGAGAGAGATGCTGCATCCATTGGCCGAGCGAGAAAGAAGAAAACACGAAGAAAGAAATCCCTTAATGCTTCTAGCCCAAAACCTAGTTCAAAGACTAACATAGGGACAGGAGAGGATCCCGTGTATATGAATGACCCTGAGTATGACTCAGATTCGATAGAGACCACGGAGACCAAAACTGTTACTACAAAGGAAAAAGCTAGTGAGGAGGATCACGAGAGGGAATTATGACGAACACCAAAAGAGTATTCAAAGTTAAACTACCCAGTTGCGAACCCCCAAGATAAGCCACGAGAGACAAAAAATGAGGATTTCAAGAGAAAGATTGGAACCTATCCAAACCCAACAGTGGAAATTGAACGAGTCCAACAACTGAGGGGTTCGGTGGAAGAAACTCAACGAACATTAGAACCTGAACCCAAACATATCTAGATGTCGGACACAGTGTTTCCCACACAAGTTCAACCTCACAAGAACTATAGGCCGTTAGCTATACCCAGTATCATTCGGGAAGAGTGTGAGGGTAGGACATCTGAAAGTGGACACACACCTTTCCTACTAGAGAGAATGTTTGGTGAGGGAATACCCGACCCCCTTGAGGAAGTGGAGATTCCATCTTCACCATTCTCTTGTCAGGGTCCTACATCCCACAAGATGCCATTAAATGTTGCCAAATTGATGGATTTCATGTCTTCAGAAGTTAGAACCACCATCATGTCCAAACTATATAAAGACCCCGAGCTAGTCTCAGCTCTTCGAGCCTTCCTCAATGGAGAATTATAGGCCGGATTACCACAGTTTGCACATATGAACAAACCTGACTCGGTAATGAATGATGAGGAACATTTAGCACCACCATCTGACCTAGCGGGACATGAATCTGTAATTGAAGTACCCGTTAACAAGTTGGGTCAATACTTTGAAGGTGATGAATCTAATGCTACTGTGCCAATCACTACTAAAGGAGTAACTGTAAAGGGAGTCCTTGATGGTGGTGCGGGAGTCAGCATGGTGACAAAGAGTTGTTGGGAGTCTATGGGGCGACCTCATCTTGAAGCCACAAGCGTAGTGGTAAAAATGGCTAATGGATCTATTGTTACGCCTATTGGAATGCTTAAGGATCTCAAGATGAAGGTCTTGGGACACAAGGTAAGGCAGATTTTCATTGTTATGGATTTTTCCAAGCATCCTATGTCATTTGAGATGATCTTAAGGCGTCCATTCATGAGGGAAGCAAAAATGGTGCATGACTTGTCCAAAAACCACGTCTACTTACAGTTCCAAGACTCTGTCATTCGAGTTGATCTTTTAAGTGGTCGAACGCATCCTCTAGGAAATAAATTCATCATTGATAATCGATCAGACACAACAATTCACTCAGCTCCATTACAGTATTGTTACACGTGTAACGAAGACACGGATATTGGGGAGAACTCTCCTTATATGGATATCCTACCCAGAATGGCTGAGTCAGACAATGTCGATTTGGTACACCTAGCGGCAACTATAGATACATGGGGAGCTAGAGGAACAACCTGGGTAACACCAGATGGGGAAGAGATACCACACATTGCACCAGTAAACATGTTAGGTGTAGCGCATGTAACATCCGATGATAAGAAAGAGGCACACCTACCTGAGAGTGAAACCGATGATTCCTCAAAGGCTTCAGGCCAATACACATCAGAAACGGAATCTCATGGAGAAATGGATTCAGAACGTGAGGAAACATCGAGTGAGCCAAGTATAGAAACTGAACACTCAAGGCCTAGTACGACCATCTATGGTAATTTATATGAGAGTGAAGAAGATACAAGCGAAGACCTATCAAGCGAGTCGAGTTCAAACATTTACCAAAATCAAAACCTTAACAAGAAACAAAGGTCATATAAGAGACGACGATATCGAGCAAATGTGAGAGCTAGGATAAACAAGGAAAGATCTACTACAGAATGGCTTAGCTATCTAGGGGCATGTGATGCTCATCGAAAGCTAGTAGACAATTGGGGTACGTGAACATCTCCAGAGTGTCATGTGGTGCAGCCCGCGACCCATTGAACTCGCTCAATTGGAGGTTACAGAGCCGAAATTGAGTCGAACTATAAGAAGACGTCAAAACCGAGAGTTAGCACAACAACAAAAGGAGGCAGAACTAAAAGAAAGGTCTCCGTCAGGACAAGAGCCTGCTGACTTACATACGGCTCCTGAACATTTTAAATCTTATACCACGTGGGAGCGAAAGGTTGTGTATGCCAAGGCCCAACGAATACCTACCAATGGATGCAGTGGAGTCTATGATGGTCCAGCAGTAGTTAAAGAGATAGAATTAGCAGAACTAGGTGAGGAGTCTAAACCAGTCTTTATTGCTCAAGACCTTGCTGAAACTGAAGAGGCTGTACTTAAGGAGTTCCTCAAGGAATACAAGGATATCTTTGCTTGGACATATCATGACATGAAGGGCGTTCCACCTTCTGTGGTGCAACATACAATTCCCATGATCAACACTGCTAAATCCGTCCAGCAACGACCCTATCCAATGAATCCTAAGTACGCCAAAATTGTACAAGAGGATATTGAAAAACTTATCCAATTTGGATTCATATACCCTATTGAGCACTCAGAATGGGTTTCTCCAATAGTCATTGTGCCAAAAAAGAATGGGAAACTAAGAGTGTGCGTGGACCTCAAGAAAGTTAATGCAGCTACTAGGAGAGATCATTATCCCTTGCCATATTCAGAACATGTGCTTGAAAGAGTTGCGGGCAAGGAAGCTTATAGCTTTTTAGATGGGTACTCTGGTTACAATCAAATCACAATTGCATTAGAGGACCAAGCTAAAACTGCTTTTATCACAGAGTTTGGAGTGTTTGCATTTCGTGTTATGGCTTTTGGCTTAACGAATGCCCCTGCTACATTCCAACGATTAATAAACACTGCGTTTAAAGAATTTCTAAAGGAGTTTTGTGAAGCTTTCCTAGACGACCTTTGTGTTTATTCTTCTTGGGAGAAGCATTTGTTATATCTACGAAAAGTATTTGAAAGGTGCAGATTTTATCGCATCCCATTGAACCCTTTCAAATGCCAATTTTGGGTTAAGCACGGAGTCATTCTAGGGCATATAGTGTCCAAGAACAGGATATCCACAGATGAGAGTAAGATTAAAGCCATTGCCGATTTGCCACCACCTACGAACTATAAAGGAGTTCAAAGATTTATGGGCCATGTTGGTTATTATCGAAGATTTATATTAAACTTTGCCGAGATAGTGCGTCCATTGTACAAGCTTCTTATCGAGTTTCACTGGACGGAAGAATGTCATCAATCTTATGAGTTATTAAAGAAGGCCCTAACAAGTGCTCCAATCCTGCGAACACCTGATTGGAATGTACCTTTTCATGTGCATATTGATGCATCAAATTTTGCTATTGGGTGTGTTCTAACTCAACCAGGAGAACATAAATTGGACTACCCTATTAGCTTTTCAAGTCGCCTATTAAATGATGCCGAGATGAACTACACTACTACAGAGCGCGAAGGTCTAGCTATGATTTACGCAGTAAAGAAATTTAGCTATTACCTTCTTGCTACCAAGTTTGTGTTTTATGTTGATCGTCAAGCATTGCTATATTTGGTAAACAAGCCGTGTTCCACAGGTCGAATTACATGATGGTTGTTAATTCTTCTTGAGTTTGACTTCACCGTTGTTGTGAGGCCTGGGAGGAAACATGTCATGGTGGATCATTTATCTCGTATCCCTAATGGCGAAGCTCCTACGGGGGTTGATGATGAATTACCTGATACTCCTTTGTTCATTGTTGAGACAATGCCTGAATGGAGTGAAAAGATTGTTAACTTCTTAGTTAATGGTTTTCCACCCAAAGAACTGCGAAAAGATATAGCTCAAAAATTAATCAAGGAATGCGAACCCTATTGCTTACTGGCTGGAACTCTCTATAAGAGAGGAAAAGATGATGTCCTTAGACGCTGTGCCCGCGAGGATGAGTATTTATATATTCTACAAGAGGCACACATGGGCATAGTTGGTGGTCACTTTTCAGGAAACTTGACTGCCCGAAAGATCTTACAGTCAGGCTATTGGTGGCCCACTCTGTTTAAGGATGCATCACTTTTTGCAAAGGGATGTGATGAATGCCAACGCTTCAACAAGCCACAAAGGAGGGATAGGATGCCTCTACATCCCATCAACTTAACCCAACCATTTGAAAAGTGGGGCTTAGACTTTGTAGGACCGATTAGTCCGGCTTCACGTAACACGCAATCACGATATATCATTGTGGCTACCGACTATGTAACCAAATGGGCTGAAGCAAAAGCAACACGAAAGGCGGATGCAAAAACAACAGCTAAGCTCCTCTTTGAGAACATTATCACACGTTTTGGATGCCCCTTTGAACTTGTGAGTGACAATGGAACTCATTTTATAAATGAAGTAATAAAATAACTCACATCAAACTTCATGATATCTCACCACAAGTCTACACCCTATTATCCCCAAGAAAATGGCCAAGGTGAGAGTACCAACAAAACTCTCATCTCCATTTTGACAAAGACAGTCGAGGCTCATCGCACTAATTGGGACCTAAAGCTTACATCAGCTTTATGGGCTTATCGTACTACGTATAAAGTTGCTATTAATTGCACACCGTTTAAGATGGTGTATGGCCAAGAAGCAGTTATGCCATGGGAGTTTGTCATTCCTAGTCTTCGAGTAGCTTCTCAAGAAGGTTGGGATGGTAACCCCTTAGTGGAGCAATTATATATCCTGGAAAGGCTAGATGAAGAGAGGCAATTAGCTGTGCGAAATGCTCTAGTGGAGAAAGACAGGAGAAATAAGTGGTTTGATAGCCATTTAAAGGATAAAGACATCAAGGTTGGTGATAAAGTTCTTATGTACGGGGTACGTAATGAAAAGAAGAAATTGAAATACGCTGGTAAGGGGCCATATCGAGTGTGTGAAATTACCCCCCAAGGTACCATTCGTGTGGAGACTCTAGATGGAGTTGAAACCATTGGATTCCTTAATGGGAGTAAATTCAAAAGATATTATGATCCTCTAAGCCAGGAAGAGTTGCAAGCCATCCATCAAAAGAAGTCTGCCAAGGAACAAGCAGAGCTTAAAAAAATCCAAGCAAGAGTCTTAGACGCCAATGAGAGGCTAATCTGGGAATCACGCAAGCATTTTTCGAGGACACAGATGATGACTCATTAGAATCTGAGCCACCCCTACGATACCCAATTGAGCTAAATAGCCCCTATGGGAAAGTACTATACAATGCCTTATTAGATACAGGAGCTAAACACAATTTTTTATCCTATGGAGTTTGGTGTCAATTAGGGAAACCGACCCTATCCCCGAGTACGATGCAAGTCAAGGGCATTAATAAAAAGAAAACTGCTATTCTTGGAGTCCTTCAGACCCTTGTTGTCTATGACAATGGAAGCATAGTGTAGAGGTTTCTAGTCATGCCCGCGGGAGCTATGAAAGGCAACGTAAACCTGGGACGCACGTGGATGTTGGCAACCAAATGCACTATTGATTGGGATACTGTTAGTGTCACGACGCGACCACCAACTCTTACCCCTATCATTCAAGCAAAGTCACCTACGTTGCAAACTCTAGCAAAGTTGAAGGATAGCCAACATTCACAAGCCAAGGTGGTTAACTCATCTTTGCCTGCTACCCATGAACCTAGCAGTTCAACACTTGTAGTTGCAGCAAGCAGTAATATTGCAAGAACTCATCCACGACCTAAGAGTACATATCAATGGGTCCCCAAGTCCTTACTTCCAACTACCTCAACCCTCCCACCCTCCCATCCATTCCAAGAAAAAATTTCCTGGGAAAACCAAGAGCGCGCCCTAGGAGAGTCAAGACCAATTCACGATGGATTCCAAAACAACTATTAGAAGCCCAAGGCTACTATGATGGAATGAGCAAATTTGGGTACCTAAAAGTAAAATGTGTCCTTCCCTATCGACAACAAACCCATATGAGTCAAACAGTGTAACGCTAAAGCCAATGGCAGACCGTGGGAAGGGAAAGATCACAGAATGCTACGCACCTAGTCCAGAGCTAGTTTGGGATCCAAGGAAAAACCAATTTATTCCACCTAGCTCAGGAACGGGGGAGTTCCATGAAGCTTCTAGCTCCTCATGTAATACATCCATAGAGGTAAAAGCTTCTACACAGCCTCCATCTATAGTAATGGACCTCCATGAAGCTACAAAAGAATCCACACCTCCCAGTGTTCAAGAATCACCTAATGAACCACTTCAAGTTCGATCCTTGGAGAGTACCTTACCACCCTTGCAACTTGACGAGGCACCTAGGGTAATAGAAAACTACTGGCAAAAATCCTCACCTATTACCAACTGGAACAATTGGTTTCAAAGGGTGACGAAATCATTTCAAACGGTATGATCTACCCAAGGAAGGGGGGAGTGTTTGTGGACATCTATCATTCACTTGCTTCCCTCTCAACCTTTCTCCCTGACCTCTTAATCTCCGATCTTAGGGAATGTATATATAAAGCCTTATACTCACAAAAACAAGATAAAAAAGTAAAAGAGCAAGAGCCATAACACAAATCATAAAAACAAATTATGCACAAGAACACGACCCTTGTAATATTTGCACTCTAACCATCATCTATTTGCGTGTACAGACATGGCTAGTACGCTAGAGTCATCCACTCCTGCCTTGGGTGAGAGGTACCCTCGTTACTTTTCACAAATATTTCACATGGTCTTTCCAGTGCTTGCATGTGAATCGGATTTGATAGGTACGCTAGCATGTGAGAGGAATTTTGAGGAGTTAGAATGGCTGATACGTCTCTTGACCACGTCTGATCCATACTTAGTAGAGAGCGTTTCTCCCATTGCACAAGCCTACCCTTTTGACCAAGATGACTATAGGCATCTAGTGACCTTCTTAGTAAACATGGGCACCTATGATGAAGAAGAAAATTTACACGACTACACGGATGGCACATATGGTCTCATGGATGATGACTTTGTTTATCTCGACGACGAAGATAGGGGTTTAGCCTTAGGGTTTCCCCCCAACCTCTACAATATCCTATTCCCTTGACTCTCTAGGGGGAGTGCAAATAATTAGATTAGGGTTCCTTATGTTTTTTTTTGTGTTCAATAAGTGTTGGTACCTTTTTCCACTAATGTGCCTCCTGGAGGTATTCCTTTTGTTTCCTAGTGTGTACAGGAACGTGTTGCTATTGGTAGAATTTGGACCTTCATGGAATCTTTATCTCGACTCACTCTTCAAATCAAGCGTGACCATCGACACAAACAGGTGTTTCTTGTCCATTAGCATTGCCCCTTATCTTTTTTGCATCTATGATTGTCAGCTTTAATTGTGATTGGTAGCCTAATATTCACCGCATTTGCTTAGTATCAAACATTTAATTCAATGTAATTTTTTGTCATAATCACTTGTCTAGGTTTAAAAATCAAGCAGTCCGACAAACTAGTTTAACCAAGTTAGGTGTTAGAAATCTTCTCTTAATACCATGGGGAATGCCTTCCTAATAATTAATGGTTACTTAGGTTCTTAATCCGATTTAGGCAGCATTGTGTGAAATGTACTAGGGCTTTCTAGCGGGCTTGACCCTATTGACCTTTAGCTTAAGTATTATAAAGGGAGTTTACTGGTGTGATGAGCCTGGGGAGGTGTATCAGTGTTATATGACCCCCCAAAGTTACAAAATTAAAATGCTGAAAATGAACAAACAAAAAATCAAAGTGCCACATTGTAAAATCTTAAGCTGGAAGAGAAATCTTAGCTTGATTTGGTACTTCACTCACATGTATTGCCTATGGTACTAGAGCCCTAGAGGTTCCCAGTATGGGCGCTTTTACTTGAAAAGCAAAAAACCCAAGGCATACAAAATAAGCACACACATCAAAATTGAATCACTGTGAAAAGACTTTGGGGGGTCAAAGAAAAAGTAATCAGTCAGGTGATGATTTCATGAGAAATTCCTTTTATGGTAGCTTAACTACAAGGTCTTCTAGATATAGCCTCTAGTCAGCCCTCGAACATGAATACTTGGCTCTCGCGATTAAACAACTTAATTGACCACAGAAAATTAAGAAGCTTACCCATGGTATTAATATTCGATCTCTAGTGCCTTTCGACCGTCAAATTAGCGACCCCAGACTTGTTTAATTTTTTACCTTTACATTTGTTTATGCATTTGATTACATTGCAATTTAATGTTCATTGCTGACAAATTGTTTGAAATTCTTTTACCAATCAATTTGTCTACCTAAAAATGCATATGCTTTTTAATCACTTAGGAGAATGCAATTACTGTGCCAATGTTGTTTGATTTTGCAGTGAGTGAAGAAGGCTAATGACATTCATCTCAAATGCTCTTCCACCTCGACGAACCAGCTTCAACTCAATAGCTTCCGAGGACGGAATCTACATCAGGAAGGGGGGCATGTTAACCCTCACGGCTCACGGACACCCCATCACCTACGACGGACGTGTATTATATATTTGGTAGAGTCAGGTATCGGGCTTGTCGGACCAATAGGAAAGGGTAAGAGTGATCGCCGATGAGAGGCGCACTCTAACTGGGACATTCAAGGGATTAGTTGGCTAAGCATGGGCGCCCAAGTGTGAATGGGGTGAGCTCATATAAAAGCCAACTAAACCTAAAATTCACTCATTCTCTCATTTGTGCAATAGAAGAGTGCTCTTTCTCCATCTCCATCTCCATCTTCTTCTCATTCACCTCCTCGTGTGTGTGTGTGTATGTGAGAAAGAGAGAGAGAGAGAGGGAGAGTGTGTGTGCGATCGAGCATTACGAAGGCACGACGGCGGCGAAGCGGTTGAGCGTGGCACGACTGCAGCTTCTTCTTCATCGCGGCGAGGAATCCTCCACGGCATGAGCATAGAGCGGTGAGTGACACACCATTGCCCTCTTTTGAGCTTCCTAGATTAGTCTTGTTGTGTGCTTGGAGCCATTTGTGGCTCACACACGGTGTATCGGCAAGTCCCTTGCTTCGACAGTGCGGCAAGGAGCACACATTTTGGAGCATCGACCGTGTGAGTGCATTCACTGGTTCTATGTTTATAGTTGGTGGTGTCCCATCAACAATCTCTATTATGTTCAATGGTGTGATTTTCGGTGCGTTTGGATTATTAGGACACTGTGCAATCAAATTATCTATGCCACAACGGCATTCTTTTGTATTCTAATGGGGCACTCAGCTACTCGATGTGGTCCACCACATTCGTAGCACTGAAGAGGTGGTCTCCTGGCAAAACTATTAATGTTTTGGCCTCTTGCTGCTAGCGCAGTAGCTTGATATACCGGTTTGATTTGTCCCCAGTGGTCTTCCATATAGTACATGGGACACTCCTCAAGCATGTCGACTCCATAGGTGATACTAGAGTCTATGTCCTCTTCGCAATCTACATAAGTACTAGATGACTCGCAACCTATTTGGTTCATAGGTGTAACTCTTGGATGAGGGGGTTGCGGTCCTAGCACTGGAGGTGGCAATGGAGTCATACTTATGATGATTTTGTTTCTATTTGGACTAAAATGGTATATAACAATTAGATACCAACTAATGATTACTCTTGTTTTGATGAATTTCTTTTCTTTCATAGTAATTTGTGTGTTATTGTACCTTCTCAACAACTTGTTCTATAGAAAATGCATATGCTACCATACATGGGTCACCCAGATATTTCCATAACACTTTTTTCTTGTGAAGATCACTTTTATTGGCCTAGCATGAAGGATGAGGTGTATAATTTTGTCTCTACTTACATTGTATGTAAACGTGTTAAACATGCACATGATAAGCTTCAAAGATTTCTCATACCCTTGCCTATTTCTTATGGTTCTTGGCATGAGTTATCCATGGATTTTATTACAAATTTTTCTCTTAATTTCTTACAGTATGATATGATATGGACAAGTATTGATAGATTTAGTAAAAGGGCATATTTCATTGCATGTAAGAAAACATTGACTATACCTCAAGCTTCAAAACTTTTCATTAAAATTACCTTTATTCGCCATGATTTTTCTAAAGTGATCATTCTTTATTGAGAGCAACATTTTTTTAGTCAATTTTGAATAGCTTTGTTTTCTAACTTTGGAGCTAAAATGGACTTCAGTTCTACTTTCCATTCTGAAAGTAATGGTCAAACTACAGCCAGTAACACCATAATTTTAGATCTCCTCAGATGTTACACAGTTGACCATCAGCAAAAACGGGATGAGTACTTATCTTTATTGTAGATTTCTTATAATAATGATGTATACTCTATCATAGGGAAATCACCTTTTGAAATATTCTATGGCCAAAAGTTATTCATGCCTAATATTGACCTTGGTAGAAGCTCTAGTGACTGATCAAATAGCTGAAGACCATTCCTAAATTCTGTTGGAAGTGACAAAATCTATATAAAGGAATCAAGCACAATATACTAAATGTGTAAGTAAGAAGCATATTCCAAGGATTTATACAAAAAATCAAGATATATGGCTTAGAATTTTTTAAAAATACTCAAAAATATTGAGAAACATTATAAAGCTAAGCTTACTCCTAGACTTTATGGTCCATTTGAAATTATTGAAAAGATAAATGATAATACTTCTAGGCTAGAGTTATGTCCTCATTGATGTGTACCTAATTATTTCCATACAAACTTGCTATGGCCATTTAGAGATAATCTTCCTATTGTACCTATAACTAATAGTCCTCCTCTCCTTGAAGATTACATAGAGGTCTTGACCCTTGAAAGAATTTTGGATCATGATCCACTACTACATGCGTGTTGGACAAAAATATCATAGATATTTGGTAAAGTATGTCAATGATTCACTTGATGAAGATCAATGGAGTCAAGCATCAATCCTTCCTTATTACTGCTCAATCATATTCACCTATCACCATAATTAGATTCACAGATTGCCAAGTGAGACAATATATATTAACTGAGTTGACGTCAGTTAACAAAAGCTGCTAAAGGCCCAAGATTTACAAATTCATATCAAGGATAAATACAAAGAAGCAGTAAAGATTGGAGTTACACATTTCTTACAGTTTTCTAAAATGGCCATATATTGTAATTTCCCGATGTATTTCAAGCCATTGTAATACTTGTAATGTGTTACGAGCTCAATGAGAGTTCCAAGCTGTAAAGAATAGGTCAACTAGTGTGCTTAGTTGCAGATTCAGTAAAATGTGGTACCCTAAAGGCCTTGGGCACCCGGACAATGCATATTTTTGCCCTAGGTATATAAGGCAATGTATAAATGGAGTTAGGGCTCTCAGCCTCATTTTTTGAGACCACTCTTTAGTGAGAGCTCATGAGGTGTGTGGCTATGGAGTCCTTTAGCTTCTCCTTGCTCATGTGACTTGATTAATACAAATTGATGCTTAATTCTCTTTCACTATGTCTCTCTCATACTCTCTTGTGATTGCTAATGATGTTAGATTAGCTAGATCTTAAGTAATTAGCGGCGGTTAATCTCTTCTAACCTTGTGTGATTTCCCTCTTTTGCTTGTGTGTGTATGTAGGTTTGATTGGAGTGTGTTGCTCAATAGATCTATGTGTGTGTGCTTGTAATTAATATGTTGCATGATAGGATTAGTGATGTGTGTGTCTATGCAATCGTTAGTGTGTGTGATTGGGTGGATTTGAGGTGAAGAGAAGTGGATGTGGAGATTGCTAGATCTTGTGGCTTAGCTCCTCCATAGGCCGAGAAGCTCATCTCATAGAGTCGCCATTCGTGTTGCCATGATCAGCTCACTAATCATGTGAGTGTTTCCATGCCCAAGCCGGGTAGCTCACCTCTCCGCATTGATAATTTTGTTGGTCGTTGGAGCTGCTACGATGGTACTCCCAACATTTGGCATCGTTGCCAGGGATCGATTACCTACGCTAGTGTGATTATTGGCATAATCGGATGTGTTTCCTCACTAATTTTACATGTATGTTTGATGTTTTGTGGATTTTTGATGTGTGTGCATGAAGCAATGTGTTCAATTTTTCCTAATTTTATACCATATCTTGCTAATTGTGTGTCTACACACTTTAATTTCACACTAATCCATTGCTAATTTACACACTAATTTTCTATTGATTGGACTAACATTTTGTGTGTACACATAGATATTTGCTTAATTAGAGGCTTAAATTACATTTTAATAATGTTGCATTGTGCTACTCAATTACCAAATTCTTGATTTTGGAGTGCAAGTTTAGGGATTGGAGCTTCCAAACAACCGTTCAACAATCTTCATTGGAAAGGTAAACAAGGTGGTATTCTCAACCTCCCTAGAGTCTAAACATGTGTAGACATGTCTACGGATACCATGATGATGATAAAAATCCATGTCTATGCTATATTATGCTTTGGAAAATTTCGATGTGTCCATTTTCATGCCGTCGTAATGCCGAATTTTTTAAGATTTGGAGGCGTATGAAATTGACAAGTTCAATAGCTAATTGGTGAGTTTACATTGCTAACTGTGCGCCTAATTGATTTAATTGCAAGCTTTTGTATTCTTACTAAGTGTCTGTATACTCTTTTGAGTGTTTGTATGCTTAATTAAGAGTGTGTATGCCCAATTTTATGTGTGTGTGCACTAATTGCCTTTGTGTGTGCTCCTAAAAATCAATGTGTGCATAATGATTTTACAAATGTGATGATTGATTTATGTTATGGTCATGCCCAATTAGAGATTTTCATGTTCAATTTGCAATTTCAACTTGATTAAAGCTTTTGTGTACGCACTTGAAAATTGGTAAAAATTGCTAATTTATTAGTGTGTGTGTGTCAAAAACCAAGTGTGTGTGCACTAATTGATCATGTGTAAATTAGAATTTGGCATGTGTGTTTGATGATTTGTGTTGCTGACAATGCTAATTGAACAATTGTGAACAAAAATTGCAAGTGGGTTGACATTAATTTGTGTGTGTGTGTGCAGCTAGAATTGATAATGTATATACCAAAATTGATGTAAAAATGCTTGATTAAATCATGTGTGTGCTCAAATTAACAATCTACACGCTCAAATTGCACCAATGTGACATAAAATTGCCTAGTTTTGAGATTTGCAATGATGAATTAATTGGCAATTCAAATGACATGTTAATCATGGTTTTATTTTTCTGTACTTTGCAATTAATCGAATCAAATTTTTTTAAAAAAATCGGTGATTTGTTGGCTAATTTTTGCTGAATTTTGGTAATTATTTGCTAATTATTACACTAATTACTAATAAATTTTGTAAAAATTTGACCGTATGTGATTTTGATGACCTGATTTGGATGTGTATTTGTGACATATTTGCAAGTACTTTTGTGTATGTGTGGATTTAATTTCAAGCGATTTGATATTTTTAAAGTCGGGTTACAGTCTCGAATTAAATTGATTAATTGGGATAAAATCTGCTATTTTCAGCACATTGTGCATGATTGATGTGATCAATCTTGATTGTTCATGATTTCTTTGATAATTGTGGAATTTTTGAATTCTTTTGAGATTATTTTGACAATTTTGGGTTAAAAACTGCATTTTTGACCAATTTTTGTCAAATACGGACAAATTTGGGTAACAAGGTTAAATCTCCCAATTAATGAAAGTTGCCAAAGAAATTTTTTATGTATTTGACATGAATTATCTGATCAAGGCATCACAAGAACATTTCTATCAACAGATGGGAAAATATGGGGCTATCGAAATTCGTAGATTCTTTTGAAAAATTTACAGCCGTGGTGCGAAAATTCTGTAGCACACATGCAAAAATGGCACTTAGTAGTAGTGCTACCAAATTGGTGAGGTCCTCCCAAGCCTATGAATTGCTGGCCGCATGCAAAATGCAAGCAACCCATTCCTTCACTGAAAGAGCCACTGATGGGCACGTAACATTGTTACTTTTTTGACCCATCTCATGTGGCCATGCATGCAAGCAAACAAATGGTAATATGGGTTGTATAGGCATTTACTCCCAAAACAAAATTAAAAAAAGTAGCCTTTGCAGGCTCGTGTGTGCCTTCCAAATCCTACAAGACCAAAGGCTTCCTTGAATAGGGATCGGCGCTCCCGTCCCATATTCCATCGGCCCCATAGGCCATACGATAGCCCACGAGTCTCGCCCCATCTCTGATTCTCTTCCCCGAATTCGGCTAACTCCAAGACATGCTTTAATGAGTGCAAAAATAGCCTTGCAATGATTTATGCTAGAAAAAACATAGTTAAAAAATAAAAATAAAAAATGGCCGGATTTGCCTGCAATACACCGCTCCACCCTTGGCAGATGTTGCAAGCCAGCTTCCGGAATTCACCCCACTAGCTGAGAAGGCCTAGCCTTGCCATAATTGCCACCATACAGTAGCCCTCTAGCCCGCCACCACCTGGTGCGCTAAAACAACAACCGGGCATGCACTTAGAGTGCAGATAGCCAAATCAGCTCTTCACCCGAGCACGCTGGCAGGCTGGCCATGTCTCTTGCGACGCGCTGGTGCGACTTCTGCTCTATTCTCATGTAGTGCCGCTGTGCCATGTACCCATGGCCCGATCTGCTATAATTGAGAACCAGTTGAGGCAGACCGCCTTTTCAACCCGGGGCCCACCTCGCCGTGATTGGCACCGAATATAGGCCAATTCTGATACCGCCCTCGGCCATCCGATTCTTGCCACCGCCCTGCACTGTTAGCGAGAACTGGCACTAAAAATCCATGGTTGACTCCACATTTCCTTGCCTTTAGATAGGCAGAGATTCTTACCTTTTCAAACCGTTGGCAAAATATCTTTTCGAAACACGACCTACAAATTTTTTTTTTATGAGCGCCTGCATACACACTGCCTGAATTGTGTGGCGACTAGTAGCTAGCAACAAAAGCGTAGGGAGCCACAAGGTATGATAGACTAGGGAGCACCAAGGCTGGGCCTGGGCCTTGAGAGTGAAGCCGAACCTGCTCGGAAGACGCTTTTTTATATATAATGTTGAAAATTTAGGGAGACATCCGAGTACCTTGATCACTTGGTTGAGGACCTCGGTAGAGGGTGGTCGACATATGCACTCGATTTAAAATCTTGGGGATCACTTTTAAACAGATATAACTTCTTAATCTCCTAACCTTATGAGAATAGAGTCACAGAGAAGAATATGGTGAGATTTGGGTTATTGAAGAGCTAACTCTTTTTCACAATTTTATTAACGTAAAAGAAGACTTTAGGGAGCCTATTCAAAACCATGTCATTATAACTTGGGATCTTGCAATCTCTTGTTGTCTTGAATGCATATGTTCTGACCGATGCTTGTAGCCATAGCATATTATGCAAGTCGCTTCGCCGCTCGAAATCCGTTATTCTAGGAGACGCTTGATTGAGTTTGGCATAAAACTGTCCCCATTCTTCAACGAAATACATAGGTGTTTCCTTGAGTTTTTAGACTCCTTGTGCATGCAAACTGTTCAATCAAATGCAGGAAGAAAGATTTGATGCAAACTAAGTCACATTTTTTCAAAGTCCATCTCTAAAAACTGTTTCCATCAGTGATAGCGTTAAAGGAAATGACTTTGTGCAGGTGATTCGGATTAAATTCATCAAGTTTTTAAAGTGTGACCGTTGTCGGGGGATATGTGTTCGCTACGTGAGCCGAGCAGGCGTCGGGCCTCTGGCTGTGGGAGGTGTGAGAGAGAAGAAGAAAAACAGATGCATATGGATTTGGCAATCACCGTAGTCTTCAATTAATCAATTCAAACTCTGAGTACAATGTAATCGGTAGCCAAAGCGGGCTGTTAGCAGCACCAACACTTGGATGAACTGATAAATAGGAGTTTAAACTTCCTTTACAAATTAACCGAGCCGTTAACGACACCAGACCTAACAAAATGCTTAATCAACTTCGGACTGATGATGATGCCAAAAATTTTCTTATATCGTTTTATTTGCTTCGATTCTCGCCTTCTCAAGCCTGCTTGCTTACTTCAACAGGTTTCTCGTCTTGGTCGCTTCGGAAAAAGCTTCAAGCTCCTTATTCCTCTTGCTTTCCTTACCCTCGTTATCTCTCTTGCTTAGCTTGATTGGAGATCGAGAGAGAGAGCCTTGCTTGCCTCGTCGTGCTCTAGACTTCCCGATTTTCCTTCATGCTCGGCTTGCTCTGAGCTCTCAAAGCTTGCCTTTCTTCTCTTACAAGCTTCAAGCTTCGAGCTCACCCTTCTTGCGAGCTTCTACCCTTCTCTTACGGCATCAAGACACAATCCTTCTCCTCTTGTTTCCGTCTTCCACAACCCTTAGCTCCCGCTTGGCGTTTTGCCTCCTTTGTCTTGCCGAGCATGAGAGCGAGAGAGAAGGAACACTGCTTGCTTGCCTCCTCTGCAAGCTCGAGAGGGACAGAGAAAGTTGTTCCTTCATTAGCAAAGGACAAGAGCGAGCTTCCCCCCCTTTGCTCTCGTTGCGTTCCTGCCTTGCTTCGTTTTCTTCTCCTTGCCCTCGTTCCACCAAAAAAAAAACTCCTTTTATTAATAGCCCTCTCCCTTTTTATGCAACGACGGCGCCGTCGTTGTGAGAACGACGCCGATGACGTGGTAGGGCCAAGGTTTGACCATCGATGGGAGTGGCTCCGAAACTGGTCGCCATGGGCTGCTGATTCTTTTTCGTTTCATTAGTATGCTCGTCCGACCACTCTACCACCAGTCGCGAGTCCCCCTTCTCTGCTTGCGCCTGTTCTCGTCATCTGCCCGCCATGCTTTGCTTTTGTTCCCCTTACGCACTAAAGCACTTAGTTTATTAAGTGGGCGGCCTCCCCCTTCTCTACTTGCGCCTGTTCTTGTCATCTGCCCGCCATGCTTTGCTTTTGTTCCCCTTACACACTAAAGCCCTTAGTTTATTAAGTGGGCGGCCTCACACTTGGTTGCCCTTGGGCGGCCATTGCTATTGGGCGGCCATAGGTACATAGTGGAGGGCACCACATTTGATATGCATATCATGCTTCACAGTCGCACATGTTGGGCAAAGCATCACCAAGCTCAAAAACTTTCCCACAGTAGCTACCGACTAACATTATCATCGTGGGTTTTTGTTGCCCATTTCAGTGTTGCGGACTTTGCGACTCGCCATTAAGATGCAAGTATAAGTGATTGCATTTGACGTAAGGTCTTCCCATCACATTCAGTCAAAGAGTGTCAGACTAGCCAGGCATTGCCATCTACGACCACCGTCGGCGAACATTGGGCAGTCATTGGCGTACATACCGGCCAGGCAATGTAGCAGGCATTAAATTTGGTGTACATATCGATTAAAGCACTGCTATCTCAAGCACTTATTTTGTTGTATTCAAAACTCTTGGTGCTGCTCAAAATTCCCAGATGGCACACCATTCGAGCGGACCGGACAGGTACGGAACCGGCCCTCGATGAATCTTTAACGGCCAATATCTTGGCAACTGGGACTCTGATCACTGATCTGAAAAGACTGGCGCGCTCCACTATGTGAGCACTTCAGGCCCATGCAATCAGTTCAATTCTGTCACCTCAGCTGTAGTTGCCCAATCCGGTACGGATCTGCAATCGACTTGAACTTTAATATGCCATAACTTCTTCATCGTAGCTCCAATCGACAAGCCGTAAAGACAGGCCGGTAGAGCACTTCAAGCACTACAGTTCTAGATCATAAACTCCCATCTATGTTCACTTCAAGCATAATAATTTTTGGCATCATTAAGGAATCTATTGGCCCTTTTAAGCCGCATCTGGCATACATTAATCATTAAACTTGGCAGTTAACAAGCCCTCATCACTGACCATTAATCAAGTAGGCTTCAAAGAATATTATCTTGCATTTCTCTACTCTTTTTCTTATCATGGAAGCGGAGCTGCACGACACCGTGATCATTAGTTTTTTCCAGTTGGTATATGTTTCTTTGTGTATGCTCGTAATGCTCTTTTAAGTGTGTATTTGGTTGAACAAATTTCTATCTTAAAAGCACCAACCCTATTTTTGGGGTGATAAATTGCAATATCACAATCAAACAACACTTTAAATTGGGATTTCACAAATTGCTAGCACTTGAGAGTTGACGACAAACAGTCTAGGAAAACGAGTCTATACAAAATTTGAGCTCCTCATTTGAACGGTTGCTTGACTTTGGAGATTAAGGCCTAGCAGACATTTGAATTAGGAATTTCAAGTAGCAACCAAAATGCCCACACTAAAGCAGTGTAAAATTACACTTTATTTGTAAGTGGAGCGTTGAGCGTAGCTCGGCTTTGGGAATTAAAACTTAGGGGAGTGCACCAAAGGCCAGAACTTAGTGCCAAAATCTGGAACTTAAGATGTGTCATTTTGAAAACTCAAGCCATAGAACAAGCTAAAGCCAAGCCCAGATTGTAAAGCTAACACCACAAAAAAAAAGCCAACAAAAGTGGTCATGGGATTTATCACTGCAAATTGCGAGAGTTAGCCATACTTTAGTGAATGGTTAACAGGTGAACTCAAGCACAGAAGTGCATCTCATTGATAAAAGTTACCTGGCCACCAACCAATAATCCAAGCAACAAGCAGTCAAGACTCATAAGATCTTGCAAATTAACTCTACTAGATTAATTTCCAAGGCTAAAAGTTTTTTGCAGTTTTGAAAGCTACTCGCAGGAGTAAAAAATTTACTGTTTGGTCACCACATCATCAAAAGAAATTCTTAAAGAGACATGAGAAACAATAGGGGAACAGCCGAAGAAAATTCAAAATTTTTATAGACAAAGCCAGCATGGAATCAATTTGAGCCAGAGATTCAGGTGAATCAGAGCTGGCTTGTAGTAGCAGCACAATCACAAGTGCAATAGAGCAAATTTTACAGCTATATGGCTACAAGGGAAATAAGGTTTTGTATGCAAGTTTGGAAGGCCATAGGTATCTTATGAGCAATAGAAGCAGCACAAGAGCTAAGATAGTACTGATTAGAGTAAAGATTGATCCAAATAACTCCTAGATGTAGATGGCCTTTAGCAGGACCAAATATTGCAAGCTCAAAGATGAAGTGCAGAAGAAGTTCAAAAAATTGACCCAAGTGGTTATCTAGACATCTGCACAATCCAGCAAACCATACAATTGGTGCATATGCAATCAGGATCCTTGTACATGGATTACAGTGGTCAAATCTACAGTCGAGAGCTAGTTTTGGAAGATCCAACAAATCAACAAATAGAAGCAAGTCTAATTGGAGAACCAAGTCAAAGATAGTACAAAGGTAAAGATGAAGTAGTCTATAGCTTGATGCTGAGTGTTTTGAAAGAAGATGTTGACAACTTGGAAAACACAAAAGCAACTACTTCTCAACAAAATGTTTTGAAAGAAGATGTTGACAACTTGGCAAACACAAAAGGAGCTACTTCTCAACAAGAGCTGGAGACAGATGAACCAATTGAAATACCACTAGACATGGTGTATTGTTCAGATTATTGTGGAAGAAAAAGTGCACATTTTTTAGAATATTATCGTAGGAATCCAACCAATAGGGAAGAAGTCATTGTAGACCAGACTCAAAGCCAAGAGCAAGAGCAACAAACGAAGTTACCACCATATCATTACTTGAGTTTCCTTGATGCTCAGGAAGAAGACTAGATTGGAAGCAAGAATCCAAGTTAAGTGCACCTAACTCACTTGTTGGCATGAACCATAGCATTGAAACATCAGATCCAAGAGCACCACAGTAGGCACCACAATTGCATGCTATGTCACCAACACCTCAAGGTTCAAAAATGGAATCACAAGGTAATCATTTACTGCATGGGTTAATTCATAACACTGGAAAAGCACAAGAGAGCACTAAAAGTGCAAGGTTTGCAACTGATGGTGCATCGAAAGATGATTATTTGTCACCACATATGGGGACAAAAGATACACAGTCACGAATATTACTATTTTTGTGTCATAATAATCAATATCTAATTCTCCTAAATGATTTTCTCATATTAAACTGATCATTTAATGTGGGGAAGTGCCAAGGGAGAAAAAGCTAGAATATTGGTTAAGTTAGCAGACCGGCCACAGTAGGGATCCAAAGGAGGGAAAATAGGGATCCAAAGGGGGGGCCATCTGCAAAAGAGCCATGTGAAACAACGGGCTAGAAAGACCCTAAGGTTCAGCCCATTAAGACTTCCAAAATGCTAAGGTTCCAAAATTCAAAGGTTGTGTCCAAAGGTTAACCTTAGGGAAAATTGGATGCTTAGTGTGTACCCAAAAAGTCTTTCTGCATCCCTACATGGGAGGGGGCGAGCCCCAAAGCTAGGGGATGAGAGAGAAAACCACACACACACACACAGGCTCCCTTTACACAAAGGGAATGAGGGACACATGTCAGCTCCCTAGGCCAGATGCCCACAAGGTATACCCAATTCCTATTGGAAGACCCTTGAAGTGGACCAATGAGAATTAGGCTAGAGTAAATCTAGTTTAATTAATTTAAAAACATTTAATAAAAGAAACCAATAAGAATTAAGTGTCCTAGAAGACTATTGGGCAGTCTCCCAAGGGGTCCAATGAGCATTCAGGAGCCCCATGGCTTGCCTGATTCCTATTGGCCAGGAGGCAAAGGGGTCCAATGAGAGTTTAGTTTAATTATTTAATTACCTAAAGCTCTCACAAAAGGGGAAAGGAGGACACATGTCAGAAGGCTATCACTTATGCTGCTTAATCCCTATTGGCTTGACCTGGGGAGGTCCAATGAGGCAAAAGCCAGCCTAACTTAGCAGCTAGGGCTCGCCCAAGAGAGAGAGGGGGCTGATTTTTGTTTGGCATTCACTCTCACATTCTCACACTTGACCATGTGTGAAGGAAAAATACTCTATCTCCTCCCAAGCTTTAATGGAGAGCTCATCACCTACTCCAAGCTTGTGAGATAGAAGCCTACATCAACACTCTCTTGGCATGTGGATGCAAATCCAACCAAGAGCCAAGCTTCAATGCATGCTCATCTTCTCTACCAAGCTAATTACTAAGCTAAGCTATGCTAATATGAGTGATTATGTGAGGAGATGTACTTCTTTCTCGTAAGATACTTCTTTTTCCTCTCAATCTACTCTCATACCCTGCTAGCTCTCACCATCTTCGAAGGTGTGTGAGGTCTTGGGTCTGAGAACGGGGATAATTCAAGTTGTGTTTGATTAAGTGTTTTGCTTGGTGTATGAAGCTTCCATCTTCATTGCACTAGCTCGTCTTGAAGGAACACAAAGAATTGTATTGTACAATGTCTCTCTTGATGGGAGAAACCATAATACAAAGCCTTTTGGAGGGGGGACCGGCTCCATGCAAATCCGGTCCTCAACTGTTGTCAATAGCTTAATTGCTCTCTCTTTTGAAAGTATTGTCGATGCTATCTAACTAGGTGTTATGCTTTTTGTTGCTCTCTCCACCCAAGCACTCTTGTAATTCTCATTAGGAATCTATTCTAATGAAATGCCCACTATGTTCATGCTAAATTCCGCTACACATAAGATTTTAGGCCATTAAATGTTACATTGGTATCAGAGCTCAAGGTTTCTCTTTTCTTGCTCAAGAAGGGAGGTCCTCAAGCTAGCTACAAATGGTTGGTATTATTAATTGCCTGTGAGTAAGTAGAATAGGGATTTTTCAGCCTTTCAGTGCGCCTGCCTTTGTGCAGTTAACGGGGCATCACCGTCGAGAGCTATGGTCTTAATAGTGGAGTCCTACGGGGCTTGCCTACGGCTTAACCACTATTGAGCTATTAGAAGCTTGACAGGAGCCGGTGCTGTTTTGGTGTCGAAAGACCCTCTCTTCTATTCCTTGCAATTAATGGTATTCGAGCCGCGGGTACAGTAGCTTGAGTGCTTTTTCTAAAGGGGTAAAGAGGAGTAGCAACTAGGGCTTGAAGTGCCAAAGTACACCTAAAAAGTTTACACCTAAAAGTTGTTAGAATGGATGACAATATTAAAGAGAGTGAAATTAATGTTGATAACTTTGATTTTGCTCATGAGCAAGCTACTAATGATGCTTCAATGCTTGTTAATTATCTTGTTTCTAGACTTCAACAAGCCATGGGCAATCCATCTCTCCAAAGTGAAGTGCAACGGCAGCTCCGTGCTCACGGGATTCTCCAAGCTCATCACCATGACGAGAGAACACCTAGGAAGCCTCCTTGTGAGACTACCAAAAGAGGTCTCTCTCCGATTCGGGAAGAAGAAGAGAATCCATATGAAGGGCTCAAGAACTTACTTCTTGATGATGCATCTCCTTCCCAAAGGAGAACTCAAGAGCCTCCACCGAAGGAACGAGAAAGAAGCGAGTCTCCCGCCACCTCGGCGGAGATGGCTCCACGAAGACGGCGGGCTAAACGCTCTCCATCACCACCAAAGCGGAGAAGACCATCACACTCTTCTCCACGCCATAATTCAAAGAGGGATGATAAAAAGCAAGAGAAGAAAAAGGCGAGAAAGAGGACACCCTCTTCTCCATCTTCTTTATCCTCTTCCTCTTATGAAAGCTATGGTGAAGACGACAAAGATCAAGACAAGAAAAAGGCGAGAAAGAGGTCACCCTCTTCTCCACCTTCTTCAAATTCTTCATCTTCTGAAGAAAGTGATGGTGGAACTTTTGAACCATCAAAAAGAAGAGGCCATAGGAAATCCTATGCCGCATGGAAGAGGTCGTCCAAGCTGAAGAAATTCAAAGAGGGAGGGAAGAGCATCTCTTTCCTTACCTATGATGGCACCTTCGGTGCTACAGACAAAGTTTTGGCCTTTATCCAGCAATTCGATGCGGCGTTTGGAGATGAGGGCTTCACGGAGTCCTCTAAGCTACGCCATGTAGCTATGCACTTTCAAAAGTCCGCCAGACAATGGTGGTCTAGCCTACGAGCCAACGGTGAAGCTCCACGAACATGGAAGGCTTTAAGAGCTTCCATTATGAAGCAGTTTTTGGCCACCGATGCCAAAGACAAAGTACTCACCGAATGGCGAAGCTTAAAGCTCTCTCCCAATGAATCCATCCACAAATATGTAGACAAGTTTTGGGACCTACAACTCAAAGCCACTATCTTCAAAAAGTTGGATTTTGGAGAGCAAAAGCAACAATTTTGTGCGGGCTTAACCGAAGAAATGGCGGAGTATGTCAACTCCCAAAGGCCACGTACCATATCGGCGGTAATACACCATACTATGGTGGCCTCGCGAATCAATTTCCAAACGGGGGGTAAAAGAAATAATAAGCCCCCGGAAAACAAAGGTTCCAATGAGCCTAAGGGGAAGGACAATGTCCAAAAGTCTCCTAAGGGCAATTCCAACAAAGCTAAAGAGAAGGGAGTTTACAAAGGAAAGAATAAACTCTCTCCTGAAGAGCTTGAGCGTTATCGTAAAGATAACCGGTGTTTCAAGTGCGGCGAACAAGGGCATGCGTACCGCGCTTGTCCCCAAAAGAACAACCGCCAAGATCCTCCTAGAGCTTCTTTGGTTGAAATCCAAGAGGAGGAGATTCACCAAACTCACCACAAAGGATCTCCTCTATGCCATGCTTGGGGAAAGGTAAGAGAACATGATGCTTTTATTCTCTTTGACCCTGGTTCTACTCACAATTTCATATCTATGGAGTTAGCCACCAAGCTAGGCATACAATCCTACGAGATGGGAGATATCCTACCCGCAGACAGTGCCTTCAAGGGGCAAGAAGCTTCAGTCACTCCCTTAATCGGGAAATTGAGGCTTCATGTCCAAGGCTATGTGGACAAAGAGGATTTCTTTATCTCTCCTCTCAAGCATGAGGATGTAATCCTAGGGGCACCATGGTTTGACCGTGTGGCTGCCCATGTTAAATTTCCTGAAAGGAGAATCTCCTTTAAGTTCAGGGAAAAGGACATGTATATAGATGCTAGGGAAATGGGTAACACCATCCCCATTGTACATACACTAGCTTTCAACAAGTCAATAAAGAGCTCTATTTCCGTGTACATGATTTTTGTTAAAGATTCTCAAAATGAACCTAATGTTTTAGCAAAAGAAAATAAAAGCAACCAAAAGGAATTAGAGTTATCCAATTTTCTCAAGGGGTTTCAAGATGTCTTTATTGACGACATCCCTTGTGAGCTACCTCCTAAACGAGTTAATGACGACCATGCAATTGAACTTCTTCCAGGAAGTTCACCGCCTAACAAACCTCCTTATAGAGTTTCTCAAGCTCAACAAGAGGAGATTATGCGGCAAGTGCATGAGTTAATTGAGAAGGGCATGGTTAGGCCTAGCTCATCTCCATTTTGCTCACCTGTGCTATTAGTGCAAAAGAAAGACGGCACATATCGTATGTGTGTCGACTATAGAGCACTAAATAGGATCACTATCAAGAATAGGTTTCCCGTTCCACGGGTAGAAGACCTATTTGATAAGCTACAAGGATCGACCTACTTCAGTAGGATTGACCTAAAAAGTGGCTATCATCAAATAAGGATAGTTGATCAAGACATTGTAAAGACCGCATTTCGTACTACATTTGGTCTTTACGAATACATTGTCATGCCTTTTGGCTTGACTAATGCACCAGCCACATTTAACCGCTTGATGGAGAAGCTGTTCAGACCTCATCGAACCTTCACTGGAGTGTTCTTTGATGATATTATCATCTACTCTAATTCATTAGAGGAACATAAGCAACACCTCCAGGTAATATTTCAAGTTTTAAGAGAGAATAAACTTTATGTTAATCGAAAGAAAAGTGAATTTTTCTTGCAAGAGATTCAATATTTAGGTCACATTATCTCTCAAGATGGAATCCAAATGGATCCATCCAAGTTAGAGGTAATAAAAGGATGGCCTAAACCAAGGAATCTTCATGAACTAAGAAGCTTTATAGGTATGTGTGCATACTATAGACGCTTCATAGAAAAGTTCTCACAAATTGCGGGACCATTACATGACCTAACAAAAAAAAATGTTAGGTATACGTGGTCTGCTAAGGAGAACAATGCTTTCGAAAAGCTTAAAGAAAAGCTTATCTCTCAACCTGTGCTTACACTACCGGATCTCTCAAAACCATTTGAGGTCCAATGTGATGCTTGTGGTGATTGCCTTGGGGCTGTTTTGCTCCAAGAAGGGCACGCCATAGGCTATGAGAGTCGAAGGCTCGACCCTGTTGAGCAAGCTCTAGGCATATACGAAAAAGAACTCCTTGCAGTTCTACATGCCTTAGACTCATGGAAGCACTATTTATTGGGGACTCCTTTCATTCTGCGAACGGATCACCAAAGTCTTAAGTACTTCATGACGCAGACCAAGCTCTCCGACAAACAAATGAGGTGGGCAAATTTCCTTTCGCAATTTCATTTTCATATTGCTCACATTGCTGGCAAGCATAATCAAGTAGCCGATGCACTCTCAAGACGCCCGAGAGTGAATGCGGTTTCCATAGCAACTCACAATGATCTATCTTCAATGATAGATGAGTATGCTATTGATCCCGATTTTAGAGATGTGATTTCAGCCCTTGCATTAGGGAAGAAAGAAGAACCATTTACTTTACAAGATGGTTATCTTCTCTATGGCAATAGACTATGCGTTACTAACTCACTACGTGAGAAAGTAATGTATGAATCTCATGCTCCCCCATATGCGGGGCATAGAGGGATTCAGTCTACCCTAAAGGGAATTGAAACATATTTCTATTGGCCTACCATGAAAGTGAACATACATGAGTATGTTTCCAAATGTGTGGTATGTCAAAAGACAAAATTTGATAGAGGGAAGCAACTTGGATTGCTTCAACCCTTGCCAATCCCTAATTCACCATGGGAGAGCATATCCATGGATTTTATCTTTGGATTGCCTAAGTCTATCCATGGGAATACGGGAATATGGACGATAGTAGACAGGTTCAGTAAACAAGCTCATTTTATACCTGTCAAAAAGACTATCAAAGCCCATCAAATGGCAACCCTCTTCATTTCGCAAATTTTCAAGTACCATGGCTTGCCAATGTCCATAGTGTCGGATAGAGATCCTAGAATGACCAGTAATTTCTGGAAGGGTCTCTTTGAGAATTTAGGAACAAGGCTAAACTTCTCTTCGGCCTATCATCCACAAACTGATGGCCAAAGTGAAATAGCTAACCTAACTATTCTCGATCTACTAAAAGCCTATGTAATGGAAGTAGATCAAAGATCCCAATGGGAGAAGTACTTACCCTTAGTAGAGTATGCTTACAATAACACTGTACATACTTCTACAGGAAAAGCACCTTTCGAGGTAATTGAGGGAAGATCAAAAAGTCCCTTGCTACTTAAAGTACATGGGAAGATCTTCGCTGCAGATGAGTATAGCCGAGACCTACAAGAATCTTTCCAAAAGATTAAGGATGCTATCTCTATCTCACAGCAAAGGCAAAAGGCTGCTGCTGACAAGCACAGAAGAGCCCAAGCCTTTAAAGAAAACGATTGGGTCTTGTTAAAGTTTCCCAAGGCTCGATTAAGGCACACGACGGGCAAGAATCCTACGGGCCACCAAAAGTACTATGCTAAACTAGCAAAAAGGTACTATGGTCCCTTCCAGATTCTTAGGCCAATCAATGAGATGGCCTATCAACTTAAGTTGCCCAATCATTGGCTCATACACAATGCTTTTCATGTGAGCCTCTTAAAGCCTTACAAAGGAGAGCCACCTCAAGAACCAACTATTGAAGACCCACCGGAGATCGAGGACCACGAGGAGGTGCTGCAGCCCGAGTCCATTCTCCGACATGAAGACAAGGTATTAAGAGGCGGTAAGACTATCCGACGATATCTTATTAAGTTTAAGAATTATCCTTTTGAAGATGCTAGATGGATGCAAGGCATACAATTAAAGGATAACCTAAACCTTGTCAATGCTTACAATGCTTCCCAAGAGTAAGCAAATGTACAAAATGTTAAAAATGAACAAAAATTTTTGTCTTATAAGACTCTCTTTTTCTTGATTTGTGCACAAAAATGAAGTAGTATGCATGCTTAGATCAAGTTTGCGGAGACGACGTCTCCCCAACACCAAGTAGAGCTTGTCACTCTACTATGGAAGATTGATAGGACTAATGTGCAGACATGCTTGCGGCAGCCTCAGGCTCTCAAGCGCCAAATGGACTAGTCATCCATTATGGAATGATGTCGTAGGGTAACATAGGGATCCTCTACCCGCTAAGAAAAAGACTCATGCATATGCTTTATCTTCTCTACACCATAGTCGAGGACGACTATGATTTCAAGAGAGAGGTAATGTCATAATAATCAATATCTAATTCTCCTAAATGATTTTCTCATATTAAACTGATCATTTAATGTGGGGAAGTGCCAAGGGAGAAAAAGCTAGAATATTGGTTAAGTTAGCAGACCGGCCACAGTAGGGATCCAAAGGAGGGAAAATAGGGATCCAAAGGGGGGGCCATCTGCAAAAGAGCCATGTGAAACAACGGGCTAAAAAGACCCTAAGGTTCAGCCCATTAAGACTTCCAAAATGCTAAGGTTCCAAAATTCAAAGGTTGTGTCCAAAGGTTAACCTTAGGGAAAATTGGATGCTTAGTGTGTACCCAAAAAGTCTTTCTGCATCCCTACATGGGAGGGGGCGAGCCCCAAAGCTAGGGGATGAGAGAGAAAACCACACACACACACACAGGCTCCCTTTACACAAAGGGAATGAGGGACACATGTCAGCTCCCTAGGCCAGATGCCCACAAGGTATACCCAATTCCTATTGGAAGACCCTTGAAGTGGACCAATGAGAATTAGGCTAGAGTAAATCTAGTTTAATTAATTTAAAAACATTTAATAAAAGAAACCAATAAGAATTAAGTGTCCTAGAAGACTATTGGGCAGTCTCCCAAGGGGTCCAATGAGCATTCAGGAGCCCCATGGCTTGCCTGATTCCTATTGGCCAGGAGGCAAAGGGGTCCAATGAGAGTTTAGTTTAATTATTTAATTACCTAAAGCTCTCACAAAAGGGGAAAGGAGGACACATGTCAGAAGGCTATCACTTATGCTGCTTAATCCCTATTGGCTTGACCTGGGGAGGTCCAATGAGGCAAAAGCCAGCCTAACTTAGCAGCTAGGGCTCGCCCAAGAGAGAGAGGGGGCTGATTTTTGTTTGGCATTCACTCTCACATTCTCACACTTGACCATGTGTGAAGGAAAAATACTCTATCTCCTCCCAAGATTTAATGGAGAGCTCATCACCTACTCCAAGCTTGTGAGATAGAAGCCTACATCAACACTCTCTTGGCATGTGGATGCAAATCCAACCAAGAGCCAAGCTTCAATGCATGCTCATCTTCTCTACCAAGCTAATTACTAAGCTAAGCTATGCTAATATGAGTGATTATGTGAGGAGATGTACTTCTTTCTCGTAAGATACTTCTTTTTCCTCTCAATCTACTCTCATACCCTGCTAGCTCTCACCATCTTCGAAGGTGTGTGAGGTCTTGGGTCTGAGAACGGGGATAATTCAAGTTGTGTTTGATTAAGTGTTTTGCTTGGTGTATGAAGCTTCCATCTTCATTGCACTAGCTCATCTTGAAGGAACACAAAGAATTGTATTGTACAATGTCTCTCTTGATGGGAGAAACCATAATACAAAGCCTTTTGGAGGGGGGACCGGCTCCATGCAAATCCGGTCCTCAACTGTTGTCAATAGCTTAATTGCTCTCTCTTTTGAAAGTATTGTCGATGCTATCTAACTAGGTGTTATGCTTTTTGTTGCTCTCTCCACCCAAGCACTCTTGTAATTCTCATTAGGAATCTATTCTAATGAAATGCCCACTATGTTCATGCTAAATTCCGCTACACATAAGATTTTAGGCCATTAAATGTTACATTTTGTATGGCATTACATGATTATCATGCCATCTATTTGGATCAAGATAGAAGCCTGTACCAAAAGAAACCTTCCATATATGAAGGTCCAACTTTCCAAATAGTATAAGTGTACCCTGTACCAAATCAGAAAGAGTGGTTCAGATGTGATGAATGTAAAATCTTCATCCTAACTCCACTTAGCCTGAGTAATGCCACCCCATTGAGTCCAAAAATATGTCTAGACCCAAACAATTGCCCAAGTGAGGTTAAGCTTCGACATATTGCCCAGACAAATATCTATTTTGATCAGGAAGATCATAAGAATCGACGTGAGCCCTTAGTTAATAATCTCACTGGTCCTGATAACATTATTTCTCAGATCATAGGAGATCCACGAGAAAGAGTGTATAGGGGACAAGACAATGCTATCCATAGTCTATCCAAAGGGAAGATATGCCATGTCTCAAGGAGAGAGATAAGCTCCGTTGATGAAAACATGAGCCATACAAGGTTAAAACCTACTCCTAAACAAATGCCTAGGGAAAATCCTAGGAAAGGGGGAGCTATAATACATGTCAAAAACCAAGAAAACCCTTGGATATCCATAGAAATTCGAACCCAAAAGCGGAGCCAAAATAGTCTACCAACAATGCCCAAAATCAGCCAAACTGTAGTTTCATGTAGTGATCACCCTAGGAAGGGGGAAGCTGCAAATCCATTGAACTCAGCTCTTGTACCAAGAACCACAACACCAGTTAGAAGCCTTAGAAATTCTAGCCAGTAGACCCCTATAAAGCAAAACCATTGAAAGATCATATGGTTGATGGAAGTTTCTAGTTGACCTAGATTCCATCAAAATTTATTGACAAATGCTTCTACAAAGATCATCAAGGAAAAAAGTTTCAGTTGACTTCCACAAGTCAAAGTCTAGCCAACTAATCCCATAGTGTTCAAGCAATTTCATGTGACCAAGCTCACATATGCATATCGAGATAAAGATGGCAATGAATACTAGCAAGTCCATGACTTTATAAAAACCCCTACGGATGGTAAGCCTCAAGTCAAAGATTATGTCAAGATGGTGGAAACCCTCAAGCTGCCAGAACAGGTGATGAATAGTTCAAATTTGATAGAAGCTGAAGTTTAAACAGCTACACATAGTTCGCCACCAAAATATCCTCCAAAGAGACAAATTTTTCTAGAAAGTACAGTGGATCTTTTAAGATCAAGGGTTACCCAAATGCAGGTAGAGAATGCTCTGCAGTTGCAATCAAAAGGTGCAATTTTACATTAGAACAAGCATTGACGAAAGTAGGTAGTCAAAGCAAAGAGGATCAACCCAGGGATATCACCACAACAATAGCAGTCAATACAAACGGAGATCTTGAGAAGATTAAGTGCAACATTATCAATGAACATGAAGAAAGACTCGCAAGTAAAGCAAAGCTAGATTTTCAATTGGACAAGAACCTCATGTCCTTTTGCACTTGGAAAAAATGTGGCCAACCACAGTTGGAAGATGCTCCTAAATTTGTTAGCATATCAGGAAACAAACGAGTAGAATGTTGGGGAATCATTTCCATCACCATTGAAGTAGGCTCACAAAACATTATGGACCAATTCCATGTGATCACAGTAAAGGATGTACCAGATGGCATCGTACTAGGAATGCCACTATCCAAGAAGGTATTAGAGATACAAAATGCAGACACAATCAGAGACAACCAAGAATGAAGATCAACAATGGTCATCGGTGGAAGACAGCGTAATTAAAGTTAAAATGGAGACCGATGCAAAAGCAAAGGTTATCAAATATATTTTATCTCCAACCAAGAAAATCTCAAAAGATCTAGAAGCAGATCAAGGAATATCAAGTGTAGATAAGACGGAGCACATGACAACCATGGAAGCTAATGAGAAAAAAATACCATCATAGCTAGAAGTAAAGAAGATTGAGACTTCAAACAGCTAGGAAGCAATAGGAAGTCCAAAGATCCAGACATTGCCAGTTGAATCAACCAAGGTAAGTCAGGGTGGAGCACAAATTCTCAATTCATCTTCCATAGAGACTCGGTTACAACAAGATGAAACCAAAATAGAAGCGGGACATAGATCTTCTATAGAACCATCAATGAGAATAGCTATAGTCCTCAGAAGTACAAATGGAGCAAGTGTCACATGCAATGCTCTACTGGTGGATAAAGAAGAAAAGTGTAATATAGTTGCATACAAAATCCAAAGCATTTTAGAGATTACTCCATGTAATCTAAATAATAGCAAAATGGTTGCTATTCTTAGCATACAAATCAAGTAAAGTTCCAGGCAAAGCCTTCAAAGAAAATGCTTGCATATGTCATCCTTGGACATCACTGGTTAGACCAGCACAAAGCATACAAAGAAGACATAATGCTATTACTTCTTTTCCAAGTGGTAGCAAGCAACAGTTACAGGTACCATTAATGCTGGATTCAAAGTTGCAGATCACACAAGAACCATCGATAAAACTTGTAGACAAAGGTAAAGCTAAAGTGGACCTATCACCGACTAACACAGAAGGAGTGATACCATATGCTTCTACATCAAAGCACCCTCATGAATCAGCTCCTTCAAGCAAGTCAGGCTTTAGAAACTCTAAGTCAATTAGTGACCCCAACAAAACCTCTAGCAAATCATCCAAAAACCAAAGGTATACAAGCCCAAGTACTCAACAAAGAAAAAGTGAGTCAAGTAAGTGTTTGTTCCGAGCAATCTAATAAAAGTTTGTGATCTAGTGTGGATTGAAGATGAGAGATCAACACATAGAGACAAACACATGGGATGGATATCATCACAATGGAGTTGGAAAGAACAAGAGTACTATAGAGGTAATAGACAGATATGGGTTCCAAAACCGAAGGTGAGAGCATATGAAGTGAAATCAAGACCCTCCCAAGAAAGAAGGCCCACTAGGTATCGACCTCGACAATATCCCGAGAGACCTAAGAAGCGGTTAGACAATAGAACAACACCGGATGCTACCACAACAAACAAAAGGATACAAAATAGAGATGGATTCCAAAGAATCTTCTTCTTGCAAAAGGTTCTGCAAAGGCTATACAAAGATCTGGATTCCTAAGTCTTTCAACACTCTCAGTCAAAACTCAAATGGAGTCTTCACATTTAAAGAAGGACAACCCAATCAACACAGCTTTAGATTCAAAGACGATGAAATAGCTATGGCAAAAGAAACCTTCAGTGCCAACTTGGTCCTTTACTAATCCTCTTATTGAGGATTCAAGTTTACTTTTACCTGAAGAAATGTTTTTAGTAAGCACAAAATGTAATAAACAAAGCTGCCAAGGTGCAAAAAACACTCTTTGGCATAGTCAGAGTCTGGTTGTTGAGCCACAAAATGAGCAAAGCATTAGTCCCAAAGATTCAAGTTGTAATAAATTATGTGCTAAGAGTCGTAGTTATTAGGCTTACGCTCAAGCTGGAAGAGTTGAGCATATCTAAGTCATGTTGCTCATGCTGGATGAGATGAGCATAAGAGTCAAAGTCTATTAACTTACAATTGGTGAAGTGTCATAGAGTCCAACACTCACGCACACTGTACAGTAAGATGAGAGCACATATCCTCGACAATGAAAATCCTTCTTAAAGGGGTGCCAGCTTGTAAAGCCATGTCATATGCTTTTATAGCTACACTATCTTTCTGAAGAACCCCTCAAAAATATTTCTTGCACATCATATTGTTTCCCATGCATTTTTGTGTATGCATATAGGATGTCCCATCATTGAGCATATGCATTAGACACTCTTTTTTCTTCCACCTATGCACCTTGGGTTGACTACATTAGGCAAACCAATGTTCCATCATGCTACCTTCATATATTTGCTACCCTCTTATTTCTGTATCTATTAGCAAATAACCCCTTCAGTACTCTAAAATATTTCCTATGCTAATGAGTACTCCATAATGCGCATACCCAAAGGCACTTTTTTTCCACTGGGTTTTTTCCCTTTGGTCATCCAGGTATTAGACCCTAATCTAGATTCTCATAATTCTACTTCCCTTGTACATACTCTTGATCAATAATATCAGCCTCATCATTATGCTAGTACAATGGACAAACACAACATCATCTCTCACATTAATGACATATTTGGACCAACGAAGATGCTACATTGGAATAAACCATTAAAATATCCAACAACACATAAAGACAATTCAACCCACCAACGACCAATCAACAACCTTCCAGCCTCCACGGACACTTTTCGATAGTGCTCGAGGATGGGCACTAAGATTGGAAGGGGGGAATGTTAACTGAGTTGAAGTCAGTTAGCAGAAGCTGCTAAAGGCCCAAGCCTTACGAATGCACATCAAGGATAAATACAAAGAAGTAGTAAAGGTTGGAGTTACACATTTCTTACATTTTCCCAAAATGGTCATGTATTATAATTTCTCGATGTATTTCAAGCCATTGTAATATTTGTAATGTGTTACGGGCTCAATGAGAGTTCCAAGCTGTAAAGATTAGGTCAGCTAGTGTGCCTAGTTGCAGATTCAGTAAGTTGTGGAGTCCTAAAGGCCTTGGGTGCCCGAAAAATGCATATTTTTGCCCTAGGTTTATAAGGCAGTGTGTAAATGGAATTAGGGTTCTCAGCCTCATTTGTTGAGACCACTCTTTAGTGAGAGCTCATGAGCTGTGTGGCTATGGAGTCCTTGAGCTTGTCCTTGCTCATGTGACTTGATTAATACATATCGATGCTTAATTCTCTTTCACTATGTCTCTCTCATACTCTCTTGTGCTTGCTAATGATGCTAGATTAGCTAGATGTTAACACTAGGTTGGTAATGGGACACTTTTATGTCCTGGGACACTTTTATGTCCTGTTAAGTGACCATTTTCCTTGAATTATGTCAAGAGTTTCAAAATGGATTTTGAGGTGCTATCTGTCTAGAAAGTTGTCTCATGAGCTGAAAAAAAACTCGACATTTTTTTGGAATATCAGTTCCATCTTTAACCTTGTCCTTGCACAACATTTCACAACCTAAACTGTGTGAAAAAACGGGTCCTGTTATTGGCTTTTTTCAACTTTTTGCAACTATACCACTCTAGAATTCATGTTTGTGAGGTCTATAATGCTAGAGAACTATCTTTAGTAGTCCTCAACATGTCCTGATGCTTCTAGGGAGAAATAAATATTAAAGTTGTAAGTTATGACCAAATTACAAAAATTGTCAAATCCTGTTTTTTAGCCAATTTTAGCTCTTCTATTATTTTTTTGGTGGATTTCATGATATCCAAATGGAGTTTTGATTTTCTATGTCGCATATTGTAACATAAAGCTAATATTCCTTGAGTTTTGGGGCACCTAATACCCTATTTTGCATAGTAGACAATGATGGTTGATTTTTTCAATTATAGAAGAAAACGAAACATTCTAGTATATCAAGTATAGATTTTTCAATCTTGTTAGTTTCTTGTGACAACTACATGTATTTTGTAGGTAGTAACCATATCTAGTCATAAGGATCAAATTTGGCTAGATATTGAATAGTTTCTATGGGATTCTACAACTCATAATGTTGAACCCAGTTTTTTCATGTTTGCTGTATTTAGCACTTCATCTTTGTCCCCAAGATTCCCCTTGGTAAGAGATGTATTATTCTTTTGACATGCTCCATGGCTCCTTATGAACTTAAAGGACAATAGGGAACTAAGAAAACATCCATATATTATTTGTATTGAGCGTGGCTATAGAAACTTTGATGATAGGTTTGCAGAGTGTATGTGCTTGTAATTAGTGTGTTGCATGATAGAATTAGTGATGTGTGTGTATATGCAATCGTTAGTGTGTGTGATTGGGTTGATTTGAGGTGAAGAGAAGTGGATGTGGAGATTTCCAGATCTTGTGGCTTAGCTCCTCCATAGGCCAACAAGCTCACCTCATAGAGTCACCATTTTTGTTCCCATGATTAGCTCACTACTTGTGTGAGTGTTTTCATGCCCTAGTGCCAGATAGCTCACCTCTCCGGATTGATAATTTTGTTGGTCATTGGAGAGCTATGCTACGATGGTACCCCCAACATTATTCTTATATGGAGTATTGATTGAAGCAACAAAAATGTGTTGATCCATCTATTGAGGCAACACTTGTTTCTACTTTAATAATCTCCACTTTGTAAATATGTAGTATCAAGTGTCAATTGAGGCAACACTGATTTTTGTGCAGATGATCCATTCAGATAATATATTAATCATTATCTACTATAGATCATTGATTGAGACGGTACAATGTAGATTGATGATTGAGGCAACACCATTTGCTTGTATAGATTGTCGATTGAGGTAGTACAACTGAGGACAATTGCTTTCAAATTGGGAGTATGTAATGAAAATGTGAATTAAATGATAATTTAAAATCCACCTCAGATATTCCATTGGTGAAAAATATGTTCCAATGCATGGTTGATATACGTTAATAGATGAGTAAATATGGATACAAGGACTCATTCACTTTGGGTGATCCTTACTTCAATAATCTTTATTTAGTTTTTATTTTCCCCTTAGATCAAAGGAACCCCCTCTTAAACTCATGAAAATCCTATTTTTAGAAAAGTGTGTCCGAAATGAAATCTACCTCTACTTTTGAGCTCTCTTTTTGAGATACACAATAAAGAATAAATACGTACACGAGGAAAGGCTCACTCACACATGGGGAAAAATTGGATCCAATCTCCATGTCACCTTCTCCATCTCTCTGTGTTTGTGTATCATTGTGCATAATAGTATGCACGTTTTTGTCATCTCAATTTCACCAATTTTTTGTATCTATAAAATTTGATATGGTTAATTCATTGCCTCCTCTTGAGGCACCATTGAAATCATTGCCTCCTCTTGAGACACCATTGAACCATGTTTGGGAAAATTGTACTTTAGGCAAAATGCACAGTTCTAAGTTTCCAAATGATGATTCTATGCAAGCTATCCACAAGTTGTAGCTCGTACAAATTGATGTTTATGGTCCTATGTAGACTTCATCTTTTGGAAATCATTTATACTTTTTGTTATTGATGATTACTCCATGCATGTATGTGTGTATCCTTTCAAACCAAAGGCCAAAATGTTTATGAGCTTCAAACTATTTTTGCTTATGGCTAAAAATGTATCTAGTTGTAATGTTGGCATCCTTGATTTTGATCAAGGTGAGAGTATATATCAAAAGAATTTGATGCATTTTTGGCAATTTGTGAGATAAGACACCAACAAATAGTGCATTGTTCCCCTCAGCAAAATAGTATGGTAGAGAGGAAAAGAGGTCATTTATGAAGATGGCACAATGTATAGTCAAGAGTCAAGCTCTACCACATGCTTTTTGGCTTGAGGCTATCATGTGTACTGCATACGTCTTAAATAGGTGTCCCACTAAAGTGTTACATTCTATCACTCCATATGAAGCTTGGCATATCAAGAAGCCATCTATTGGTCACTTATGTATCTTTGGTTGCTTGGCTTATGCATTGGTGCCATGCAACAACGTAGAAATTTAGATGACAAGTCTATTAAATGTATTTTTGTTGATTAAAGTGTTGGAAGTAAGATCTACACATTATAAATTCACAAATTAAGAGAATCTTAAAAAGTCAAGATGTTGTTTTTGTGAAAGATGTACTTGTTCAACATTTATTAGCATGTACCAAGGAGACAAATATTAGTCACAAAATGTTTATGATACATTGTTACCTTTGTTTAATGGAGAAAATACAAATGTAATGAGGTACATGTACAATCTTTACAATATTCAAATGATGACATGGATAAACCTATTTTGATGTAGATGTAAAAGATGTGCTTGATGAAGATAGGGCTAAAAATAAGAAAGCTAGAGGTATGTCAAAATGGCTAATGCAAACCTTGCATGATAGTAAACTGGGTGTACCTTTGTCTAACTGCACTCATTCAGGTTTGTAGCATGCCTGTTATGCATTAGATTCTTATGCCTTGGCTGTGTCTAGTATGTGTGATAAGGAAGAACCATTTTCATTTGATGAAGCACAGAATTCAAAAAATTACTTGGCTGCAAATGCTATTTAAATATAACACTATTGTGAAGAATGGCACTTGGTTTTTATGTTATTTGGCTCTATGCAAAAAGGCCATTAGTACTAAGTGGGTTTACAAGTTGAAATGCAAGCCTAATGGTAGCATTGATCGCTACAAGGCTATGCTTGTTGCAAAAGGCTATGTTTAGGAAAAGGACATAGACCACTTGTCAGATCACTACCATTCATAGCTTTTGTGCATTGGTAGCTTATAATGGATTGAATGTATATTCGTTGGATGTAAACGTAGACTTTTTGAATGGTGATTTACATGGGAAATTGTATGTAGCAGAGCTTTATGGTTTTGTGAAAAAAGTATAAGAAAGCAAAGTATGTAGATTGAAAAAGGCTTTGTATGGTTTAAAGCAAGCTCCATGTGCTTGGTATGAAAAGATATATAGCTATTTGATTGCTAATGGTTTTCAAAATAGTCCAATTGAGAGAACCTTGTATGTAAAGTGTACGGGTGATGTACATTTGATCATCGCTCTTTATGTGGATGCCATGCTACTCGCTCGACTAAATGAGGGACATGTTGTTGATTTTAAGGCCTCTTTTGAGATGATAGATTTGGGGCTTTTGCATCATTACTTGGGCATACAATATAAGAACTGTGATGGTGGTATTGCTTTGTGTCAAACAAAGTATATTGAGACATTGTTGAAAAGATGTGGCCTTGAGGACTACAAGCCAATTGCTAATCCTATGGAGACATGTTTGAAGTTGAGTCTTCATGATGCTAAAGATTACGTTAATGTCACCCTCTATGACACAGATGTTGTATGTGTTATTTATGTATACATTACGAGGCCAAGTATTTAGTTTGCTATCTCAAAATTGAGGAGGTTAATGCACAGCCTAGTGAGGCAAGCTTTTCCATGCATGGGAACCCCCCATATATTTTTGCCCCTTTACCAAAATATTTCCTATTATATAAGTTACTTTTGATTTTTTTCTTCTTTTTTCACAAACGTTTTAGCCTTTATTAAATAAATAAGACTTATGCTAATCAATCAGGATGTAGCATAAATAAGTAAGCTTTCCTTGTTGATCTCTCTTTTGACCTTAAATATTAAATATATATATTCTAAATTACATTATATATTTTAGTATTTTCTAATATATTTTTCATGTATATATATATAAATCCACCCTAACAAATATTGTATTCACTAGTTTTCATTTTCAAACCTCAACCCCACTTTCAAATTTCAATAATACCTCCATCTAGATGATTGTCAATCTTTTCAAAACTCTAGGTCATGTTTTCTTACACATGAAGGAGCTCACACTTGAAGGCAAGAGAGAAGTCCACTCAAAGGGGACCACCAAAAGACCTTTGCAGCCACAAATAATACATTATTTGGCTGAATTTTTGAAGTAGAGAAGAACCCCGAATCTGAAGGAGCGTTCAACATGAAAGATGTAGCTCGTGATCTCAAATTTTAGCTCAATTTTTTTTCAGAATTTTTGGAGTTATGAACACGGAGATATGATTTTTGTAGTGGACCCCAGTTTTCTCGTGTAATGGTGACACAGGCCATCCCCAATTTTCTTCCCTCTAGAATGGCTATGGTTCTACAAGTCTTCAAGAATGATTACAAGAGACAAGGCTCATTTAATGAGTGATTCTATCACCATTTTTGGAGGATCCATCCTCATCAACAACTATCCACCTTTGACAATCTCTCATGTAAATTTCTTACCTCTCTCTTCTCTCCCTAATAAGCTTAAGTCTAGCAAAAGCTAGACTATTGTAAATATCTCCTATCCTCTACATCCTACCCACATTCTCTCTTCTTCTCTCTCTATTGACTCTGGTATTTTAAATAATGAGGAGACAAGATGGGAGCCACAATCACATGCATCCCATTTTCCTAGTCACCAAAGTGGGACACTCACCTCAAATAGAAATATTGCTAAATCCTCCCCTCCTTCCCTATATAAGGAGGCCATGAGAGCTCACTTAAAACACACACACACACACACACCTATCCATACACACTCTTGTGCTACATGCTTGTAGCATGAACCCTAATCACATAATCACAACACCATCATCATCACCATCACCATGCACAAAAGATGAGCACCACACCTCCACACCACTTGTAATTAATGATTGAAGGCACAATTTCAAGAAGAAGAAGGGTGAACACACTCATGATATTCCTCGCCATCAACTCCCATATCTCCATTATGCCTCCTACGATCTTGTCCCCTTCTCATTTTCCTGCCATACGCTACCTATTGTATTCATCTTTTGGAAGCAATCAACACACTCCATCTTGGTGCCATACTTTGTGTCGCTTTGGATACATCTCATTGTGAGTATGGTATATGCTTGTTCCTTGCCTTTTTTTTCTGCTTATGTAAAGGTGTGCGTATTCGTCACCTAATAAAAATGTAACCTATCACGTGAGTTCAACACAAGGGTATTTAAAGCTCTTGAAACTTATAGAAATATATATGCAGAAGGGCATTATTTTTTCAAGTTTGAAAAAAAATTAGAAATTTTAGAAGAAAAGGGTACATTATATTCTTAACAAAATTCACAGATAAGGGGTTTTACAAACATCTTTTGAACGCACGTGATATGGTAGTTTTACACATAGTGAACCCTCCGGGAAAAAGCTCATGCATATCTTGGTTGAGTAAGAAGTAGCCTATAGTGGCCACTTATAATTGTGAGATTTTGTACAAAGTAGCTTTCACAGCTACGGTTGAGTGTGTTTTTCTTAAACACCTTATGGTAATTGACTTCGGTATTGGATAGCAGTCTGCCACCACTATCTCTTTGCAATTACAAGGAACACAATTTTTTTATGCTCACACAAAGCACATTGAGGTACATTATTATTATCTTAGGGAGATACCTCCATAGGAGAGATCATCTTGGTCTATGTGACTTTGTAGGAAAACTCTATAAATATTTTCAGAAAGGCTTTGCCTCATGAGAAGTTCAAATATTTGTGCAAACCCTTTGGGATTACTCCCCTTTGTGGATTCATCTCTAGGTCTTGGCACTTTCCTATACATGAATGCTAGCTCACATCAACCACATCACTCTAAGGGGAATTTGTTACCATATGTTGGTAGTGATGTGTGTGAACACCCTTAACTGTCAAAACAATTTTCCCCCTATTTAGGCGGTTTCCCCGCACCTTGTATATATACCCATCATTCTAGGGTAAGCCTTATGTTTGTATTAGAACATTTGATAATATTTCTTCCTTTGTTGTGTGCTTTTGAGCTTCACCTTCTTCGTATCATTTCTGCATGCATTGCTATAGTCGTATTTCCAACAATTAAGACCATTGCCTATAAGCTAGATTTTCCATCCTTAGCATGTGTTCCTCTGATGTTTCATGTTGTTCACTTAAGAAAATGACCAAAGATAATGATAACTTTGTGGAACTTAGCATGGTGGTCCATTTTATCAAACCACCAACTTTACCTCATGAGCCAAAACATATTTTGTATTCCCATGTTTTTGGTGAAGGCAAAAGATAGGCCTCAAGAAGGTTCCACTTTGGAGAACATTAGTGTCATTAAAAATTATATTTTCACTTTTGTTTTTGAGGACAAAAACTATTCTCAAAGAAGGGAATATTATTAAGAAAAGGACCCTAGGCATGAGATGTGGGCAGGTTGTAGGCATGGCTGCATGGGTATGGGCCCTAGGGCAAGGTCATGCCACATGAGGATAGCATCTATGCTAGGGGGGACTATGTAAGTGGATGGTTTGGAGGTGACTAGCATGGCAGACTATGTTTTCTCTCACAAAAAGACTTGTAAGAGCCTAAAGTCATGGAGTCTCTTTGGGCATGCATGTTCGTTGATGGTCCCGTGATGTGGCGCAAAGCTCCTTGTCTCCTCACTAAGATCAAAGAATGAAAGGCAAAGAATACCATACTCCCAATCTGTATACCAATAGACATCATGTACTATCTCTAGACATCATTCACTCAGACGATGTTGCAAAGTCTATGGGGTAAGCCAAAAGCTACTAGGCATCTAGCTGTGAGAGCTTATGGCTTTGGAAATAGAAAATACACACAAATTCAAATGAAGAAAAATCATGAAAAGCACATCAACTCTAGCCATGAAGATCCAATCTCAAATATGCAACAGATCAACACCGGACTCAGTTCTCTTTCATCCATTCATGTAGTCTTGAACTCAATTCTCTTTCATCCATTCATGTAGCCTTGAACTCAATCAAAGAGACACAACACCAATTTGCCCCTAGAGAAACCATAGCTTCCTCCCCTAATACTCCCAAATTTTTTTTTTATGGAACCTAAGCACTTCCATAGATAAGTCCACACACTTATTTGAGGAGAAAAACCCTAATTAGAAGCGTTACACACTAAAAAATAGGAACAAACCAAGTGAGATTGCCCTAGTACTATGTAGAGAAACCCTTGAGATCACACATAAAGAGGGATAAAAAATATGGTGATATGATAAAAATACTCTGTCCTATTGTTATTCAGCATGGCCAAGGAGTTGATGTGATAAAACTTTGTCCCTTTTCACACCATTTGGGCCCAATTTTGGGTCTTTTTTAGATTCATTTTTTACCATTTTGAACCAAAAATCGCATATTTCCTCCAAAAACATACCATTTTGGCCCAAAAATAGTCTGTTTTGTCCAAAAACATACCAAACAAGCCAAGAAAATCCTTAAAATTAAGGATTGACTACCTATAGCTCAAAATACATTCCAAATATCATTTTTTCACTTGTCATGACCTCTCAATGCATCTTTGAATCTTGCACACAAAACTTACTATATTTTGACACTTGTGATTGTATCAAAGTTTTTAGGCAAGGTTAGCAGTTTTCCAACATGCATATCATTTTTTTGGCAAGAAAAAGTATCCTTCTACTAGTTAAAAAGAAGCCCATTGGGCTACAACTCCCCAAAGGGAAACATAAAAGAGGGGGAAACTCTCCTAAAATAAAATATATGCATAAATGTGGGCTAAACCAAGATATGGAAGGTGGAAATAACCACATAGGTGTGTGATAGTGCCATCACAGAGCCCCCCACTTGATGGTGAAGGAGGAGCCTAGATGCCATAGTCATAAGAAGGCCTACTTGCACTCCCTCATGCTGTCTAAGCCACCTTAGATCTGGTTGACTTGGCCTCTCAAGGTGTGCATAGGCTCTAGCCCGATGTCACATACTATCTCTTTGGTGGGATTGCTCTAGCATCAAAGATGCAAAAATAGCTTGCTTTCCACATAAACCATAGTTTCAAAGTTGCTGATAAGGGCCCGTTGGCTATCTACCCTTGCGTCTAATCCTAAAGGATGGCCAAGGTTGATCAAATTGAAGGTTGACCATCTTGGATCTCCAACATCATGCTGAATGACTCGGTTTGGTACTACAGAGCAAGGCCTTTGAGAGTGGACCATGTTGTTGATCCCCAAGTAAACTATCTAGTTGCAAGTAGTGAGGGCAATAGATGAAGAACCTATAGCCATATCTACTATGCAATGGGGAATCCCATAGGAAATGCCTCTGTGTCTCCCTGTGATGACCACATGTTGAGCACACAAGGGAGTGACCATTGTGCTCCAATCAACTACCCACTACTATTGCCCTATTGACCAACTAGCCACTAGAACATCATGGCTCTCTTGGGCTATTGAATATCCAAAAGTCGAGTCCAAAAATCTGTCAAAAAGCTAGAAGAGAGGCCCTCCCTCTGCCAATGGTCAACTACCACTAGATAGACCTCCCAACGAGCAGTCAAGATGTGTTGGCCCAGACGGTGGGCTGCGTACTAGAAGAAAGGAATCCTAGGTTGGTTCTTGGAAACAAAGGGATCTCACGAGAACCACTCCTTAGGGTCCCATTGCACTCAACCTAAGGGATCTCCCAAGCCCACAGCCTCCACCCTCCTATCTCAATGGCTAAGGGGTTGATTCCTAGCTCACAAGAGTGCCAGTAATACCCATCAATTTGATCCATTGAAAATGAAACTTTCAGATATTTAGTGGCTTTGATAGGAATTGATACAGATTTCCCTGATCATGGACTTCAAAGAAGAGTTAGAGCCCACTATTTGAGTAGGACCTAACTACAATCAGAATTTCAAGTCTATTGAAAACACCCATCCAATGAGGAGCCATAGGCTCAAAATGTGTGTGCCATCCTAGAAATGGCCTTCGAAACATCCTAGCACATACTCATGGCTACTTGCATGCCTCATAGGCTATCACTTTGTAGCTCCTCTAGTATTGACCTAAAATGAAACATATCCCCAAAGGTACTGGCAAGACCCTTTTGCTAGTGCTCCCCAAGAAACATGTGGGTGACTACCCACCATGTGACCCCTCTTTGTGAAAACTAAGGGGTTCCAGGTCAGAGGTTGCCTTAGATGTTTATCTAGATAGCTTGGCTCATGTTTCTCTAGGCTCTCTCTAAGTTGCTCCTAGGAGCAAAGTATACTCAAAGCAAAGTAGTCCTCCCATCCTTTTCTCAGTCCCACTCTACCAATATTTGTGAAAATTTAGTGTGTAGAGTGGCCCCATGGACCCTTTTTCTGTGGGACTCTGTGTTGTATCCTCTGTAGTAACATCTCCTTCCAAAGCTCCACTCCTAGAAGAAGACCTTTGACAATGCACTTACCAAGGAGGGCTCTACTTTGGTGTGCTAGGTCCATGATCCCTAGCCCTCTCTGAAAGAAAGAAAGTGTAATTACTTGCCAAGAGAACTAGGCCCAAGAAGACTATGTGCCTCACCGTGAGCACAAGAATTTCTTGATCAATTGCTAGAGCTAGCTAATACAAGAACTCAAGGAAGTCCAACAGGACATAATGTACCACATAGTTGCCAACAATGCTTGGTATGCTAGCAAGGGGATGGCGTGGCAAGCTCCAATATAACAAATTACTCCATATATAAAGGAGGAGGGGTGTATTCTATTACTTTGGGGGTAAGACCAAACCTACTTGGTAGCCCAAATATCACATTGAGGTCCCTATATGAATCCATCTAAAGACCTTCCTAGGCGACCAGTTAGGTTTAGGAGAAAGACCAATCCAAAAATCTACCATTTTGCACTAGTTGATCAATGCTCTTGAGGCATAGTAGAAAACCTCAATTGACTGCTCACATCTATGTATATTGGCCAGTTGGCCCTCCAAAAACAAAGTAGTGTCATCTTCAATCTTAGCATCTAGAAGCTTCTCTCCTTGAATAGGCAACTATAGCCCACGTAGGCCTACCTCTTGTGATGCTAGGAATCTACTTATCACCTCAGCATAGGATAAGGACAAAAAGAGACAAGTGGGTAGCCGTGTCACATTGATTGTGAAAGCATGAATCATTGCCATCTAGACCCATTCAATAATACTTGATTATGGGCTTAAGTGTAAAGAGTATCCACTCCTCTAATACAATCAACCAAAAAACAAACCCATCCTCAACTTATTCACATTCTAAAAGAATAATAGGCATCATTTACATTGGGAAAATTAAAATGGCACAACATTCAAGACAATGATGTCCCAAAACAGATATGTATGCAATATCAAGACAATGATGTCCCAAAAATATATGTATGCAATATCAACCTTTTTAAAAAACAACACCCTATATACATTATGGAAATTGTTTCCACAACCCAAAGCACGTAAAAAGTGAGACATAAATCTTATTCACATCATGTATGTGCCATAGTACGACATTCACCCTCTCTAAACCTACACATCCCCCAATATGTGCGACCACTCTCTTCATATAGATAAATATAGATAGTGTTGTCATTTTCATCCCTCCTCACAAAAATACAGCACACCATCATCAGTTTCTTCATCCTCATTTCAATCATTGTCATGGTGATCTTCTTTCTACATCGAATGCATCGTTTTCACCTTGTCTGTTGAACATTTTGATTCCTTTAGCCACAAATTGAATCTTCATTACTACCCCATCAAGCTCACATAATATATATGTAGCATTTCCATGCACATGCTTAACAACATATGGTCCAGATTATCTTCTTTTAAAATTTCTCCCGAACAACATATGGTCCAAACCATCTTCTTGCAAACTTGCTCATAATAATGTGTTGGTTGTCCATGCTACTATCACGTGTCAACATCCAATCTCCTTCCTTTATGTCTTTTTGGCTAAGCCTATGCCTTTTATCAAACCCATCTTTATTCTTTCTTGTCTTTCTCAATTGAGCAACTACAAGTTTAACATCCTCATGCCTTCTTTCCAATTTCCATATATGCAATGCAAGAAGTTCTTATTTAGTTATTACATTGTCCCAAGGTAACATATTCCATGAAGGAAAAACACCTTGAATTGGCATCACAAGTTTTTGACCATAATTCAATAGGCCTATATCCAAACTGAGCTATGCGTAGTACAATTAGTTCATAATACATAAGGTAGAAATCTTGGCGACTCATCAACCTTACCCTCGCATGCCTTAGGAAAATCTTTTATGATGGGAGGATTCCCTCTTTCACTTTTCCCATTATCTTCAAAAATATAAGCAAAAGTAAGGGCAAGTTTAATACCCATTCTTAAGAAAAATTCTTTGGCTTCATCAACATCCCACTCACCCCTATCTATTGTAATTCTTTTAGCATAGTCTTGTTGGATAGTAACATCTTCCAAGTGAAATTGCATATTCCTGTTGTACTCTTTGTTCTCAAAGCACAACCCTCTACTTGGCTAGACAAGTCTTCTCTTGCAAGCACAATGTAACACATTCTCCATAGTCCAACAAGGCAAAGTGACCACATCTACTGCCCATTTTTAATGTATGGACAATGAATAAGTAGGATATAGCCCACCATAACATAAGGATCTATTTGGACCTTGCATCGGCCTTGTTAGGATTTAGGACTAGAGACTAATTTTTTGTTTTTAAGGGGGAAAAGCCAATAGTTGCTCTTGGAAACCTAGGACTATTTCCAAGCCTTAAGGCTAAAAAGTAGCCTAAAGAAGTGGGCCATCACCTTAATTATATCTCTCTAACTTTTCATCTTTTGAAGGATGGTCCATAACTAACCTTTTGCCACATCATCGACTCGTGGATCAAAGGGGGTCAAAAAATGATTTTTTGAATTTTTTAACATGACATTATCTCCACCCAAACCCAATATATATTTATATAAAAAGGTAGATTTTTAATTTCTATTTTCTACTAATCATTATCCTTTTTTCAAAAGTATCCACCTAAGATTTCTCCCCCAAAGGTTACTCCCAAATCTCCATGCAGCTAGGATTTTTTAGCCAACTCCACATAGTCACCATCAGAGATCTATCTCCAAACCCTCCCATCACTTTTAACCTCCTAAACCCCAATGCATGAGCTTAGCAACATCACAAACCATGTGTCCACACTGCAAACTATTTCTAACAATGACATCTTCCTTTGTTTGCCACTTGAATTTCATCCAAACAAGAGAAACACCAAAGCCACAATGGCCTTGTCGAGGGAACGTCGTGCTACAAGCCAAACCAATGTGAATCTTTCAAGTGAAATTTTTTGTACCCTATTGATACCATGGTATAAATTTCTCCCTCTTTACTAATCTTCTCACACTCTGATAATATGTGTGTAGAGGTGGACAAGGTCTTTTAGGCTATTGAAAACAATTGACACATCACAAAATCTCTCATTTGGTGACCCTCACGTATGAACGCCATGCAATAACTACACAATTGCATACTCTTTAGGTACAACTTCAATAATCCATGGTGACCATTCAAGAAGAAAACATGGCACTGGCTACAAAGTATTCTACAGTTAAGAAGCAAAGAAGACAATCTCCCACATGAAGAGTACATCATAGGGAGGTAGAGACCACAAGAGGGATCTCTTTACCATTCAGACCTTGGCCCCTCAAGGGGGTGCTCATAAATGGATAGTCTTGGCGACAAAGTAAGTGAATATGTAATTGGAGGTCATGAATTATATTTTATAAAAAGACCAATTAATATGATTGACATTTTAGGAACTTCATTTAAGAGGCATGTGGTAAAAATTATTCTAACGATTAAGTGTATCTTCTACGTAGTTGTCTCACCAAGGAAGATGTTTGGTCCATTCTAGATGCACTAGAGATTGCTGTCTTGAGGGATGCAGTAATTAAAAAGGTTTTCGATAAGTTTCCTAAATTGATAAATCTCTATGATGTTCAATTTTCTTGTGATGAGGTGGGAGTTAGCACTAGAGGCTCAAAGAGGTCACCTAAAAAAATGTAACCTACCATGTGAGTTCACTAGAAGAGTATTTAAAGTTCCTAAAATTTACAAAAAAATACATATTAAAGGATGCAAATTTTTCAAATCTAAAAAAACCTTATAGATTTTAAAAGAAAAGGGTACATTATATTACTAAAAAAATTCACAAAAAGTGGTTGACAAATATGACTTGAACGCATGTGATATGGTAGTTTTACATATAGTGGACCCCCTGTGGCTAGAGGCTACCAAATGATTCATTCATTTCTCAAGGATTCATTGAAAAGGGAGGGATTCATGGAGAATCTCTTTTATGTTCCTTGCAAATTAGCTCTAGCAAAGAAGGTTTTTTATGAGGGCACTTGCATCTAGGTGGGTATTCACATGTAGAGGACCCAATATCAATGCATATCCCCTTAAAGTGTATTGTGTCTAGGGAAGCTCCTCATCGTCAAAGAGGCTTTGTTTCCAAAAACAACATCAAAAAGTATAGCAATATTTTTGTTGATCTAAAAGGGTTACAGTAATGCATGGTTATGTTTTATGACTTGCCCAATGAAGATGTGTATGTAGCAAAGAACCTATTGATGTTTTGAGCCATGTGTCTCATCTAAGGGGAGTTCAGTATTCGGTCTTTTATAGTGCATAGAGGTAAGCTGGGTTTTGTGCTCAAGTTGGATGAGGCTCAAATTGTTAAAGGTGTTCGCCTGAATGAATGAGTGTCACACTTATGAATGAAGCCATGTTCTACACAAAGAGATCATTTGATTGATATCGATGTTCACAATCCTTCATTTAGTATTCAAAGAGGAAATTTTGGTGGCTAGGAGCAATTGAGGTTCCCCAAGAAACACACGAGGTCCTAGTGTGGATTTTTGAAAAAATCCTTGGATTACTGATGTCATAAAAGTGCAACTCGTAGGAAAGAAACCAAAAATGCTAGATAGAGGCAAATTTGAGGTTGATTGGTATTTGGATGGGAACTTGAAAACCATCAAGTGTATGTTAGGATGCAAGAAAGGTGCCAACAATCTAATACCTTGTTCCTTTTGTACAAAAAACTACAAACCAAGGTAGATTGTTAGGAGAAATTGTAGAGCAAGCTCTAATGAAGTTCATGAGACCAAAGGAGATTGGAAATATTTCGTGCTTTATTGTGCTATGCTTGTAGAACCCAATAAAGCATCAAAAGATAGCTTGTGGAACCCAATGATACCATTTTTCCTCAACAACGTGCACTTTTGTACAATGCATTCATTTATGCACATGTTTGAACGTCTCCTTATGGTACATAGCAAATATGCTTTCACAAAGAGGCCCATTGAGTGATCTATGGAGCCTTTAAGGGGCATTGAAGCTTTACTAAATGATATTGGTTTTCAAAAGGGACATGTATCTTTGTTGTCTATAATAATGGGGATAGTATATGGGAGCTCGTACAAAAAATATCTATGAGTTCAGGCAAAGCATGCTAGTTTTTGTAGAGGGTTCACAAAGGAAAAAGAAACACAAGAAAAAGTGCAAAAAGTGAAGGTGCTCAAGATGGAAGCCATTGGGAGCTTTGGAGAGAATTTTGTGGTTGCACAATCGACAAGGACACAAGTGTGGAGCTTGTTAATAAGGAAAACATTTTTGCGCTACCTTTCAAAGGTGGTGGGTTTAATGGTTGTTTCAGGTACTATGCCACAAGATCAAGTACAGTTTCAAGACACCATTCAAGAATTTACTACGGTGGTGGTTCTTTCATGGGGAGAAAAGTGCTTTAATCACTACATGGTAAGTTCTTTACTACATGTAGATTGCTCACACTTCTATGGCTAAATCATGTTTTAAAATTTTGTATGTTTCAGCATATCCTACATGCCGATGTGCATATCTCATGAACAAGTATGGTTCCTTCGATGTGGAGTACTCAAGGGATGGAAAAGTTGAATTACCAAGCCAAGGGTGTCTACTGCAAGAGCACCCACTATGGAGTGGATATACACCCCCAAATTACTTATGTGAAATGTTTGATTATTTTTTCAAGGCAACATTTGGAAGAACTTGTAGTAGGGAGTGCGCTCAAAATTTTGCACTTGCCAAAGAGATAAAGGCAAGACCAAGCAACAAATTCTAAAAAATGGCAAAGGTCACAAGTTCCCCAATGATAGAGTGCATGGCAAGCCACCAAGACATGTAGAGATTAGGTGTGATTAAAGCCTTTATAAGCATAAAAGGGGGGTCATTTATCAGGGACCTCTTGGTAGAGACCATTATGGCATGTACAAAAAACACTGCAAATAAGACAATCATTGGAGAAGCTTCAATCCAATCCACATTGCAAGCGTGCGGCATGAAGGCCTTGCATAAACCAGCCAGGGACATGAAAGGTGTTATAGACACCACCCAGAGGCAAGGTAGCAGGAAAGCATGTGCAAAGAGAAAATTCTCAGAATGGGGAGTATGAGAAAACAGACACAGATAGTGGGCAACATTGGGAAGGTGATGAAATTCCACACCTCACACCACATATCATAGTATGCGATAAAATCTTGCCCGAAGGAATGAGCATAAGGACTAGCACTAAACTAGAAGAACCCAATCATGTACAGAAGATAAAATCTTCTAGTTTCTTCAAGTTCTACAAGGAAAGTGTCCCACAAAGAGCCAAGGTGGTTTTGCTAGCTGTAAAAGGAGCACAAAACGTACGTAGACATAGCAAGGCCTTTGTAAAGATTTGGCACTACCAGAAGAGCACACAACTTTTGATACACAATGCATCATTTGCTAAGACATGCAAAGAAGCGTTTTAGAGCTATAGGATAGATTTTAGATGCAAGTGACAGTCACCTTGCAAGCTATTCAAGAACTATTCAAAGCTTACCTTGTCAAGAATTTTCAAGATGCAAATCTTTGTGCCAGTCATGCCAAGCGCGCCACAATTGTGAAGAAGATATGGTGCTTGCTTGGTAACTACACCACAAACAAAACTAGCTAGTTTTGCCAAATGCTAGCTCGCCTAAATCCACATTCTATATTTGGGCCGATAACATTTTTAATTCAATCATGTCAATTTTTTGCTTCTTGTTAATGGATTGCTCTTTTTTCCAACCTCATCACCTTGTATTCTTGTGTTTTTTAATGTTGTGTTACCTTGGAAATGGTTGTATGGAAGCGATGTACAATTTTGAATGCTAGAAAGATAGTGCTTTATCATGTGGTATGAGATAATGCTACAGGTCAAAGATATAATGGTGTATTATGTGTTCTTCTAATATACTGCCTAATGGCCTCACTGTTAATGCAAGAGATAAGCATATGGTTGGATCCTATTTGTAACGTGCCTTTGAAATGTTTCTTGAGATAGTTATTTACTTTCTAACAATTGTCGACTCCATGGAAAAAAGCACCAAAAGTTTGTGCTACAACACTATCAAAGGTGATTTTCAATTTGATTCCACTTAAGCTGTAGCAAAAAGCACTTGAAATTTATGGTGTAATACTATCAAGCAATGAAAAATGTACTACAACTACACGCTTGTGGATTAACACCAATGTTTGCAAAGGGAACCATATGCCTTTAAAAGTCTTGCAAATGGGCCCAAATGTGCTACCACAAGGGCACACATTTGGGGCCTACATGCTAAATTGTATGGCCTAAATGTGTGGCCTTGTGGCAGCATATTTGGGCCCCTTTGTAGGGATCTTGAAGGCATATGGTGCAACACCATCAAGCAAAGAAAAATTAATTGCACTAAATGCTTGTGGGTTAACTCCAATGCAAAGGGCACCATATGCCTTCAAAAGACCTGCAAAGGTGTCTAAATGTGCTGCCACAAGGGCATGTATTGGTGCCTACATAATGACTTCTATGGCCCAAAATGCACACCACATTTGGGACCCTTTGCAGGGCTTTTGAAGGCATATGGTGCCCTTTGCAACACACAAGCATTTGGTGCATTCTATAATCACTAGAAGCATTTTGCAAGCATTTGGGGAACTTGGCAAGGTGCAAGGGCACTATGGAAGCATTTGCGCTATGTGTAGGAATCCAAGTATTGAGCATAGAAAAAGCATCTCAAAACTTGACATTGAAATTGACCACATTAGAAGAATTCTCAACATTGTAACAAATTGGAATAGCTGTTTAGATAAAAATTGAACACGATGAAAGATATCCAAACTGGGATTATATAGATTCACCTAGCCCATTCATTTCCTTACAAGAAAAGTATAAAGAATTTCTGTTAGGATAAGCCACACACTAATGGGCTATCTGATGCATCTCTACCATAACACTATGGGAAACATCCCTAAAGCCATGTAAACCCTAATTCGGTAGATCATTCTAGAAGGACTAGGGAAAATCCTGTATAAGAGTAGCCTAGCATCACTTGAGAACACACTCATCACTCATCCCTCATCTCATTGAGCTCTCACTCAAACTCCCATTGTAACATCTTTCATTAATTTAAGCATTAGCTTTATTTCTCCATTATGAAGGGGTCCTATGTCTTCCCACCATAAACCCCACATTTGGTATCAGAGCCCTTGGATCTAGATAAGCCTATAATCTTCACCATTAGATCTAGGGCACAAAGGATTTTGGGCTTAGTGGGCTCTCCCTTCCATCCTCTCTCTCTATACCTCAAGGCTCACACAATAAAAGTAGCCGCCTTCACAAGGCATAGAGTCCCCTTCATATCTCTTAAACCCTCAAGGATGATCTCACGCCATCTAAGGCTCTTGTGTGTTTTTTTCTCTGAGGGTGGGTTCAGACTAGGTGGCGGAAGAGAAATGCAAAGGGGCGTGGATTCTTCATGGCGAAACTTGATTGGCTGGATTTGAGGCACTCTTCCGCCGGGCCCTCCATTTTTCTTCCCACCCCCCCCCCCCCCCCCCCCCGGAAGAGTTAATGGCCTCTCTCAACCCCCTTCACTTTTTTCACTTTTCCTCCTCCACACTGTTCACACTAGGCGGCGGCAGATTTGCGAAATCTTGTTTCTTCCGCCGCTTCAGTCTGAACCCAGCCTCAGCCCATGGACAGCCATGGCGGAATTTATTGCACTCCATGCTCGCTTGAAGGACATCACCATCAAGCATAAAGCTAGTGACCCTCTTACCTCTTGCTAGCGAGCCCTCAAGAGGCCATTGCTCATTCAAGATTCAATCAACAGAAGTTTCACGCTGTTTTTCTGATTGGAAGCTTTCCTCAATGGTTTCCCTTGCTTTTTCTTCATTGATTGATGCCTTCACCATCACCTTCAAGCATCGCAAGGTGTCTTCCTGTTTTGCCAAGCCTCGGAGGGTCATTCATTCATCGGAGCTTCTCCAAAAACTCAAGTTCCATTACTGAAATCTCTGAGGTTTCAACCCAAGAAGTGCTGAACATCGTCCTCATTATCAATAGGCAAGAAGCTCTACGGTTCTACACTCCATACCCTATGTAAGTGTTGTTTGGTTTCCCAACAATCTATGCAAGCAATTGTCATCAAAGCCGAAGTCCACTCTCTGAGTTTTTGGGGCTGAGGGCTGATCATCATCATCTTCGTAACCCTCAACAACTTTGGGGCTGTTTCAAGCACTCCCCTTTAAGCACCAGCGCCGACAACAAAGTCTACATCATCATCAATCATCCACAAAGGTCAAAGCTTGTGTTTTTGTGTAACAACATCCCCAATATCCCTTCAAGATGCTGATTTTTTTATCATATCACTTTTTCAAGAAGTTTTTTCTCTTTCAAGCTTGATTCCAGTTTAAAGACTAGCGAAGCTAGTCAAACTCGCGCAGCTAGTCATCAACAAAGAGGAGGCATTCTTTTGTGTTTTTTGGCACGAACACAACCAACTTTGCTTGCTGATCTGCATTCTGAAGTTTGAAGGCTGATTTTTCATGATTGAAGGGCATCGCAAAGTCTACAAGGGCTAAATTCATTTCTACCTTCAACACCCACCACCTAGTCACATAGTTTTCACTCTTCTCCATGTTTCTTGCTTGTTGGTCATAAATTTCATATTCCTCAGATTTTACAAGGGCTGAACTTCAATTCTCATCAGCCAAAGTGTTTTTTCTTTCAAGCTTGACTCACAACCTTGCTTGTTACCTTGCTCTAATCGGAGGATCTTGACTGGTTCCGCACATCACAAAGGCGCTGATCTACATCAGCACATCCTCCATCAACCTCTCTTCAAGGGGGAGATTAGTGCTCAACAGAAATAAAAGGTTTTGTATTGCATGACTTTTTGGTTAGAATAGTGCCCAAGGGAAATAAAAGGTTTTGTATTACATGACTTTTTGGTTAGAAGACCGGTAGTAACATTGTCTATTCACTCATTTCTCTTGTAAAGGGACTAGACACCGCTAAGAGAGTCTCTTAGCAGGACCTTCCCTCACTCACAATGCCTAAAGAGGGCATTGATAAGATTAGCGGGGTCGGGTTTCACACTTGGCAAGTCAAAGTCAAAGGATACCTTATGAAGAAAGGTCTATGGGGTGTAGTCAAAGCTGATGGGGAAGAAGAAGAGGGCCCTTCCACATGAGGGAGACCATCACAGTTCTCACAGAGAGATGAGAAAGCATTAGGCATCCTCATCTTTAGCCTAGAAGATGATTTTGTTCACTATCTTGATGATGCCACCTCTGCACAAGATGCATGGAATATCTTAGAAGCCACCTTTGGTGCAAAAGCGATGCACTCCAAAATATCATTGAAAATGCAACTCTATGGATTAATGATGCATGAAAATGAAGCTACCACTAGCCTCATCAACAGCTTGAAAAGTATCTGCACTACTCTCACTTATATTCATAGCAAAGTTGATGATGAAGACAAAGTTGCAATTCTCTTAAAGTCTCTCCCGGAAAAATATGATCAAATTGTCACTGCTCTTAACACTAGTTCTATAATCGGACACTCAAATGTCCGGAGACACTAAAGTGTCCTGTTTTTCTAGCAACTTTTCATAATTATTTCGTGAATCTAGAAAAACAATTCATAGGTCACGTTCATATCTTACGTCATCTATGAGGTAAAGAACATAGCCAAATTTTACTTTTGGCCAAATTAATACCAAATTATGATTATAATGATAGGTTTTAAGATGAAAAACTATAGAAATTTAGTGCAGTTTTAACAAAATTTTCATAAATTGAATATAACTTCTCATCAAAATAAGATTTTGCATAGATTTCAAGGTGTATGGATAGGAAAAAACTTATTATAGCAAAAAATGGAGCTTCATAACTTAGTTATATGAGACTAGATTTTTGTTATAATCAAAAGACCAAAATCTTGAAAATGCTGACAAAAAGAAAAATTTTGGTCTTTCAAGGTCTCTTTCATTAACATGATGAGGTTATGGGACAAAAACTAAGGTGTGTAATGTATCTATAGGTCAATACCCATCAACTAAGAATTTTTCAAGGGTTCAAACTCATAAGCATCTTGTAATTTAACCTCATTTGAAAAAAATTGTAGTGCGTAATTTCTTGCAAAAAAAACATTGCTATGAAAAACTAATGGAAGTGTGTATATAAATCTCCCAATTGTGTCCATATGAGGCATTTGTATACAAATAAGTGAGATGAATATAAAAATCCAAAAGTGGACTTTATTTTAAGGCTTACCTTTGATAAATAAAAAAGCATAATTAAAACATACTCAGTTTTTTGGATATGCCATAAATCACCAAATGTGGCTTGCATAATCATTAAAAATTATCACCTTATGTAATGGACTCATAGCTCTACTATGTATGCATCATAAGAAATTATAAATTTAGATGAACTAAATGTTTTTTGTGACCATTAATTGAATTTTTGAACATTGCATATTTGACCCACAGGACATTCTATATTTAATTCTAGTCACAAAGGATTTTTTTCTCACATGAAAATTGCAAAAATATCAAACACGTATATAAGTAGTTACCACGGATTATTGCATGAACCTTGCATATTTTTTTTTAGGTAAGAGTACAAGTTTTAATTGAAACATTCAATGTTGTTTCACGTAGGTTCTTTTCATGAGTGTAGTTACTATTGAGGTTATGATCAACGAGGGATTATATTTTTTGTGAGTACTTTGAATAACATTATATAAGTTTGCAAAAGCATTTCTTGAGATGTGTTCTAGATTTCATGTACCATTTTATACAAATTCGTGAAAAAACCAGTGATGGATGCTTACATCAAAGGGCAACACATCTCCAATATCTACATCGATGGTGGCGCACAAATATGCATCATGAGTGAAAAAATGATGCACCGTTTGGGTTTACAGGTGAGTCGGCCGGCACCATGCCGAGCCAAAATGGCAAATAATTTAAAAGTTCAATTTGTTGGTGTCATAAATGCAGCTAGGATAAAGGCATTCAACACCGAGGTAGATGTGGACATCTTTGTCATGCCACACAAAGGGGAGGGCTATCCTATCATTCTAGGGAGGCCTTGGCTTATGGCTATGAGAGCTAAGCAGGACTGGGACACCGGCATAATCCAGATGAAGGATGCAAAAGGGAGGCCAATACTTTACGACATGAAGAAAGGTCGGCAATGCGACATGGATCTAGAAACCTCTATGGATGAGTTTTCTAGTGGCGACTCTTCAACCACTTCAGAAGAGGAGTCAACATTGAGTGAAGAAAGTGACAGTAGCATTGAGGTGATGGGGGTCATTCTCAAGGACCCTAAGAAGATGGAGAAACCTGATTTCTCATCATCAAACCAAGGGGAGACACCAGGTATACAACCTCTCGTAGAAGCACGTAAGCTACATCAAATGCTCTCTAGTGAGTTGTGTGGGAAGGAGCGTGAAGATTATATTTTGATGCTAAGTAATTTTACCACATTGTTCATTGATGAATATGATAAAATCACTGGCATCACAGTAGTTCAACATCACATTAAGCTCAAGGAGGGAAGTAAACATGTAGTGCAGAAGCTCAGGCGGCTAGGAGTAATTCAACAAGATGCCCTGCTCAAAGAGGTGAGAAAATTGCTAGAAGCCGGTTTAATCTATCCTATTGAAGACTCAGAGTGGGTTTCTCTAGTGGTAGTCACACCAAAGAAGAATGGTAAGTAGAGGGTTTGTGCTGATTACAAGCCTCTTAATGTAGCCACAAAGAGGGACCATTTTCCTCTTCCTTTTCAAGACGAAATTCTCAATGAGGTAGCAGGACATGAGCGCTACACGGTATGTGATGGCTACTCAGGCTACCTCCAAATTAGCATCGCTGAAGAAGATCAAAAGAAGACAACCTTCATCACACCATGGGGATGTTTTGCTTGCAGAGTTATGCCTTTTGGTCTCACTAATACTCCAGCCACTTTTCAGCGATATGTAACATTTTTTTTTCAGCCATTCTTTGGAAAATCACTCCGTGTTTTTATTGATGACTTTTGTATCTATAGCTCTCGCTCTATTCATTTGTAGAAAGTTTATGAAGGTGTAGCTAGGCTACAAGCTTTGGGGGCCCTACTCATTGTGGAGAAATGCCACATTGGTGAAAGCAAGGTTACTCTTCTTGGCCATGTGATCTCGGCCAATGGCATTGAAGCTGACCCAAGCAAGGTTCAAGCCTTGCTGGCTTTGACCTCTCCCACCACAACAAAGCATTTGGTCTCTTTTCTTCAAGGGTGAGATATTTGAGTAGGTTCATTCACTTGCTCTCACAAGTGGTTCTCCCTTTACAACACGTTACCCATCAAGAGATCTTCACTTGGAGTGAAGAAAATGAACAACAATTCAATCAGGTAAAACAAATTCTAGCTTCACGTCCCACCATACCACCTCCAAAGTGGGACGAGCCATTTTATGTAAACCCTAGTGTGGGCAATGACACACTTGGGGCTCTATTGATGCAAAAGGATCCTCAAACTTCTTTCATGGGTCCTATCTACTTCTCAAGTCGAATGATGACTCCATCAGAAAAGCGATACACAGCAGTGGAGCACATGGTGCTTGCATTAATGTTTGCTACCACCAAATTTCGCTCTTATTTATTGTCTAGACCATTCATAATCTTAACAATGGAAGAAGTATTTCCTTATGTAATGCAGCACATGGATGTTTCTTCTAGGATTTCCAAATGGCTCACAAGGATGCAAGAGTTTGACTACACAATGCAAGTGGAGAACTCCACAAGGGCCAGTCTAGGAGGTATTCTCACTCATCCCCACTATGAAAAGAAGCTTAAGATAAAGCCAAATGATCAAGATATTACACCCGTACTGGAAGTCCCTAAGGTAGAGGAGGCTCACTCTCTTTTGTTTGATGGAGCCTACAAGAGGAACGTGGACAAAGCTACAGCAGGCATTGTCATCTTCAACGAGCAAGGGGATTAGGTTTTCTCCATTGGGAATCTCTTGGATTCTCACTCTAACAATGAGGCAGAATATGCAGCCTTAACTCTTGGGTTAGAGTGGTGTGTGACACAGGGCATTCAACGGTTAAATGTATTTGGTGATGCCATGCTTTTAATAAAACAAATACAAGGAACTTGGGCTTGTAAAAATCATAGCTTGCTAGGCCATTTGCGCAAAGTCAAGGAACTTTTAAGGAAATTTCAAGTTGTACAATTACATCATGTCCCTTGAGCAAAAAATCGAGAAGCAAATGCTCTAGCTAGAGAGAAGCTGCACATCCATGCTTGACTCACAACCTTGCTTGTTACCTTGCTCTAATTGGAGGATCTTGACCGGTTCCGCACATCACAAAGGCGTTGATCTACATCAGCACATCCTCCATCAATCTCTCTTCAAGGGGGAGATTAGTGCTCAACGGAAATAAAAGGTTTCGTATTGCATGACTTTTTGGTTAGAATAGTGCCCAAGGGAAATGAAAGGTTTTGTATTACATGACTTTTTGGTTAGAAGACCGGTAGTAACATTGTCTATTTACTCATTTCTCTTGTAAAGGGACTAGACACCGCTAAGAGAGTCTCTTAGCAGGACCTTCCCTCACTCACAATGCCTAAAGAGGGCATTAATAAGATTAGCGGGGTCGGGTTTCACACTTGGCAAGTCAAAGTCAAAGGATACCTTATGAAGAAAGGTCTATGGGGTGTAGTCAAAGCTGATGGGGAAGAAGAAGAGGGCCCTTCCACATCAGGGAGACCATCATAGTTCTCACAGAAAGATGAGAAAGCATTAGGCATCCTCATCTCTAGCCTAGAAGATGATTTTGTTCACTATCTTGATGATGCCACCTCTGCACAAGATGCATGGAATATCTTAGAAGCCACCTTTGGTGCAAAAGCGATGCACTCCAAATATCATTGAAAATGCAACTCTATGGATTAATGATGCATGAAAATGAAGCTACCACTAGCCTCATCAGCAGCTTGAAAAGTATCTACACTCAACTCACTTATATTCATAGCAAAGTTGATGATGAAGACAAAGTTGCAATTCTCTTAAAGTCTCTCCCGGAAAAATATGATCAAATTGTCACTGCTCTTAACACTAGTTCTATAATCGGACACTCAAATGTCCCGAGACACTAAAGTGTCCTGTTTTTCTCGCAACTTGTCATAATTATTTGGTGAATCTAGAAAAACAATTCATAGGTCACGTTCATATCTTAGGTCATGTCTGAGGTAAAGAACATAGCCAAATTTTACTTTTGGCCAAATTAATACCAAATTATGATTATAATGATAGGTTTTAAGATGAAAAACTATAGAAATTTAGTGCAGTTTTAAAAAAAAATCATAAATTGAATATAACTTCTCATCAAAATAAGATTTTGCATAGATTTCAAGGTGTATGGATAGGAAAAAACTTATTATAGCAAGAAATGGAGCTTCATATCCTAGTTATATGAGACTAGATTTTTGTTATAATCAAAAGACCAAAATCTTGAAAATGCCGACAAAGAGGAAAATTTTTGTCTTTCAAGGTCTCTTTCATTAACATGATGAGGTTATGGGACAAAAGCTAAGGTGTATAATGTATCTATAGGTCAATACCCATCAACTAAGCATTTTTCAAGGGTTCAAACTCATGGGAATCTTATAATTTAACCTCATTTTAAAAAAATTGTAGTGCGTAATTTCTTGCAAAAAAAACATTGCTATGAAAAACTAATGGAAGTGTGTATATAAATCTCCCAATTGTGTCCATATGAGCCATTTGTATACAAATAAGTGAAGATGAATATAAAAATCCAAAAGTGGACTTTATTTTAAGGCTTACCTTTGATAAATAAAAAAGCATAATTAAAACATACTCAGTTTTTTGGATATGCCATAAATCACCAAATGTGGCTTGCATCATCATTAAAAATTATCACCTTATGTAATGGACTCATAGATCTAGTATGTATGCATCATAAGAAATTATAAATTTAGATGAACTAAATGTTTTTTGTGACCATTAATTGAATTTCTGAACATTGCATATTTGACCCACAGGACATTCTATATTTAATTCTAGTCACAAAGGATTTTTTTCTCACATGAAAATTGCAAAAATATCAAACACGTATATAAGTAGTTACCACGGATTATTGCATGAACCTTGCTCATTTTTTTCTTAGGTTAGAGTACAAGTTTTAATTGAAACATTGAATGTTGTTTCATGTAGGTTCTTTTCATGAGTGTACTTACTATTGAGGTTATGATCAAAAGCGAGGGATTATATTTTTTGTGAGTACTTTGAATAACATTATATAAGTTTGCAAAAGCATTTCTTGAGATTTGTTCTAGATTTCATGTACCATTTTATACAAATTCGTGAAAAAACCAGTGATGGATGCTTACATCAAAGGGCAACACATCTCCAATATCTACATCGATGGTGGCGCACAAATATGCGTCATGAGTGAAAAAATGATGCACCGTTTGGGTTTACAGGTGATTCGGCCGGCACCATGCCGAGCCAAAATGGTAAATAATTTAAAAGTTCAATTTGTTGGTGTCATAAATGCAGCTAGGATAAAGGCATTCAACACCGAGGTAGATGTGGACATCTTTGTCATGCCACACAAAGGGGAGGGCTATCCTATCATTCTAGGGAGGCCTTGGCTTATGGCTATGAGAGCTAAGCAGGACTGGGACACCGGCATAATCCAGATGAAGGATGCAAAAGGGAGGCCAATACTTTACGACATGAAGAAAGGTCGGCAATGCGACATGGATCTAGAAACCTCTATGGATGAGTTTTCTAGTGGTGACTCCTCAACCACTTCAGAGGAGGAGTCAACAGTGAGTGAAGAAAGTGACAGTAGCATTGAGGTGATGGGGGTCATTCTCAAGGACCCTAAGAAGATGGAGCAACCTGATTTCTCATCATCAAACCAAGGGGAGACACCAGGTATACAACCTCTCGTAGAAGCACGTAAGCTACATCAAATGCTCTCTAGTGAGTTGTGTGGGAAGGAGCGTGAAGATTATATTTTGATGCTAAGTAATTTTACCACATTGTTCATTGATGAAAATGATAAAATTAATGCCATCACAGTAGGTCAACATCACATTAAGCTCAAGGAGGGAAGTAAACCTGTAGTGCAGAAGCTCAAGCGGCTAGGAGTAATTCAACAAGACGCCCTGCTCAAAGAGGTGAGGAAATTGCTAGAAGCCGGTTTTATCTATCCTTTTGAAGACTAAGAGTGGGTTTCTCCAGTGGTAGTCACACCAAAGAAGAATGGTAAGTGGAGGGTTTGTGTTGATTACAAGCCTCTTAATGCAGCCACAAAGAGGGACCATTTTCCTCTTCCTTTTCAAGACGAAATTCTCAATGAGGTAGCACGACATGAGCGCTACACGATATGTGATGGCTACTCAGGCTACGTCCAAATTAGCATCGCTGAAGAAGATCAAAAGAAGACAGCCTTCATCACACCATGGGGATGTTTTGCTTACAGAGTTATGCCTTTTGGTCTCACTAATGCTCCAGCCACTTTTCAGCGATATGTCACATTCTGTTTTCAGCCATTCTTTGGAAAATCAATCCGTGTTTTTATTGATGACTTTTGTATCTATAGCTCTCGCTCTGTTCATTTGGAGAAAGTTTATGAAGGTGTAGCTAGGCTACAAGCTTTGGGGGCCCAGCTCAATGTGCAGAAATGCCACATTGGTGAAAGCAAGGTTACTCTTCTTGGCCATGTGATCTCGGCCAATGGCATTGAAGCTGACCCAAGCAAGGTTCAAGCCTTGCTGGCTTTGACCTCTCCCACCACAACAAATCATTTGGTCTCTTTTCTTCAAGGGTGAGATATTTGAGTAGGTTCATTCACTTGCTCTTCCAAGTGGTTCTCCCTTTACAACACGTTACCCATCAAGAGATCTTCACTTGGAGTGAAGAAAATGAACAACAATTCAATCAGGTAAAACAAATTCTAGCTTCACTTCCCACCATAGCACCTCCAAAGTGGGACGAGCCATTTTATGTAAACCCTAGTGTGGGAAATGACACACTTGGGGCTCCATTGATGCAAAAGGATCCTCAAACTTCTTTCATGGGTCCTATCTACTTCTCAAGTCGAATGATGACTCCATCAGCTGAAAAGGGATACACAGCAGTGGAGCACATGGTGCTTGCATTAATGTTTGCTACCACCAAATTTCGCTCTTATTTATTGTCTAGACCATTCATAATCTTAAAAATGGAAGAAGTATTTCCTTATGTAATGCAGCACATGGATGTTTCTTCTAGGATTTCCAAATGGCTCACAAGGCTACAAGAGTTTGACTACACAATGCAAGTGGAGAACTCCACAAGGGCTAGTCTAGGAGGTATTCTCACTCATCCCCACTATGAAAAGAAGCTAAAGATAAAGCCAAATGATCAAGATATTACACCCGTACTGGAAGTCCCTAAGGTATTGGAGGCTCACTCTCTTTTCTTTGATGGAGCCTACAAGAGGAAAGTGGACAAAGCTGCAGCAGGCATTGTCATCTTCAACGAGCAAGGGGATTAGGTTTTCTCGATTGGGAATCTCTTGAATTCTCACTCTAACAATGAGGCCGAATATGCAGCCTTAACTCTTGGGTTAGAGTGCTGTGTGACATAGGGCATTAAACGGTTAAATGTATTTGGTGATGCCATGCTTTTAATAAAACAATTACAAGGAACTTGGGCTTGTAAAAATCAAAGCTTGCTAGGCCATTTGCGCAAAGTCAAGGAACTTTTAAGGAAAATTCAAGTTGTACAATTACATCATGTCCCTCGAGCAGAAAATCAAGAAGCAAATGCTCTAGCTAGAGAGAAGCTGCAAGATGTTTCAGTGGTGGGTGCTATCAAGTTGAAGCTGCCTCTCTTCCAAGGTAGCGATGCTATGCCTGACATCATGAGTTTCTTGGACACAGGAGAGTGTCCTTAGGATCTTACTAAGGGCCAAAAGCAGTGGCTTGTGGCCAAGACAACAAAATACCGCCTTATCAATGACGACCTCTACTGCAAGGGTAAGGATCAAATTCTTAGGCGTGTACCTCTCTCTATAGAGATCACTGAAATCATTTCAAGTTGCCATGATGGTGTTTGCGGAGGACACTTTGCACTTGACATCACTAGTAGAAAGATTCTACAAGCCGGGTTTGTATGGCCTAGTCTACATAGGGATGTGCATCATTGGTGTAAAACATGCAAGGAATGTCAAAAGGCAAGGGATAGGAGAGTCACATATGAGCCACAGACTCCTATAATCTCATATGGACCATTTGAGAAATGGGGAATTGATGCTATTGGGCCTTTGCCAAGGAGTCAATCAGGTAAATTTTATATCATCATGGGTGTGGACTACATGACCAGGTGAGCTGAAGCAGTTGCCACCACCCGGATTACAGCTAAGGAAGTGGATAAGTTCGTATTTGAAAACATTTGTTGCCGTTTTGGCACTCCTCTTGAAATAATTTCTGATAGGGGACCAGGTTTTAGAGGAGACCTTGTAGGAGAGCTAATGGAGAAGTTAGGTATCTCACGACGACACTCAACTCCCTACTACCCACAATGCAATGGTTTGGTGGAGAAGCTGGTAAATGGTATGATCTGCAAGATCATCACTAAACATGTAAACAGTCACAAAAGTGATTGGGACAAGCATCTTATGGATGCACATTGGGCTTATCGCACTTCATTTCGCATATCCCTTGGGTTCACACCATATCACTTGGTGTTTGGTAAGGAAGCCATTTTACCCATTGAATTACAATTGGCTAGTCTCAGGGTGCTAGATGGGCAGGTGGAACGTCCTAATGCTCATCTCCACAACCACATTCTTGATCTAGAGAGGCTTCAACTAGACAGAGAGGATGCTATCAACTATTATGCAGCACAGTCAGAGCAACGTCGACTTACCTTCAACAAGGGACTTAGGGAAAAAGGTCTCAAGAAAGTTATGTTGGTCCTACGGTATGATAACAGGTTTGACACTAGGAAGGATAGGCTCCACAAAACACGTGTCAATGGATGCTAGTTGATGGATGCAGATGGTAGGCTCCACAAAACACGTGTCAATGGATGGAGGTTGAAGCAGTACTTTTTGAGATTTGATCAAACACCTATGATGGAAATCCCTGAGGAGGGAGACTCCTCCACCTCAATTGAAGAAGGATCAAGTACAACGCTAGAGGCATGAATACCTCTAGCCTTAGGGGGAACGCTAATGAGTCAAGGTTTTCCATGCATGGGAACCCCCCATATATTTTTTCCCTTTTACCAAAATATTTCCTATTATATAAGTTACTTTTGATTTTTTTCTTCTTTTTTCACAAACGTTTTAGCATTTATTAAATAAATAAGACTTATGCTAATCAATCACGATGTAGCATAAATAAGTAAGCTTTCTTTGTTGATCTCTCTTTTGACCTTAAATATTAAATATATATATTCTAAATTACATTATATATTTTAGTATTTTTTAATATATTTTTCATGTATATATATATTAATCCACCCTTCCAAATATTGTATTCACTAGCTTTCATTTTCAAACCTCAACCCCACGTTCAAATTTCAATAATACCTCCATCTAGATGATTGCCAATCTTTTCAAAACTCTAGGTCATGTTTTCATACACATGAAGGAGCTCACACTTGAAGGCAAGAGAGAAGTCCATTCAAAGGGGACCACCAAACGACCTTTGCAGCCACAAATAACACATTATTTGGCTTAATTTTTTAAGTAGAGAAGAACCCTGAATCTGAAGAAGCGTTCAACATAAAAGATGTAGCTCTTGAGCTCAACTTTTAGCTCAATTTTTTTCAGAATTTTTGGAGTTATGAACACGGAGATATGATTTTTGTAGTGGACCCCAGTTTTCTCGTGTAATGGTGACACAGGCCATTCCCAATTTTCTTCCCTCTAGAATGGCTATGGTTCTACAAGTCTTCAAGCATGATTACAAGAGACAAGGCTCTTTTAATGAGGTCTTGGTAAGTCTAGAGTGATTCTATCACCATTTTTGGAGGATCCATCCTCATCGACAACTATCCACCTTTGACAATCTCTCTTGTAAATTTCTTACCTCTCTCTTCTCTCCCTAATAAGCTTAAGTCTAGCAAAAGCTAGACTATTGTAAATATCTCCTATCCTCTAGATCCTACCCATATTCTCTCTTCTTCTCTCTCTATTGACTCTGGTATTTTAAATAATGAGGAGACAAGATGGAAGCCATAGTCACATGCACCCCATTTTCCTAGTCACCAAAGTGGGACACTCACCTCAAATAGAAATATTGCTAAATGCTACATGCTTGTAGCATGAACCCTAATCACATAATCACAACACTATCATCATCACCATCACCATGCACAAAAGATGAGCACCACACCTCCACACCACTTGTAATTAAGGGTTAAGGCACAATTTCAAGAAGAAGAAGTGTGGACACACTCATGATATTCCTCTCCATCAACTCCCATCTCTCCATTATCCCTCCTACGATCTTGTCCCCTTCTCATTTTCCTGCCATACGCTACCTATTGTATTCATCTTTTGTAAGCAATCAACACACTCCATCTTGGTGCCATACTTTGTGTCGCTTTGGATACATCTCATTGTGAGTATGGTATATGCTTGTTCCTTGCCTTTTTTTTCTGCTTATGTAAAGGTGTGCGTATTCGCCACCATACACACACACACTCTCTCTCTCCCTCTCATATTCCTATCATCTTGCTACTTCCATCCTGAGGTGTGCGGATTCGCCACCTCTTGTATGATAAGTGAGAATACTCTCAAGTTTCCCCTACCTCATTATCTTCCTTACTAACATGCACGAGTAGCAAGCCCATTCTCACTCATTCACCACTCCTCTCACCTTATTCTCCGACCACCCCATTCCACATTTGGGCGTGGCTCTTGAAATTGTTTTCCATGGCATGCTTCATTGTGTATATGTATGCGTCCTAGCCGCATATCTTGCGAGGTGGTGCCCCTATTGTGTATCCCCCATGATGAGGCCATTGTGCATAGTCTTGGTGTAGAGGCCTCACCATTTGGTGCCCCCATTGAGGAGGGATCTCAAGACCTTCAGTTTACAAGGCTGACATGTTTACTTCTCTTCATGGACGAGTGGCTTCTTGAATTCTCTAATTGGACCACTGAAGAGGAGGAGCTTCGAGAAGGCTTGACTCAAGTCATCAAGACACTCTTGCCAGGGTGTTGTATTGTTAGCATAGAAGAGGTGGTAAGACCCTCTTTCCCTACTCAAATTGTTTACATTTCTCATCATCCTCGCAAGCGTAAAAGCAAGGCACAAGATGCATCATGCTCACATTGTAGCCAAAAACCGCACCTTCGACATGAGTGCAACCCAAAGTGAAGAAAAGGCCATCATTTTCTCCCTCGACATCCGCACAGGCGTTTTCACATCAGTAGGCTTTCAAGTAGCACCAGGCTTCTCTACATCTACGTCCACATCTTTCCCACCTATTCCACCTACGCCCACAATAAGCCTTCACAACTTGAGGAAGCTACTACGAACGCGTGGTCCCTCCCTCTCCCTTGCACCAAAAGATTCAAGGGTTTTCCAGTGCCGACAATCACCCCGTCTCCAAAACAAAAGGGTAAATCCTCCAAAGTCTTTCTATACCTCACTCTCATCTCATGAGCCAGGAACTAGAAACAGCAGCATGGATTCTACGTCGTCTACCGATTGAAGTGGCGGAGATTGTCATCGACAAGGTCTTTGACACAGGTTTTGCTTGGCGAAAAGACAAGACCCTCCACCTTCAAGGGGTGTTGCTTGTGAATCAAGGCTATGATGACGACTTTACAGCTTGCTATGTATCCATCCAACTTGGATTAATACAAGTGGTAAGACTCACCACCTACCTCATCACACCTGTGTATACACTAGATGGCACTCTATCTTGCAGGAAAGTGAAGTTGCTCAAAGAGAGAGAGTTCAAGCTTTTCCAAGAGCTTGCTAGAGGGGCAGTCCTAGAGCTAGAAGACGAAGACAACGTTGTCCTGTGGTACTATAAATTTGACCTCGACTACCAAGAGCTCTACACCTCCGACTATAACCTTCCACCATAAAGGAGAGAGCCTTTCCGAATTATCATGTGATGGACCCAACACATCAACCTTTTGGAAGGAACCAAACTTATGCACCACAACGAATTCAATCAATCAAAGTAATCTTGGACCGCAAGATGTTTTATCAGCAGATCATTACAACCATGTTTGGTAGAATATGACTGCAAGAGATAAACACCTCTTCTCTACCCTTTATCCTCCCTATGATTAATCATGAAGTGTCTTTTGATGTAGTTATTTTCATCCTTGTATAGTATGTTTTCCATCCACCGAGCACCCATGTATTAAATCTCTATAAAATAATTTTAAAAAAAATCTAAGTCAAGTTAATTTTCTCACTCTCGCAATGGCAAGTGTAACATTTCCAACATTTACTGGTAAGGTGGGTGAGGATGCTGCAGACTTTCTAGACAACTTGGAAATAGCATGTGTCATCTCTGTGAGAGATGATGATGCTTAGCGCTTGCTCATCTTCCCACTTCTAATGAAGGTGGAGGCAAGATCATGGTACAATGCCTTGGCACAAGCAACCAAGGAACGGTGGGACTTATTAAGAGCAGCCTTTGTCAAGCATTTTGGAGAGGGCACAACATCAGAGAAGCTATGGCAATTGTTGACAGAGTTGAAGCAGGGCAGTATGCTGGAATACACATCATATGAGTCAAAGTTTGTAGATTTATGGGGGCGATGGGTTGCATCTCTAAGAGAGGATGAGGGGGCACCAGATTTCCTAAAGAAGGATTGGTTTGTGGCTGGGTTATGGCCAACGCTTAAAGATAAGGTGAAGGGAAGGTTTCCTGCTACGTATGAGCTAGCAGTTGAAGTGGCCCGCCTTAAAGACAAGAAGTTGCACCTACAAGCCAGCAATATCGATGAAGAGGAAGCCGTTAGGACCCGACCACCTCCAGCACCACCTACAACAGCTGCCCAGAGGATTCAACCACAAGAACCAATTGAAGATCAGCAAGACCTGCTCAATCGAATCACCAATCAACTTGAGAATCTCTCAGTCCATTTGATACAACAAGGACATGCACACAATCGCAACCAAGAGCAAGGAAGAGGACAACGAAGGCAAAACCAAGAATACCACTGCTACATTTGTGGGGAGGATGGTCATGGCATGTACTACTGTCCACACCCAAGGAGGCAGAATTTCAACAGAGGAGCCAGGCAAAACCAGGTTTCACCACCGAGAGCAAGACCACCACCATCGAGGGCACCACAACAAGCACCACCCGTGAAAATCCTACAACCACCCATTCAACCACAACGACAACCACCACCACCACCACCACCACAACCTCTCATTCCACCCTTACCCCCACCACCAGTTGGCAATCAAACAGTAAGTGTCATCAGTCTTGAAGGTAAAGGAAAGGAGAAAGTGGAGGAGGATAAGACCAAGGTTAAAGGAGTAGATGCCATAGGGGTAAAACGCGCTAGGCATGGTGAATCTTCCCAAAAGGAAGAAAAGATGAAGACTAAAGTAGAATCTAGCAAAAAGCCGTCCAAGTCACGACGTAAAATTGACATTGTAGATTTCTCTTTGGGTGAATGTTCTAAACCATATGATTTGGTTCAAGATGTTTCTGTGTAGGGCCCAAAAATCACCTCGCCCCAGTTACTCCACCTAGCACCTAGGGTGAGGAGACAATGGACAAATATGGTTAGCACGAGACGACAAAAGCCAAAGATAGCTAGGGCTATCTCTGGGAGGAATCTAGATGACATACTACCAGTGATGGATGCTTACATCAAAGGGCAACACATCTCCAATATCTACATCGATGGTGGCGCACAAATATGCGTCATGAGTGAAAAAATGATGCACCGTTTGGGTTTACAAGTGATTCGGCCGGCACCATGCCGAGCCAAAATGGCAAATAATTTAAAAGTTCAATGTGTTGGTGTCATAAATGCAGTTAGGATAAAGGCATTCAACACCGAGGTAGATGTGGACATCTTTGTCATGCCACACAAAGGGGAGGGCTATCCTATCATTCTAGGGAGGCCTTGGCTTATGGCTATGAGAGCTAAGCAGGACTGGGACACCAGCATAATCCCGCTGAAGGATTCAAAAGGGAGGCCAATACTTTACGATATGAAGAAAGGTCCGCAATGCGACATGGATCCAGAAACCTCTATGGATGAGTTTTCTAGTGGTGACTCTTCAACCACTTCAGAGGAGGAGTCAACAGTGAGTGAAGAAAGTGACAGTAGCATTGAGGTGATGGGGATCATTCTCAAGGACCCTAAGAAGATGGAGCAACCTGATTTCTCATCATCAAACCAAGGGGAGACACCAGGTATACAACCTCTCGTAGAAGCACGTAAGCTACATCAAATGCTCTCTAGTGAGTTGTGTGGGAAGGAGCGTGAAGATTATATTTTGATGCTAAGTAATTTTACCACATTGTTCATTGATGAAAATGATAAAATTAATGCCATCACAGTAGGTCAACATCACATTAAGCTCAAGGAGGGAAGTAAACCTGTAGTGCAGAAGCTCAAGCGGCTAGGAGTAATTCAACAAGACGCCCTGCTCAAAGAGGTGAGGAAATTGCTAGAAGCCGGTTTTATCTATCCTTTTGAAGACTAAGAGTGGGTTTCTCCAGTGGTAGTCACACCAAAGAAGAATGGTAAGTGGAGGGTTTGTGTTGATTACAAGCCTCTTAATGCAGCCACAAAGAGGGACCATTTTCCTCTTCCTTTTCAAGACGAAATTCTCAATGAGGTAGCAGGACATGAGCGCTACACGATATGTGATGGCTACTCAGGCTACGTCCAAATTAGCATCGCTGAAGAAGATCAAAAGAAGACAGCCTTCATCACACCATGGGGATGTTTTGCTTGCAGAGTTATGCCTTTTGGTCTCACTAATGCTCCAGCCACTTTTCAGCGATATGTCACATTTTTTTTTCATCCATTCTTTGGAAAATCAATCCGTGTTTTTATTGATGACTTTTGTATATATAGCTCTTGCTCTGTTCATTTGGAGAAAGTTTATGAAGGTCTAGCTAGGCTACAAGCTTTGGGGGGCCAACTCAATGTGGAGAAATGCCACATTGGTGAAAGCAAGGTTACTCTTCTTGGCCATGTGATCTCGGCCAATGGCATTGAAGCTGACCCAAGCAAGGTTCAAGCCTTGCTGGCTTTGACCTCTCCCACCACAACAATGTAGTTGGTCTCTTTTCTTCATAGGGTGAGGTATTTGAGTAGGTTCATTCACTTGCTCTCCCAAGTGGTTCTCCCTTTACAACAAGTTACCCATCAAGAGATCTTGACTTGGAGTGAAGAAAATGAACAACAGTTCAATGAGGCAAAACAAATTCTAGCTTCACTTCCCACCATAGCACCTCCAAAGTGGGACGAGCCATTTTATGTAAACCCTAGTGTGGGCAATGACACACTTGGGGCTCTATTGATGCAAAAGGATCCTCAAACTTCTTTCATGCGTCCTATCTACTTCTCAAGTCGAATGATGACTCCATCAGAAAAGGGATACAAGGAAGTGGAGCACATGGTGCTTGCATTAATGTTTGCTACCACCAAATTTCGCTCTTATTTATTGTCTAGACCATTCAGAATCTTAACAATGGAAGAAGTATTTCCTTATGTAATGCAGCACATGGATGTTTCTTCTAGGATTTCCAAATGGCTCACAAGGCTGCAAGAGTTTGACTACACAATGCAAGTGGAGAACTCCACAAGGGCCAGTCTAGGAGGTATTCTCACTCATCGCCACTATGACAATAAGGGCCAAAAGGAGTGTCTTGTGCACAAGGCAACAAAATACCGCCTTATCAATGACGACCTCTACTGCAAGGGTAAGGATCAAATTCTTAGGCGTGTACCTCTCTCTATGGAGATCACTGAAATCATTTCAAGTTGCCATGATGGTTTTTGCGGAGGACACTTTGCACTTGACATCACTAGTAGAAAGATTCTACAAGCCGGGTTTGTATGGCCTAGTCTACATAGGAATGTGCATCATTGGTGTAAAACATGCAAGGAATGCAAAAGGCAGGGGAAAGGAGACTCACATATGAGCCACAGACTCCTATAATCTCATATGGACCATTTGAGAAATGGGGAATTGATGCTATTAGGCCTTTGCCAAGGAGCCAATCGGGTATATTTTATATCATCATGGGTGTTGACTACATGACCAAGTGTGGTGAAGCAGTTGCCACCACCCGGATTACAGCTAAGGAAGTGGCTAAGTTTTTATTTGAAAATATTTGTTGCCATTTTGACACTCCTCTTGAAATAATTTCTGATAGGGGACCAGGTTTTAGAGGATACCTTGTAGGAGAGCTAATGGAGAAGTTAGGTATCTCACGACGACACTCAACTTCCTACTACCCACAATGCAATGGTTTGGTGGAAAAGGTAAATGGTTTGATCTGCAAGGTCATCACTAAACATGTAAACAATCACAAAAGTGATTGGGACAAGCATCTTATGGCTGCACTTTGGGCTTATTGCACTTCATTTCGCACATCCCTTGGGTTCACACCATATCACTTGGTGTTTGGTAAGGAAGCCATTTTACCCATTGAAGTACAATTGGCTAGTCTCAAGGTGCTAGCTGGGCAAGTGGAACGTCCTAATGCTCATCTCCTCAACCACATTCTTGATCTAGAGAGGCTTCAACTAGACAGAGAGGATGCTATCAACTATTATGCATCACAGTCAGAGCAACGTCCACTTACCTTCAACAAGGGACTTAGGGAAAAAGGTCTCAAGAAAGGTATGTTGGTCCTATGGTATGATAACAAGTTTGACACTAGGAAGGATAAAAAGTTTTCACCCAGATGGGAGGGGCCATTTGTCATTAGAAAGCGCTATGCCAATGGCAGTTACTAATTGATGGATGCAGATGGTAGGCTCCACAAAACACGTGTTAATGGATGGAGGTTGAAGCAATACTTTTTGAGATTTGATCAAGCACCTATGATGGAAATCCCTGAGGAGGGAGACTCCTCCACCTCAATTGAGGAAGGATCAAGTACAACGCTAGAGACATGAATACCTCTAGCCTTAGGGGGAGGGCTAATGAGTCAAGGTTTTCCATGCATGGGAACCCCCCATATATTTTTTCCCTTTTACTAAAATATTTCCTATTATATAAGTTAGTTTTGATTTTTTTTTCTTTTTTCACAAACGTTTTAGCCTTTACTAAATAAATAAGACTTATGCTAATCAATCACGATATAGCATAAATAAGTAAGCTTTCTTTGTTGATCTCTCTTTTGAGCTTAAATATTAAATATATATATTCTAAATTACATTATATATTTTAGTATTTTCTAATATATTTTTCATGTATATATATATTAATCCACCCTACCAAATATTGTATTCACTAGTTTTCATTTTCAAACCTCAACCCCACTTTCAAATTTCAATAATACCTCCATCTAGATGATTGCCAATCTTTTCAAAACTCTAGGTCATGTTTTCATACACATGAAGGAGCTCACACTTGAAGGCAAGAGAGAAGTCCACTCAAAGGGGACCACCAGAAGATCTTTGCAGCCACAAATATTACATTATTTGGCTGAATTTTTTAAGTAAAGAAGAACCCCGAATCTGAAGAAGCGTTCAACATGAAAGATGTAGCTCGTGATCTCAACTTTTAGCTCAATTTTTTTTCAGAATTTTTAGAGTTATGAACACGGAGATATGATTTTTGTAGTGGACCCTAGTTTTCTCGTGTAATGGTGACACAGGCCATCCCCAATTTTCTTCCCTCTAGAATGGCTATGGTTCTACAAGTCTTCAAGCATGATTACAAGAGACAAGGCTCTTTTAATGAGGTCTTGGCAAGTCTAGAGTGATTCTATCATCATTTTTGGAGGATCCATCCTCATCAACAACTATCCACCTTTGACAACCTCTCTTATAATTTTCTTACCTCTCTCTTCTCTCCCTAATAAGATTATGTCTAGCCAAAGCTAAACTATTGTAAATATCTCCTATCCCCTACATCCTACCCACACTCTCTCATCTTCTCTCTCTATTGACTCTCGTATTTTAAATAATGAGGAGACAAGATGGGAGCCACAGTCACATGCACCCCATTTTCCTAGTCACTAGAGTGGGACACTCACCTCAATTAGAAATATTGCTAAAACCTTCCCTCCTTCCCTATATAAGGAGGCCATGAGAGCTCACTTTCATCATCACCGTCACCATGCACAAAAGATGAGCACCACACCTCCACACCACTTGTACTTAAGGGTTGAAGGCACAATTTCAAAAAGAAGAAGGATGGACACACTCATGATATTCCTCGCCATCAACTCCCATCTCTCCATTATGCCTCTTACGATCTTGTCCCCTTCTCATTTTCATGCCATACACTACCTATTGTATTCATCTTTTGCAAGCAATCAACACACTCCATCTTGGTGCCATACTTTGTGTCCCTTTGGATACATCTCATTGTGAGTATGGTATATGCTTGTTCCTTGCCTTCTTTTTCTGCTTATGTAAAGGTGTGTGGATTCTCCACCATACACACACACTCTCTCTCTCCCTCTCATATTCCTATCATCTTGCTACTTCCATCTTGCGGTGTGCGAATTCGCCACCTCTTGTATGATAAGTGAGCATACTCGCAAGTTTCCCCTACCTCATTATCTTCCTTACTAACATGCACGAGTAGCAAGCCCATTCTCACTCATTCACCACTCCTCTAACCTCATTCTCCGACCACCCCATTCCACATTTGGGCGTGGATCTTGAAATTGTTTTCCATGGCATGCTTCATTGTGTATATGTATGCGTCCTTGAGTGGATCATTTGCGACTTGAGTGGCAGTATACATCTTGGGTTGTTTTATCCCAAGGAGGATCATTTTTTTCTAGATTTACATGCAAATTGCACTGATTTCCATGACACAAGATTTTTCATTGTTGGTTTTTGTTTCATGCTCAAAAGCTCTCGGGGAGGTCACCTAATAAAAATGTAACCTATCACGTGAGTTCAACACGAGGGTATTTAAAGCTCTTGAAACTTACAGAAATATATATGCAAAAGGGCATTATTTTTTCAAGTCTAAAAAAAAATTACAGATTTTAAAAGAAAAGGGTACATTATAATCTTAACAAAATCCACAGATAAGGGGTTTTACAAACATCTCCTTAACGCACGTGATATGGTAGTTTTACACATAGTGAACCCCCCGAGCAAAAGCTCATGCATATCTTGGTTGAGTAAGAAGTAGCCTATATTGGCCACTTATAATTGTGAGATTGTGTACAAAGTAGCTTTCACAGCTACGGTTGAGTGTTTTTTTCTTAAACACCTTATGGTAATTGACTTCGGTATTGGATAGCAGTCTGCCACCACTGTCTCTTTGCAATTACAAGGAACACAATTTTTTTATGCTCACACAAACCACATTGAGGTACATTATTATTATCTTAGGGAGATATCTCTGTAGGAGAGATCATCTTGGTCTATGTGCCTTTGTAGGAAAACTCTATAAATATTTTCACAAAGGCTTTGCCTCATGAGAAGTTCAAATATTTGTGCAAACCCTTTGGGATTACTCCCCTTTGTGGATTCATCTCTAGGTCTTGGCACTTTCCTATACATGAATGCCAGCTCACATCAACCACATCACTCTAAGGGGAATTTGTTACCATATGTTGGTAGTGATGTGTGTGAACACCCTTAACTGTCAAAACAATTTTTCCCCTATTTAGGAGGTTTCCCCGCACCTTGTATATATATCCATCATTCTAGGGTAAGCGTTATGTTTGTATTAGCACATTTGATAATATTTCTTCCTTTGTTGTGTGCTTTTAAGCTTCACCTTCTTCGTATCATTTTTGCATGCATTGCTATAGTCGTATTTCCAACAATTAAGACCATTGCCTATAAGCTAGATTTTCCATCCTTAGCATGTGTTCCTCTGATGTTTCATGTTGTTCACTTAAGAAAATGACCAAAGATAATGATAACTTTGTGGAACTTAGCATGGTGGTCCATTTTATCAAACCACCAACTTTACATCATGAGCCAAAACATATTTTGTATTCCCATGTTTTTGGTGAAGGCAAAAGATAGGCCTCAAGAAGGTTCCACTTTGGAGAACATTAGTGTGATTAAAAATTATATTTTCACTTTTGTTTTTGAGGACAAAAACTATTCTCAAAGAAGGGAATATTATTAAAAAAAGGACCCTAGGCATGAGATGTGGGCAGGTTGTAGGCATGGCTGCATGGGTATGGGCCCTAGAACGTCATGCCACATGAGGATAGCATTTATGCTAGGGGGGACTATGTAAGTGGATGGTTTGGAGGTGACTAGCATGGCGGACTATGTTTTCTCTCACAAAAAGACTTGTAAGAGCCTAAAGTCATGGAGTCTCTTTGGGCATGCATGTTCGTTGATGGTCCCGTGATGTGGCGCAAAGCTCCTTGGCTCCTCACTAAGATCAAAGAGTGAAAGGCAAAGAAAACCATACTCCCAATCTGTATACCAATAGACATCATGTACTATCTCTAGACATCATTCACTCAGACGATGTTGCAAACTCTATGGGGTAAGCCAAAAGCTACTAGGCCTCTAGCTGTGAGAGCTTATGGTTTTGGAAATAGAAAATACACACAAATTCAAATGAATAAAAATCATGAAAAGCACATCAACTTTAGCCATGAAGATCCAATCTCAAATATGCACCAGATCAACACCGGACTCAGTTCTCTTTCATCCATTCATGTAGTCTTGAACTCAATTCTCTTTCATCCATTCATGTAGCCTTGAACTCAATCAAAGAGATACAACACCAATTTTCCCGTAGAGAAACCATAGCTTCCTCCCCTAATACTCCCAATTTTTTTAATAATGGAAGCTAAGCACTTCCATAGATAAGTCCACACACTCATTTGAGGAGAAAAACCCTAATTAGAAGCCCTACACACTAAAAAATAGGAACAAACCAAGTGAGATTGCCCTAGTGCTATGTAGAGAAACCCTTGAGATCACACATAAAGAGGGCGAAAAAATATGGTGATTTGATAAAAATACTCTGTCCTATTGTTATTCAGCATGGCCAAGGAGTTGATGTGATAAAAATTTGTCCCTTTTCACACAATTTGGGCCCAATTTTGGGTCTTTTTTAGATTCATTTTTTACCATTTTGAACCAAAAATCGCATATTTCCTCCAAAAACATACCATTCTGGCCCAAAAATAGCTTGTTTTGTCCAAAAACATACCAAACAAGCCAAGAAAATCCTTAAAATTAAGGATTGACTACTTATAGCTCAAAATACATTCCAAATATCATTTTTTCACTTGTCATGACCTTTCAATGCATCTTTGAATCTTGCACAAAAAATTTACTATATTTTGACACTTGTGATTGCATCAAAGTTTTTAGGCAAGGTTAGCAGTTTTCCAACATGCATATCATTTTTTTGGCAAGAAAAAGTATCCTTCTACTAGTTAAAAAGAAGCGCATTGGGCTACAACTCCCCAAAGGCAAACATAAAAGAGGGGGAAACTCTCCTAAAATAAAATATATGCATAAATGTGGGCTAAACCAAGATATGGAAGGTGGAAATAACCACATAGGTGCGTGATAGTGCCATCACAGAGCCCCCCACTTGATGGTGAAGGAGGAGCCTAGATGCCATAGTCATAAGAAGGCCTACCTGCACTCCCTCATGCTGTCTAAGCCACCTTAGATCTGGTTGACTTGGCCTCTCAAGGTGTGCATAGGCTCTAGCCCGATGTCACATACTATCTCTTTGGTGGGATTGCTCTAGCATCAAAGATGCAAAAATAGCTTGCTTTCCACATAAACCATAGTTTCAAAGTTGCTGATAAGGGCCCGTTGGCTATCTACCCTTGCGTCTAATCCTAAAGGATGGCCAAGGTTGATCAAACTGAAGGTTGACCATCTTGGATCTCCAACATCATGCTGAATGACTCGGTTTGGTACTAGAGAGCAAGGCCTATGAGAGTGGACCATGTTGTTGATCCCCAAGTAAACTATTTAGTTGCAACTAGTGAGGGCAATAGATGAAGAACCTATAGCCATATCTACTATGCAATGGGGAATCCCATAGGAAATGCCTCTGTGTCTCCCTGTGATGACCACATGTTGTGCACACAAGGGAGTGACCATTGTGCTCCAATCAACTACCCACTACTATTGCCCTATTGACCAACTAGCTACTAGAACATCATGGCTCTCTTGGGCTATTGAATATCCAAAAGTCGAGTCCAAAAAGCTAGAAGAGTGGCCCTCCCTCTGCCAATGGTCAACTGCCACTAGATAGACCTCCCAACGAGCAGTCAAGATGTGTTGGCCCAGACGACGGGCTGCATACTAGAAGAAAGGAATCCTAGGTTGGTTCTTGGAAATAAAGGGATCTCACGAGAACCACTCCTTAGGGTCCCATTGCACTCAACCTAAGGGATCTGCCAAGCCCACAGCCTCCACCCTCCTATCTCAATGGCTAAGGGGTCGATGCCTAGCTCACAACAGTGCAAGTAATACCCATCAATTTGATCCATTGAAAATGAAACTTTCAGATATTTAGTGGCTTTGATAGGAATTGATACAGATTTTCCTCATCGTGGACTTCAAAGAAGAGTTAGAGCCCACTATTTGAGTAGGACCTAACTACAATCAGAATTTCAAGTCTATTGAAAACACCCATTCAATGAGGAGCCATACGCTCAAAATGTGTGTGCCATCCTAGAAATGGCCTTCGAAACAATCTAGCACATACTCATGGCTACTTGCACGCCTCATAGACTATCACTTTGTAGCTCCTCTAGTATTGACCTAAAATGAAACATATCCCCAAAGGTACTGGCAAGACCCTTTTGCTAGTGCTCCCCAAGAAACATGTGGGTGACTACCCGCCATGTGACCTCTCTTTGTGAAAACTAAGGGGTTCCAGGTCAAGGGTTGCCTTAGATGTTTATCTAGATAGCTTGGCTCATGTTGCTCTAGGCTCTCTCATGTTGCTCCAATATTTGTGAAAATTTAGTGTGTAGAGTGGCCCCATGGACCCTTTTTCCGTGGGACTCTGTGTTGTATCCTCTGTAGTAACATCTCCTTCCAAAGATCCACTCCTAGAAGAAGACCTTTGACAATGAACTTACCAAGGAGGGCTCTACTTTGGTGTGCTAGGTCCATGATCCCTAGCCCTCTCTGAAAGCAAGAAAGTGTAATTACTTGCCAAGAGAACTAGGCCCAAGAAGACTATGTGCCTCACCGTGAGCACAAGAATTTCTTGATCAATTGCTAGAGCTAGCTAATACAAGAACTCAAGGAAGTCCAACAGGACATAATGTACCACATAGTTTCCAACAATGCTCGGTCTGCTAGCAAGGGGATGGCGTGGCAAGCTCCAATATAATAAATTACTCCATATATAAAAGAGGATATGTGTATTCTATTACTTTGGGGGTAAGACCAAACCTACTTGGTAGCCCAAATAACACATTGAGGTCCCTAGATGAATCCATCTAAAGACCTTCCTAGGCGACCACTTAGGTTTAGGAGAAAGACCAATCCAAAAAGCTACCATTTTGCACTAGTTGATCAATGCTCTTGAGGCATAGTAGAAAACCTCCAAAAAGAAAGTAGTGTCATCTTCAATCTTAGCATCTAGAAGCTTCTCTCCTTGAATAGGCAACTATAGCCCACGTAGGCCTGCCTCTTGTGATGCTAGGAATCTACTTATCACCTCAGCATAGGATAAGGACAAAAAGCGACAAGTTGGTAGCCGTGTCACATTGATTGTGAAAGCATGAATCATTGCCATCTAGACCCATTCAATAATACTTGATTATGGGCTTAAGTGTGAAGAGTATCCACTCCTCTAATACAATCAACCAAACAACAAACCGATCCTCAACTTATTCACATTCTAAAAGAATAATAGGCATCATTTACATTTGGAAAATTCAAATGGCACAACATTCAAGACAATGATGTCCCAAAACAGATATGTATGCAATATCAAGACAATGATGTCCCAAAAAGATATGTATGCAATATCAACCTTTTAAAAAACAACACCCTATATACATCGTGGAATCTGTTCCCACAACCCAAAGCACGTAAAAAGTGAGACATAAATCTTATTCACATCATGTATGTGCCATAGTATGACATTCACCCTCTCTAAACCTACACATCCCCCAATATGTGCCACCACTCTTCATACAGATAAATATAGATAGTGTTGTCATTTTCATCCCTCCTCACAAAAATACAGCACACCATCATCACTTTCTTCATCCTCATTTCAAGCATTGTCATGGTGATCTTCTTTCAACATCGAATGCATGTCTTTTGAACATTTTGATTCCTTTAGCCACAAATTGAATCTTCATTACTACCCCATCAAGCTCACATAATATATATGTAGCATTTCCATGCACATGCTTAACAACAGATGGTCCAGATTATCTTCTTTTAAAATTTCTCCCAAACAACATATGGTCCAAACCATCTTCTTGCAAACTTTCTCATATTAATGTGTTGGTTGTCCATGCTACTATCACGTGTCAACAGCCAATCTCCTTCCTTTATGTCTTTTTGGCTAAGCGTATGCCTTTTATCAAACCCATCTTTATTCTTTCTCGTCTTTCTCAATTGAGCAACTACAAGTTTAACATCCTCATACCTTCTTTCCAATTTCCATATATGCAATGCAAGAAGTTCTTATTTAGTTATTACATTGTCCCAAGGTAACATATTCCATGAAGGAAAAACACCTTGAATTGGCTTCACAAGTTTTTGACCATAATTCAATAGGCCTATATCCAAACTGAGCTATGCGTAGTACAATTAGTTCATAATACATAAGGTAGAAATCTTGGCGACTCATCCACCTTACCCTCGCATGCCTTAGGAAAATCTTTTATGATGGGAGGATTCCCTCTTTCACTTTTCCCATTATCTTCAAAAATATAAGCAAAAGTAAGGGAAAGTTTAATACCCATTCTTAAGAAAAATTCTTTGGCTTCATCAACATCCCACTCACCCCTATCTATTTGGACCTTGCATCGGCCTTGTTAGGATTTAGGACTAGAGACTAATTTTTTGTTTTTAAGGGGGAAAAGCCAATAGTTGCTCTTGGAAACCTAGGACTATTTCTAAGCCTTAAGGCTAAAAAGTAGCCTAAAGAAGTGGGCCATCACCTTAATTATCGCTCTCTAACTTTTCATCTTTTGAAGGATGGTCCATAACTAACCTTTTGCCACATCATTGACTCGTGGATCAAAGGGGGTCAAAAAATGATTTTTTTAATTTTTTAACATGACATTATCTCCACCCAAACCCAATATATATTTATATAAAAAGGTAGATTTTTAATTTCTATTTTCTACTAATCATTATCCTTTTTTCAAAAGTATCCACCTAAGATTTCTCCCCCAAAGGTTACTCCCAAATCTCCATGCAGCTAGGAGTTTTTAGCCAACTCCACATAGTCACCATCAGAGATCTATCTCCAAACCCTCCCATCACTTTTAACCTCCTAAACCCCAATGCATGAGCTTAGCAACATCACAAACCATGTGTCCACACTGCAAACTATTTCTAACAATGACATCTTCCTTTGTTTGCCACTTGAATTTCATCCAAACAAGAGAAACACCAAAGCCACAATGGCCTTGTCAAGGGAACATCGTGCTGCAAGCCAAACCAATGTGAATCTTTCAAGTGAATTTTTTTGTACCCTATTGATACCATGGTATAAATTTCTCCCTCTTTACTAATCTTCTCACACTCTGAAAATATGCGGGTAGAGGTGGACAAGGTCTTTTAGGCTATTGCAAACAATTGACACATCACAAAATCTCTCATTTGGTGACCCTCACGTATGAACGCCATGCAATAACTACACAATTGCATACTCTTTAGGTACAGCTTCAATAATCCATGGTGACCATTCAAGAAGAAAACATGGCACTGGCTACAAAGTATTCTACAGTTAAGAATCAAAGAAGACAATCTCCCACATGAAGAGTACATCATAGGGAGGTAGAGACCACAAGAGGGATCTCTTTACCATTCAGACCTTGGCCCCTCAAGGGGGTGCTCATAAATGGATAGTCTTGGCGACAAAGTAAGTGAATATGTAATTGGAGGTCATGAATTATATTTTATAAAAAGACCAATTAATATGATTGACATTTTAGGAACTTCATTTAAGAGGCATGTGGTAAAAATTATTCTAATGATTAAGTGTATCTTCTACGTAGTTGTCTCACCAAGGAAGATGTTTGGTCCATTCTAGATGCACTAGAGATTGTTGTCTTGAGGGATGTAGTAACTAAGAAGGTTTTGCAATAAGTTTCCTAAATTAATAAATCTCTATGATGTTCAATTTTCTTGTGATGAGGTGGGAGTTAGCACTAGAGGCTCAAAGAGGTCACCTAAAAAAATGTAACCTACCATGTGAGTTCACTAGAAGAGTATTTAAAGTTCCTAAAATTTACAAAAAAATACATATTAAAGGATGCAAATTTTTCAAATCTAAAAAAACCTTATAGATTTTAAAAGAAAAGGGTACATTATATTACTAAAAAAATTCACAAAAAGTGGTTGACAAATATGACTTGAACGCATGTGATATGGTAGTTTTACATATAGTGGACCCCCTGTGGCTAGAGGCTACCAAATGATTCATTCATTTCTCAAGGATTCATTGAAAAGGGAGGGATTCATGGAGAATCTCTTTTATGTTCCTTGCAAAGTAGCTCTAGCAAAGAAGGTTTTTTATGAGGGCACTTGCATCTAGGTGGGTATTCACATGTAGAGGACCCAATATCAATGCATATCCCCTTAAAGTGTATTGTGTCTAGGGAAGCTCCTCATCGTCAAAGAGGCTTTGTTTCCAACAGCAACATCAATGATGGATCTACGTTTGTATACAAAAAGTATAGAAATATTTTTGTTGATCTAAAAGGGTTACAGTAATGCATGGTGATGTTTTATGACTTGCCCAATGAAGATGTGTATGTAGCAAAGAACCTATTGATGTTTTGAGCCATGTGTCTCATCTAAGGGGAGTTCAGTATTCGGTCTTTTATAGTGCATAGAGGTAAGCTGGGTTTTGTGCTCAAGTTGGATGAGGCTCAAATTGTTAAAGGTGTTGGCTTGAATGAATGAGTGTCACACTTATGAATGAAGCCATGTTCTACACAAAGAGATCATTTGATTGATATCGGTGTTCACAATCCTTCATTTAGTATTCAAAGAGGAAATTTTGGTGGCTAGGAGCAATTGAGGTTCCCCAAGAAACACACAAGGTCCTAGTGTGGATTTTTGAAAAAATCCTTGGATTACTGATGTCATGAAAGTGCAACTCGTAGGAAAGAAACCAAAAATGCTAGATAGAGGCAAATTTGAGGTTGATTGGTATTTGGATGGGAACTTGAAAACAATCAAGTGTATGTTAGGATGCAAGAAAGGTGCCAACAATCTAATACCTTGTTCCTTTTGTACAAAAAACCAAGGTAGATTGTTAGGAAAAATTGTAGAGCAAGCTCTAATGAAGTTCATGAGACTAAAGGAGATTGGAAATATTTCGTGCTTTATTGTGCTATGCTTGTAGAACCCAATAAAGCATCAAAACATAGCTTTTGGAACCCAATGATACCATTTTTCCTCAACAACGTGCACTTTTGTACACTCCATTCATTTATGCACATGTTTGAACGTCTCCTTATGGTACATAGCAAATATGCTTTCACAAAGAGGCCCATTGAGTGATCTATGGAGCCTTTAAGGGGCATTGAAGCTTTACTAAATGATATTGGTTGTCAAAAGGGACATGTATCTTTGCTCTCTATAATAGTGGGGTTAGTATATGGGAGTGAAGAAAATGAACAACAATTCAATCAGGTAAAACAAATTCTAGCTTCACTTCCCACCATAGCACCTCCAAAGTGGGACGAGCCATTTTATGTAAACCCTAGTGTGGGCAATGACACACTTGGGGCTCTATTGATGCAAAAGGATCCTCAAAATTTCTTTCATGCGTCCTATCTACTTCTCAAGTCGAATGATGACTCCATCAGAAAAGGAATACACAGCAGTGGAGCACATGGTGCTTGCATTAATGTTTGCTACCACCAAATTTCGCTCTTCTTTATTGTCTAGACCATTCATAATCTTAACAATGGAAGAAGTATTTCCTTATGTAATGCAGCACATGGATGTTTCTTCTAGGATTTCCAAATGGCTCACAAGGCTGCAAGAATTTGACTACACAATGCAAGTGGAGAACTCCACAAGGGCCAGTCTAGGAGGTATTCTCACTCATCGCCACTATGAAAACAAGCTAAAGATAAAGCCAAATGATCAAGATATTACACCCGTACTGGAAGTCCCTAAGGTATTGGAGGCTCACTCTCTTTTCTTTGATGGAGCCTACAAGAGGAAAGTGGACAAAGCTGCAGCAGGCATTGTCATCTTCAACGAGCAAGGGGATTAGGTTTTCTCCATTGGGAATCTCTTGGATTCTCACTCTAACAATGAGGCAGAATATGCAGCCTTAACTGTTGGGTTAGAGTGGTGTGTGACACAAGGCATTCAACGGTTAAATGTATTTGGTGATGCAATGCTTTTAATAAAACAAATACAAGGAACTTGGGCTTGTAAAAATCATAGCTTGCTAGGCCATTTGCGCAAAGTCAAGGAACTTTTAAGGAAATTTCAAGTTGTACAACTACATCATGTCCCTCGAGCAGAAAATCAAGAAGCAAATGCTCTAGCTAGAGAGAAGCTGCACATCCATGCTTGACTCACAACCTTGCTTGTTACCTTGCTCTAATCGGAGGATCTTTACCGGTTCCGCACATCACAAAGGCGCTGATCTCCATCAGCACATCCTCCATCAACCTCTCTTCAAGGGGGAGATTAGTGCTCAACGGAAATAAAAGGTTTCGTATTGCATGACTTTTTGGTTAGAATAGTGCCCAAGGGAAATGAAAGGTTTTGTATTACATGACTTTTTGGTTAGAAGACCGGTAGTAACATTGTCTATTCACTCATTTCTCTTGTAAAGGGACTAGACACCGCTAAGAGAGTCTCTTAGCAGGACCTTCCCTCACTCAAAATGCCTAAAGAGGGCATAAATAAGATTAGCGGGGTCGGGTTTCACACTTGGCAAGTCAAAGTCAAAGGATACCTTATGAAGAAAGGTCTATGGGGTGTAGTCAAAGCTGATGGGGAAGAAGAAGAGGGCCCTTCTACATGAGGGAGACCATCACAGTTCTCACAGAGAGATGAGAAAGCATTAGGCATCCTCATCTCTAGCCTAGAAGATGATTTTGTTCACTATCTTGATGATGCCACCTCTGCACAAGATGCATGGAATATCTTAGAAGCCACCTTTGGTGCAAAAGCGATGCACTCCAAATATCATTGAAAATGCAACTCTATGGATTAATGATGCATTAAAACGAAGCTACCACTAGCCTCATCAACAGCTTGAAAAGTATCTGTACTCAACTCACTTATATTCATAGCAAAGTTGATGATGAGGACAAAGTTGCAATTCTCTTAAAGTCTCTCTCGGAAAAATATGATCAAATTGTCACTGCTCTTAACACTAGTTCTATAATCGGACACTCAAATGTCCCGAGACACTAAAGTGTCCTGTTTTTCTGGCAACTTGTCATAATTATTTGGTGAATCTAGAAAAACAATTCATAGGTCACGTTCATATCTTAGGTCATGTCTGAGGTAAAGAACATAGCCAAATTTTACTTTTGGCCAAATTAATACCAAATTATGATTATAATGATAGGTTTTAAGATGAAAAACTATAGAAATTTAGTGCAGTTTTAACAAAATTTTCATAAATTGAATATAACTTCTCATCAAAATAAGATTTTGCATAGATTTCAAGGTGTATGGATAGGAAAAAACTTATTATAGCAAGAAATGGAGCTTCATAACCTAGTTATATGAGACTAGATTTTTGTTATAATCAAAAGACCAAAATCTTGAAAATGCCGACAAAGAGGAAAATTTTTGTCTTTCAAGGTCTCTTTCATTAACATGATGAGGTTATGGGACAAAAGCTAAGGTGTATAATGTATCTATAGGTCAATACCCATCAACTAAGCATTTTTCAAGGGTTCAAACTCATAGGCATCTTGTAATTTAACCTCATTTTAAAAAAATTGTAGTGTGTAATTTCTTGCAAAAAAAACATTGCTATGAAAAACTAATGGAAGTGTGTATATAAATCTCCCAATTGTGTCCATATGAGGCATTTCTATACAAATAAGTGAGATGAATATAAAAATCCAAAAGTGGACTTTATTTTAAGGCTTACCTTTGATAAATAAAAAAGCATAATTAAAACATACTCAGTTTTTTGGATATGCCATAAATCACCAAATGTGGCTTGCATAATCATTAAAAATTATCACCTTATGTAATGGACTCATAGATCTAGTATATATGCATCATAAGAAATTATAAATTTAGATGAACTAAATGTTTTTTGTGACCATTAATTGAATTTCTGAACATTGCATATTTGACCCACAGGACATTCTATATTTAATTCTAGTCACAAAGGATTTTTTCCTCACATGAAAATTGCAAAAATATCAAACACGTATATAAGTAGTTACCACGGATTATTGCATGAACCTTGCTCATTTTTTTCTTAGGTTAGAGTACAAGTTTTAATTGAAACATTGAATGTTGTTTCACGTAGGTTCTTTTCATGAGTGTAGTTACTATTGAGGTTATGATCAAAAGCGAGGGATTATAGTTTTTGTGAGTACTTTGAATAACATTATATAAGTTTGCAAAAGCATTTCTTGAGATGTGTTCTAGATTTCATGTACCATTTTATACAAATTCGTGAAAAAAGGACACTAAAGTGTCCTTTTAAGTACCAAACTAGTGTTAAGGAAAAGGAGCCAATCCCCTCTCTTGAAAGTGTAATAAACTCACTTCAAGGAGAAGAAAGAAACATTTCTAGCAAAGAAGAGTCAAATAAAGGACAATCTAATAGCGGAGCTTTTGTGGTCACTACAAAGAAGTTCAAGAAGTGTACACATTGCAACTTAACAAACCATGAGTCAAAGGATTTCTACAAAGTCAAGAAGTGTACCAATTGTGGCAAGACCGGTCATCCTCCACAAAGGTGTTCAACTTCCCCAATGGAGGGTAACAGAAGAGGCCAAGCACTGCTGATGAATCATGACAATGAGGATGAAGATGAAGATGAAGATGACAAATCTCCTCGATCTACATTGACACAACGCAACCATGGAGAGATCCATAGTTTTCTAGAATACACCTCAAATGCTATGTATGTTGCATCAAGCCGCCATAAGGGAAAGCATGTCCTCTACATCACTGATCTTTTGTAAACCACATCTATTTTTTAGAAAAGGAAAGTAGCCATGAGCCATAGTGTTGTATACTCAAACCATTGGTTATATCCTGTGAACACCTTGTGCATCATGAGAACCTGGCAAGGTTAGTTGTATCCAAATGAGCCTTGAGGATGTATCCAAAGGAATCTCCTTCAGTCTTGTAAACCACATGTATCATAGACACTCTACCATCTCAGCCACATTAGCATTCAGCTTAAGGGGGAGATTGTTAGGATAAGCCACATACTAATGGGATATTTGGTGCATCTCTACTCATAACACTATGGGAAACATCCCTAAAGCCATGAAAACCATAATTGGGTAAATCATTCTAGAAGGACTAGGGAAAATCCTATATAAGAGCAGCCTATCATCACTTGAGAACACACTTATCCCTCATCCCTCATCTCATTGAGCTCTCACTCAAACTCCCATTGTAACCTCTTTCATTAATTTAAGCATTAGCTTTATTTCTCTTTTATGAATGGGTCCTATGTCTTCCCACCTTAAACCCCACAATTTCAAAACAAATCGTTTATTCAATTTAACTAATCATGCATTTTCATTGGGATAAGTGTCAAAGGTATTTTCACTAGAAAACATAGTCATTACAAGAGTCCTAGACTATATAATAATTCATTGAGATGGTGGATGCTTCTACAGAATACGCTTCACAACATTTTTTTACCTCTTATGAGACTTTGGTACTTGCTTTAGCAATGGGGCCTTTGTCATATCATCCAAGTTATGTGACCCCAATAATTGATGAATGGAAACATGGGCAAGAACATGTCCTTTAGAGCTAGTAAAAAACATCACCATTGCAAAAGTTTTCTTGATGAGCACCACCATGTGTGCTATCTGGGCAATGGTTGACAAGCATAGTATCTTACTAAAGGATTTCAAGGCAAGGAGGTAGAAGTGCCCATTAGGAGTGGAGAATTTTTGCACAAAGTACACCTCGCCCTTTGATAGTTTTACAATATAGTACTCCAAGGTAGATTGTGGTCCAAATGCCTTCCTCTTGCAAACACATCCATGTCCAAGACATCCTATATAAATGCAAACATTATGAGCATTAATAGCAAAACAAAGATCTAGGCTAAACCCATTGTAAGTAGAGTTTACCTCTTGGGTATAAACTTTTCCATCAGCTTCACCCTACACATCAAAGTTGATCAATGGCTTGTGCTCACCTATCATCAGGGGAGCCTGCACAACTTGAGCTAGTATGGGAATTCTTGTGGCAACAAGTGCTGCTTGAATCTCCTAGAAATCCTGCTCTAGTACATCAAATTGCTCTACATCTATCACTTCAATATTTGCTATGGAAACTATTTCAAATGTTGTGTCTCCAAGTGGCAGCAATTGTTCTTTGAGAGAATTAAGGGCAGTGTTTAGGGGAAACTTCCCTTGCATCCCAAGACACTTATCCATATGCAAAGAACATGCTTTATCTATGTCGTGCAAGAATACAAACTCCTCCCACTTTATGACCATACTTGAAAAACAATTGATTTCCACCTCTGGTATGGAGTATGCCATGGCCTTGTGCTCCTTTACATCAATAAGGTCTCCTTGCACATATGAGGAAGAAGTTGCAAGGGCACCCTCTACTCCACGTGGATAATATAGGAGCAATTGGTTTCCTTTTACAAGGGAACCTCTAGGGCATCCTTGATGAGTCACCCAACTTGCCTGTGTGGAAGTACTATGTCCTCGTCGGGGCTAGGTTGCTCAGAGAGTAAAAACAACAAGGTACCTAGATGTGATAGGAATAGGAAAGTGATCCCAAAAATTCCTCTCCTCATGTTGGCCACGACCTGAGCATTAAAGAATAGAGAGGGCCTAGCCTCTTTAGAAACCTTTTAGAAGCAAGCAAGGTGCTGCTAAGATGGTCAATCCCCTTTGTGGATGCAAGAGAGGAGATTGCATGGGATCCATAGACCTACTATTGGGGGAAGCAACATCATGTGCTTGCTAATGTTGGTCTTGATGTACTACAAAATGTAGTGAAATGTGTCTTGATGGAGTAGGATGGTTGAGTTTAAGTCTAGGAGGTGTGAGAAGAAGTCATGGAGGTCTATGTGACTAGCATACTACTCTGTCTCCTCTAAGAATTCTACGAATGCCTCCATGTAGCCTAAGAGAAGGGGTGTTAGAAAAAGGTCTCAAGTTGAGAAAATGCACTAATGGGTCTTTCTTTGAAGAGGGTCCCACTTATATAGCCCCCTCCTCGAATGTCATGTTTACTTAAGTACACTATGATTGCAAGCACCCTTAACGCAAAAGTGTTAACAACTATGAAGACCATTCTCACTTGCTCTTATCCTCTCTAAAAAATGCATATGCTTTGCAAGAGTTGCTTGATTGTATTTAAACATGAAGGGAATGCAATCTAAAATTGACATCATATGTTCCTTTGATACCGAAGCTTCCACCACTTAGTATAGGACACACTGCAACAACATACTCCATGCATTGTAGTGGTAAAATTGGCCTATTAAAATATATAATCTTTGAATTTTTTGGGCCAATTGATTCCTTTGGTCCATGGATAGATGGGTGGACATTTTTTCTTCTTTCAAAAAGTATACCATTTCTTTGTACCATGTCCAAAGCACTGTAGCCGCGTTGGTTTATCATCTTGCCTTTCTCCTTTGTCTCATTTGGAATAATACATAGGTGAAATAAGTGTATGTTGTTGGGATTATGGCCTTTGGCTTAGACCTTCCTTAAATTCTATGGGCAAGATCTCTTAGACAATCAGTAGTCTAGTCATCCTGTGAGCATGCAAGGACACATGGCCTAGCAAACATAGCAGGTGAGTTGCACAAGAGTCTAGATGACCATCCTAGTCAACATGGTTTTTCCACATTCTAAGGAGCCACTCTTGACATTTGGAGAGTTGCCCCCCCTTGAACCCTAGGAAAGGTGCATTATGACCTTGAGAGATGGACCTAGCCATTTTCTACTACTATTTATCTAGCCACTCATTTGTACACATCTCTAAGCATTGTTGTTAATTGATCATTAATCAAGTTGTCATTTTGTCTATTCTCTCTCTAAGTATAATTATGTAATTATGAATGCTAGTTTAATTAATCCATGATTCTATCAATTGGTATCAGAGATGATGGTATAAATATCATTAGGCCTCCACTCATCTTTTCTCTCCTAATAAAGCTCAATAAATCTCAATCATCTCATTGAAGGCATGTCCATTTGCCACTACCTTCATGAGAATAATAGGGATTGATGAGAGCACGTTTAATGCATAGTTGTCTCATAATTTTTCTTAAGTTTGGTGCCATTTTATTCTAATTTCTTGGTTTTATCATCATAAAGGACTTTTGATTGTATGTGTTCATGAGATTGTAGCATGCTACATAAGCTTGTATTAGAGCCCTCAAGAGTTCAATTTGGCTAAGATTAAAGCTTCTTATCACCTTGCCAAGTTTGGGTGTAGTTGTGCCTTTTTCTTCATGTGTGGGAAGCCCGTCTTCAGAGAGCCTTCCTTTTAAAAGTCAAGTAAAGAGTGGCCCCAAACCCTCATAGAATTTACCCTAAATTAAGGCTGCCATCCAATTGAGTCCTTGAATTTTTTCCGTCCCAAAATTTTCTCCCAAATTGAGGTCGCCAATCAATTAGTATCCACATGTGCACCCATTGTCCCCTACCCTCAAGATCCCCACCACTATCTCTATGTCCTTCCCCACCCTGCAGCTCTAAGTTGAATGTGTCCACCTGTAATTTTTGATAGCCTCATCATTGATTCTAGATCAAACCCCTACCACTATCGCTCCCTATGTTCAACAACCCAAATTCCATTCCCTTGCTCAACCCACTCAAATACCTCTTGCTTTGTAGCACCCCGTCCTCTTTACCCCTTGGATATTCTTACAACCTCTGCAAAACCCACTGCTTCCTATGCGTATTTAGACCGGTCCTACATCAACAAGCCCACCCACTTACCACCTAGCTAAAAGCATGCTTTGGTGGTACAAAAAGGAATGTCCTTGACAGCACCTTTGACAAATCTTTGAGCTACAATTTCTACATGTCACATGAAAAACTACCTATCATACTATATATCAATGGGATAGATCTTCAAAAGGAGAATCTAAAAATACATGGTCCGAAAAGTTTTGATGTAAACTACAAAAATTTTACCAGTACCCACTTTTTCATTGGTAGAAGTAAAATAGGTCCTTTTTTTGTACCACCGAACCACGCTTTCACTCACCTGCCCATTGCTCGCATGCAGCTTTGCCCACCTTCGTGCCATGCCATTTGAAAATCCTCTATCATTGCTCCATGCTTGTAGTAGCCGCACTTTTCCCCTACAAATCAACGTTTTTGTTGCTCTTCCACAATCCTCTTGTACTCCCAGCTACACCCTGCCATGCCTTGCTCACCTTACTCACCTCGCCACCGTGCACTGACTTAGGCTTCTCGCTTTGTCTTCCTAACCACCTACAACTTGCCCACTTTTTTTGGTCATTCCAAAACAAAATCAGCATTAACCCCCCCAAGCCCCTATTCACACAAAAATAAACTCAACAAACCCCACCACACTCCACTTCCCACTCATGCCCCCTTTCCCATAGCCTCACACCACACATCCAAAGCAACTTCCCTAGTATTTTCATCTATTGAGCTATTTAGAATTGAGATTCCTCAAGAAATTCCACAGAAACTTCATCAACAAGAGCTCTAAAGAGGAAGTTTCTTGGAGCCAGAAGAAGATCAAGAGGCACTTCAAAAGGAGAACTTCCTTTTGGCATCAAAATCGGTTTTCACAACCAAGCTTCATTAGGGAACACCAAAATTTTAGGGCTTCAAATGGGAGCTTCATTACGCATTCAAAGGGGGTCATTAGGCTTCTACAACATTTGAAATATTCAACTTTGATCTGCAAGCCAAGCAAAAAGTTTTCTCCCACGTTTATTGCTCTTCAAAATTAAAATTTTCTCTTATTAGATTATTGTAAGAAGTTCAAAATTGTGCACCGATGTGCTGGGGTAAAGGAACGGCACCTTTGCCCAAGGTCAGACGTCTGGTATTCGACCGCCCATTATATCTACATATCATTCATTATTCTTTATATACAAAAGAATAAGGGGCTTCTCACACATTTTGGAGGCTGCTCTACCCACACATCTCTCTTGCTTCTCCCCTTCCCCTGCACTCACACACACACACTTTGCACCGTGCACGCACAAGTGGTATCAGAGTTTTGGATTTACGTGGACACAATGTGATGGTCGAGACGACGGCTTCGCAATGACAAGTGTATTGATGGTAGAAGATTGAACAGAGAAGAGAAGGGAGCTGTTTGACAGTGTGTGCGTATCACAAGTTTGCGAGCGATTTTGCTCGTGTACACAAAAGCTTCTACATCAACATTGTATACATGCAGACTACAGTACAAGAGAAGCCCAGATTGCAGATCTGAGCTTAGGCATGTAAATTTGGATTATATAGAATTTGTGTTGCAAGCCATTCCTGAATTTTATGAGAAAAGGTAGGAACAAGAAGTGCTATAACTCCTTTTTGCTGTTTTTGGCTTCCAAAAGGGTGTTATTTCCATCGTACGGAGTCGAACAGATATGATCCAAGAGTCTACATTGGAGTTTTGACACATTTCAAACACTATGATGATGTCCATTCTTTGAAATTTTGATAAAAAATCACAGCAAGTGCAACAACAACAAGTTTGTGCTACGTTTTTGAGCCGAAAATGGTGTTTTTGGCATATCTCTCATACCCAGATTTGGATATATGTAATCCAAGAGTCTATCCTTAAATTTTGGCACATTCCAAATGCACTGGTCATATCAAAATTTTAAAATTTTGAGTGTTAAATTTTTTGCAGCAAACTCGACATATTGAAGCTTGGTAGTTTGTTTCCTACATTGTAGAGCATTGTGTGGCTTGCATCTATGGCTATGTACGACACATTGTGGTACTATTTGAGAGGAAATTCACCTTGCTTCTATGTATACAAAAGATGTAGCACTTGTTTTAGTGCTTCTTGGTAATGTATGCATATGTGGATGGATAGTGAGCTTTTGTTATCTCGTAGATTTGCCGATTACAGGTAAACAAGTTTCAAACAGGTGGAGTGAGCAGAAGTGAGCTCCATTGCCATCGTTATGACCAAGAAATCAAGAGAGATAAGCATGTTATTTGTTTTTCAAAATTGGAATGGGTTCTTAGTTTGAAGCTCATGTAAGGATTTTTGAAAATTCACACATATACTACGAGTATTGATTTTTTTTCAAAACCCTAAAAGGACAGTTTTAAGTTCTGTTAGGTTGCCAAACTGTGTTAATGATGAATATGTTTTATATCTACCAAGTTTCTTATTTACATGATCAATAATGCTAATAATTGTGTTGATGTGACATGTTCCAGCTTATGATATAGAGAATGATGTGCATCTACCCTCTCACGACACCTCTCGTATGCCAAATGAGTATATGAGACTTCTTTGCAAGAGTGATCCAAAAAGTTTTGACAGATTGATGAAACTTTATGACACATATTTTGGAAAGGCGTACAAAGACTTGAACAATGATGATTACATGGACAAGTTTATTAGTGATTGATATAAAGAATGTGATGCAGGCAAGGATGAAAGCTTTCGTAGAGCTGAAGCACTTCAACAAATCTACAAAGGCTCAAAATTATCATGATTAAGTGCGAGTTTACTTATCTTGAACCTTCAAAATTGTTATGCTTGGAGTAACACGTCCGTTTCAGCACTATTTAAGGAAGCTAATTCTCCCATGTCAATGTTGAGTGCATTATTTAACAAAATCTAAGTGTTATGGGTGCTTGAAATGTTGTAGGCTATGATCACAAAAGTTTTGACCTACAAACAATATCCTATGTCAAGATACGAAGCGAAGAAGATGATCACTAAGCTTGGATTGGACTACAACACAATATACGCATGTCCCAATGATTGTATTTTATACAGAGGTGAGTACAAGAAACAAGTAGAGAAGCCCAAAATATAAACATCATGTTGACGAGCGAGCATCAACGACATGCATTGTACTTCCATTGATGTACACACATATGTGTATACGTATATTTTTTGTATCTACGGGCTCTTGGAGAGTTCCAGCTTGTATTTGTGAACTTAGGCATTTATGTACTTTGGGCGGCCGGCCACTTCTAAAAATACCCTAAAGTATAAAGGTCAAATTCTATAATGTGAAGCTCGTTCCTTTGAGAGCTAGGGTAGAGAGTAGAGAAGAGGATGTGGCTATGGAGATGGAGCTTTCCTTCACATTAAGCTAGCATTGGGTGGATGATGCAAAGCTATTGTCTCTCTATGCTCCACTTTCTTGTCTCTATGTATTATCTGTTGGAGCTATATATGGCTCACTCTACTCAACTTGGTCTCACCTATATATTTGTATCTTGTCCTCAATATGAATCAGTCTTTGGGAGCGTATATGGTGTGTCTCTTGTCTCGTCTCTCTCTTTCTCTCTACATCTCAACATGGGATCAGAGCAGAACAGCGAGAAAAATTGAGATGAAGTTCAGGGTGTCATGAACAAGAAAACGTAATCAACGATTAGATTGATTAGCAATAAACGTCACACAAAACACTAATCATATTCTTCTTAACACAAAACAACCACAATTAACAAGAATCAATGCTCATAAATAAAATTTGTAGCAATTTTTGAATCTTACATGCAAATCGCATACACATACTGTTTTGTCACCATGAATTGAATCGGCGCATGATCGTTACTGCTTTGATACCATGATCGTAGTGACAATGGAGGCGAATATGTTTCTCGAGAGTTTGTGAGTTACTGTGCTGACAATGGAATTCATCATGAACACAGTATTCCATATTCGCCTCAACAGAACGGTGTTGCTGAACGAAAGAATCGCACTATTCTCAATGCTGTAAGATGTATGCTGATTCATTCTGGCTTATCTCGTGTTTTTTGGGCTGAAGCTACTTTGACAGCAGTATTTATTCAGAATCATCTTCCTACTACTGCACCCTCTGGTAAGATACCCATCACAGCATGGACAGGTGACATTCCTTCTGTATCTCATTTTCGAACCTTTGGATGTATTGCTTATATTCATGTTCCCAAAGAAACACGAACAAAGCTTGATCCTCCTGGTCTTAAAGTTATTTTTATTGGATATTCTGACACTTCCAAAGGCTACAAATTCTATGACCCTTCCTCCACGAAAGTAATTGTGAATCGTGATGCTACTTTTAACGAACAGCTTATGGGAGGCTCATGGTCCATGGATGATTCTGATGATACTAAATCATTGCTTCAAGCTTTTCCATTTCTTTCAGAAGATGAAACTCTTCCTATAGAGCAACTTTCCTCTTCACAACCATATATTCCGAATGTCGCCAATGATGATATTGATATTTTTGTTGATCTGCCTATTGATTTTGAACATGGCTCATGTCATGTTTATGATGACGATATTGCTAATAATGCTTTTTCTACTTCCGAAGATCCAGTTACTTATGATGAAGCTATTTCTTCACCACAAAAGGATCAATGGCAAGAGGCTATGGAAGCAGAGTACGATTCTCTTATCTCTAAAGGTACATGGATACTAACTGAATTACCTCCTGGTCGTACAGCTATTAAATGTAAGTGGGTGTATAAGACAAAAGTAAAAGCAGATGGATCTTTTGACAAGTTCAAGGCGCGTTTAGTTGCAAAAGGTTATTCCCAAGTAGCTGGTGTTGATTATCAAGAGACTTTTTCACCAGTTGTTCGCATTACAAGTGTTCGAGTTTTATTGGCATTTGCTGTTCAATTTGATTTAGAAGCTCATCAAATGGATGTGTGAACTGCTTTTCTTAATGGTGACTTGGAAGAGGAAATTTATATGGAACAACCAGAAGGGTTTGTTATTCCAGGTAAAGAAGACCTTGTTGCTCAACTCCATAAGGCACTATATGGTCTCAAACAAGCTTCGCGAGCCTGGTATACAAAATTTGATCTTTTTCTCACCTCTAAAGGATTCATCTCTTGCTCGTCAGACCCCAACTTATACATAAAACGCCAAGGTAGCAGTTTTGTGATTCTTGCTCTTTATGTGGATGATACCATCCTTGTTTCCAATGATTTGGGATTTCTTCAGCAAGTGAAAAAGTTATTGTCTTCTGCATTTGATATGGTGGATCTTGGAGAGATTCACTCGTGTCTTGGCATTCAAATCCAACGGAACCGTACAAAAGGTATTTTATTCCTTCGACAGTCAAAGTTTATTGCAGATACTATTCAAAAATTTGGTATGGAATCTGCACATTCAGCCAACACACCTTGTCTTGCAAGCTCTACGAAGAACACTTCTGACAATGGCGGTCAACTTGTCACAAATCAACCTTATGCTAACTTGATTGGATGTCTTCAGTTTGTTGGCATGAACACTCGTCCTGATATTTTGTTTGCTGTTAATTATCTTGGACAACATCTTGCATGTCCTTCTCTTAAGCATTGGTCTGCTGCAAAGCGTGTGGTGAAATACTTGAAAGGCACTACAGATTTTGGTTTAGTCTATCGACGACAACTCACATCGGATTCTATGCAATCTCTTTCTCTTTTGGGTTACACAGATGCAGACTGGGCAAGCTCACATTTACTATGCGATCTACTAGTGGAAATTGCTTCTTTATAAATGGTTGTCTTGTTTCTTGGACTAGCAAGAAACAACGTTGTGTTGCAGTTTCTACGACTGAGTCAGAATATGTTGCGGCATCACTTGCAGCTCGTGAGTTGATTTGGCTTCGACAAATGCTAGTTGATATTGGTCACTCTCCTCTTTCTAGCACACCCTTGCGGTGTGACAACCAAAGTGCTATTAGTCTTGCAAAAGACTATGTTCAACATAATAAGTCAAAGCACATTGCTGTCCATTATCATTATGTCAGGTATGAAGTACGCAAAGGAGCCATTATGGTTGAACACTGTCCAAGTGACCAGATGATTGCAGACATTTTGACTAAAGGCCTCAACGAGTCACGTTTCATCCTCTTGCGCTCGGAGCTTGGAGTTGCTTCGACCTCACTCTTTCTAGATTAGCTTCTTTGCTATTGTAATAGCTTTGTACATATGACATTGTAATCTTTTAGGTACCATGCACTATGCACACTCCACATTTGCACATTGTGATCTCTAAGTCACTTGAATATTTGTACATAGATGCACAATTCACTTTCACATCATCATCGCTGGTTCATATTTTCACATTGTATAGGGGCTTGGGTTTTTCCCTTGAACTCCCCAAGGGTTTTTTCATCCAAAGCTAGAGACCTTTGTTTGAGTGGGGGTGTTGGAGCTATATATGGCTCACTCTACTCAACTTGGTCTCACCTATATATTTGTATCTTGTCCTCAATATGAATCAGTCTTTGGGAGCGTATATGGTGTGTCTCTTGTCTCGTCTCTCTCTTTCTCTCTACATCTCAACATTATCGATGCTTTGATTTGTGATTATTAATCTCTAATTTCATCTAATCAATCTCTCCTCTTTGTAATTCCTCATGTATTATGCATTTTCTTCATGTGTGTGCTTAATTAGTGTGTGTATGTTGAGGTAAAAGCATTGCACTTCACTAATCATGGATTTCATATGCTTTTGTGTGTATAATTAGTATGTGATTGTTAGTCATTAGTGAGATATTGGTATCATAGATTGAGGTGTTTGTGCGAAGAGATTCTCATCTTCTTGCATTTCCTCTTCTCTAATCACTATATTCTACTCTCTCATTAGACTCCTCTTCCTACACATTCTTTAATTCCACACCTCTAAGCACTAGCCGGGTTTCGATCCATCAGTTTGATAATTATGTCAGTGGATTGAGCTATGCTACAACCGCCAAAACATCACGTTACAAAGATGCAAGCGAAAATATTCCTCGCAAGGTGCTTCGACATTTTCCATTGGCTCCCCATATTAAATATATATTTCAAACTCTAGAGTTAGCAAAACTTATGGATTGAGGAGCAAAGAATGTTAGTACATATGGGATTATGCAAACTCTCTCGAATTGTCTTGCCTTCAAGCATATCAATTCAAAGTGGCCAAAATTTGAACAATAGCCCGCGGCAATCCTTTATCCATATGTTCAAGTAAATGGTCCACTTGGCCAATAGTTCTTATTAACTACTACAAGTTACCACCATTTATTTGTTTTAAGAAACAAGACCTGATTTTGTCCCTCATAATCCCAAGAGAACATCAAGTTAAAGACCTTAACATTTATTGGGTTGCTCTTATTGATGATCTGCTAGAGTTATGGAGAGGCATAGACGTGCTTGACGTGTCAAAACAAGACGACCTAAGAAAATTTCAAGTTTGTTGAATTCTAGCATGAACTATACATGAATTTCCTGGGTATGGATTTGATTCTGATGTAAGAAGCACATGCGTACGTATTTTCATTTCAATTTAGTCTTTCATACTCATGCTAAATGTTTTAGTATGATCGCAAGGTGTTCAGTTAAGGGTTATAAAGCTTGTCTCCTATGTAGTGGTTGGTTGAAATCTATGTATAGTAATCATCTTAACAAAAATATATATCTTTGGCATAGGTGATTCTTGCTTGAAGATAGCTTGCTACATCAAAGGATACAAGCTAGACACTTCAATGGAAAGGTCGAGAGTGGCCAATATCCAATACCAATGACACCTATATATTGGTACAAAAAGTGGACAGAAGGACCTATCATTGATCCAGAGTCAAAGATTGCAAGCAATGAAGACAATGATGATAGTCAAGGATGAAGTTCTCTAGCTCCCTCTATCTCTATATGGTTTCATTTAGAGTATTGGAAGGATTTGAATATTTGTCATCTTTTTTATCCTATTCATATATTCAAGAATGTAGGTAACTCTTTATGGAAACATCTCATTGGCTTGAGCAACATAGAGAAAGCTAAAAATGACTTAAAAACGCAAAAATATAAGCGTGCTTTATGGACTCGAGTTGATGAAGAGACAATAAGAAAGAGTATGCACATGCACCATGGGTGCTAACCCCCACAAAGATGTCAACGATCAATCGATGGATACATTTATTCAAACTCCCACACGATATGGTGCATCATTGCAAAACATATTTATTGTGGATGACGCAAGTATTTCCAACTTGAAAACACATGACTGGCATAATTTCATCAAGGTAAATCTTACCTTTTTTATTGTAGCTCGATGTTGTCATGGCAAGTAGTCTGACTTTATTGTAAAACTGACTTAAGTATCATGTCCTCCCTCTTATCATTGATGGTTGTCTGGCGAGTGGTGTTCGCAACGTTATCTATCACTTGGAGAAGCTCACAAGGTACATCTATACTTTGCACATGCCTATATCTATGCTTGGAATGGGATTTCACTTAATGTTCATCTATTTTTTTAAATGGATCACATCCAAGGTTATAGATATTTTGTTAATAGTACAAAAGAAAAGGGAGTGCATTGAGCTCTTTTTCTTGATGGAGGAGGAGCTACCAACTTCTTTTTTTGACATTCGAGTCTACTTACTAATCCATTTGGTGGATGAGATAGAGATTGCAGGTGTTGTTAGCACTTGTTGGATGTTTTGGGTAGAGAGGTTCATGGAAGTCTTGAAGGGGCTTTTTCGCCAAACAACTAGACCAGAGGGCTCAACGTCGGAGGGATGGGTGCTTGGAGAGTGCATACACTACCTTGCCAAGTAATTTGAGCATGTTGATGAGGATATTCCTCAAAGATGGACAGTGGAAGAGTCCACTACACTATCAAATGAGATATTATGTGGTAAGGGTGTTCCTTTCAAGGTCTCATACGAAGAACGTACAAACTTTTCCACATTTGGTTTTTACAGATCATAATGTAGAGAAAGCTTTTTTGAAGATTATTGTGACGTAATTTGCACTGCAAAAACAAAATTTGAGGAGGTCAAAATCTAGCAAGACAAAACCTCACTCAATTATTTCATGGTTATCCCACCGTGTTGGAGATGGACTCATGGAAGGGGAAGACATCAATGATGAGCAAAGAGAGATTGGATTTGGTTGTGATAGAGAGGTAGCATTTCTTTCTTTCATGTGTCTATATTGAGTTATATGTAATCTTAGTGATGTAGCTTAAAGTTTACATATTTCATTCTTGCTCCTTTAGGTACACGTGTACAGCAATATGTGGGCATATGGCCAACATTCGAGTCAAAAAAATTGATTGGCTATTTTACACCCAATATTCTTGCATTATATCTTTTTTTAGCCAACAATCACGTGCAAGCACATGAGACACAAATCTTAGTGAAGGGAGCTTGGCTATGTGGGAACCATAATTGATATTTATAACTTGGCTACCGTATTTGAAAGAGGGTAATTTCTTACAACAATAGTACGTTGACAGTCTTTGCATTAGATTTCCTTATAAGATGTTACAAATCTTATATGTTAACAGGTTTTATTGAAGGCTGACTAGTTTTGTGCTGAGTACAAAGGGGTTGGAGCCACAATAAGACAAGAGACCTCTAGGTTTGTGTCAGTTGACTCTTCAAAGCCATTATGAACAACACAGGAGCCATACATATTATCGGCACAGTATGAGCAAGATTTCTGCTATGCTGCCCCAAATCCTCGCAGTCCATGGAGGCAAGTTGTGCCTATCAATCCTTGAGGATGATGGGTGTTTGACACCACCTACGGGGAGGCACACCAAGAGAGTCTACAAGTGGATGCTGAGGCAAGCTTTTCCATGCATGGGAACCCCCCATATATTTTTTGCCTTTTTACCAAAAATATTTCCTATTATATAAGTTACTTTTGATTTTTCTTCCATTTTTCACAAACGTTTTTGCCTTTATTAAATAAATAAGACTTATGCTAATCAATCACGATGTAGCATAAATAAGTAAGCTTTCTTTGTTGATCTCTCTTTTGACCTTAAGCATTAAATATATATATTTTAAATTACATTATATATATTTAGTATTTTCTAATATATTTTTCATGTGTATATATTATTCCACCCTACGAAATATTTTATTCACTAGTTTTCATTTTCAAACCTCAACCCCACTTTCAAATTTCAATAATACCTCCATCTAGATGATTTCCAATCTTTTCAAAACTCTAGGTCATGTTTTCCTACACATGAAGGAGCTTACACTTGAAGGCAAGAGAGAAGTCCACTCAAAGGGGACCACCAAAAGACTTTTGCAGCCACAAATAATACATTATTTGGCTGAATTTTTGAAGTATAGAAGAACCCTGAATCTGAAGAAGCGTTCAACATAAAAGATGTAGTTCGTGATCTCAACCTTTAGCTCAATTTTTTTCAGAATTTTTGGGGTTATGAACACGGAGATATGATTTTTGTAGTGGACCCCAGTTTTCTCTTGTAATTGTGACACAGGCCATCCCCAATTTTCTTCCCTCTAGAATGGCTATGGTTCTACAAGTCTTCAAGCATGATTACAAGAGACAAGGATCTTTTAATGAGGTCTTGGTAAGTCTAGAGTGATTCTATCACCATTTTTGGAGGATCCATCCTCATCAACAATTATCCACCTTCGACAACCTCTCTTATAATTTTCTAACCTCTCTCTTCTCTCCCTAATAAGCTTATGTCTAGCCAAAGGTAGACTATTGTAAATATCTCCTATCCTCTACATCCTACCCACATTCTCTCATCTTCTCTCTCTATTGACTCTGGTATTTTAAATAATGAGGAGACAAGATGGGAGCCACAGTCACATGCACCCCATTTTCCTAGTCACCAGAGTGGGACACTCACCTCAATTAGAAATATTGCTAAAACCTTCTCTATATAAGGAGGACATGAGACACACACACACACACACACCTATCCATACACACTCTTGTGCTACATGCTTGTAGTGTCATAAATGCAGTTAGGATAAAGGCATTCAACACCAAGGTAGATGTGGACATCTTTGTCATGCCACACAAAGGGGAGGGTTATCCTATCATTCTAGGGAGGCCTTGGCTTATGGCTATAAGAGCTAAGAAGGACTGGGACACTGGCATAATCCAAATGAAAGATGCCAAAAGAAAGCCAATAGTTTATGACATGAAGACAGGTCGGCAATACAACATGGATCTAGAAACCTCTATGGATGAGTTTTCTAGTGGTGACTCTTCAACCACTTTAGAGGAGGAGTCAACAGGGAGTGAAGGAAGTGATAGCTCCATTGAAGTAATGGGCCTCACATTCAACCACAACAAGGTGGAACCTTCAAATTTGCAACCACATGTGAAAGTGGTGAAGAAACTTCAACTACCCCTATGGCACGAGATTGGTGAAAGACTCATGCAGAGAAATGCAATTGAGGTCTACTGGCACTTTAGGTTTTCCTTTCTAACTGTAAACATTGTGTGTAACATTAATTTGGGTTGCGACAAGAGTGGAAGGATTGACATCAACAACCAGTGGAATCAATCTAGGACACACCAATCAAGGAAGAATGGTTTTGCATACTAGTGGTAACATGGAGTCATTTTTCAAAATGTGGTTTGCAGTTTATCTTTTGTACATGGTGGGCTCTCTTGTGCAACAGGCATCAACCATGCAATCTATCCATGTGGGCAACAAGTCTCTATCAATTTGGCATGAAGAAGGACAACAAGCAAGATATGAGGATGATGGTTTCTTACTCCCTTTTGGCTATGTGTCTGAACGAGGAAGCCATGCATGGTGCCGCTTTGGTATACTTTCAAGGATTGATCAAGTTCTTTCCATACCTTCTATCACTTATGCAAGAGTTAATTCTTGTGCAGCTTGTGGACTCAAGAATCATTTTAAGTGTGATCTTATGAAGAATGCATTATTACATACAATGGATTTACGCATAGTATGGGACCCAGGTGGACACCAAAAAGAACTTTGGGGAGCCTCATGCTTCCAAGGGATCCATTATTCCCTACAAGAATCTACCAGCCACCAAGGAGAAATCCTACTTTATTTCAACATGCTCAAGTAGAGAGCTAGAGACATGAATACCTCTAGCCTTAGGGGGAGGGCTAATGAGGCAAGCTTTTCCATGCATGGGAACCCCCCATATATTTTTTTCCCTTTTACCAAAAATATTTCCTATTATATAAGTTACTTTTGATTTTTCTTCCATTTTTCACAAATGTTTTTGCCTTTATTAAATAAATAAGATTTATACTAATCAATCACGATGTAGCATAAATAAGTAAGCTTTCTTTGTTGATCTCTCTTTTGACCTTAAGCATTAAATATATATATTCTAAATTACATTATATATATTTAGTATTTTCTAATATATTTTTCATGTGTATATATTATTCCACCCTACCAAATATTTTACTCACTAGTTTTCATTTTCAAACCTCAACCCCACTTTCAAATTTCAATAATACCTCCATCTAGATGATTGCCAATCTTTTCAAAACTCTAGGTCATGTTTTTATACACATGAAGGCAAGAGAGAAGTCCACTCAAAGGGGACCACCAAAAGACTTTTGCAACCACAAATAATACATTATTTGGTTGAATTTTTTAAGTAGAGAAGAACCCCGAATCTGAAGGAGCGTTCAACATGAAAGATGTAGCTCGTGATCTCAACTTTTAGCTCAATTTTTTTTAGAATTTTTGGAGTTATGAACACGGAGATATGATTTTTGTAGTGGACCCCAGTTTTCTCGTGTAATGGTGACACAGTCCATCCCCAATTTTCTTCCCTCTAGAATGGCTATGGTTCTACAAGTCTTCAAGCATGATTACAAGAGACAAGGCTCTTTTAATGAGGTCTTGGCAAGTCTAGAGTGATTCTATCACCTTTTTTGGAGGATCCATCCTCATCAACAATTATCCACCTTCGACAACCTCTCTCATAATTTTCTTACCTCTCTCTTCTCTCCCTAATAAGATTATGTCTAGCCAAAGCTAGACTATTGTAAATATCTCCTATCCTCTACATCCTACCCACATTCTCTCATCTTCTCTCTCTATTGACTCTGGTATTTTAATTAATGAGGAGACAAGATGGGAGCCACAGTCACATGCACCCCATTTTCCTAGTCACCAGAGTGGGACACTCACCTCAATTAGAAATATTGCTAAAACCTTCCCTCCTTCCCTATATAAGGAGACCATGAGACACACACACACACACACCTATCCATACACACTCTTGTGCTACATGCTTGTAGCATGAACCCTAATCACATAATCACAGCACCATCATCACCACCATCACCATGCACAAAAGATGAGCACCACACCTCCACACCACTTGTAATTAAGGGTTGAAAGCACAATTTCAAGAAGAAGAAGAAGGGTGGACACGCTCATGATATTCCTCGCCATCAACACCCATCTCTCCATTATGCCTCCTACGATCTTGTCCCCTTCTCATTTTCCTGCCATACGCTACCTATTGTATTCATATTTTGCAAGCAATCAACACACTCCATCTTGGTGCCATACTTTGTGTCGCTTTGGATACATCTCATTGTGAGTATGGTATATTCTTGTTCCTTGCCTTTTTTTCTGCTTATGTAAAGGTGTGCGGATTCGCCACGATACACACACACACTCTCTCTCCCTCTCATATTCCTATCATCTTGCTACTTCCATCTTGAGGTGTGAGGATTCGCCACCTCTTGTATGATAAGTGAGCATACTCGCAAGTTTCCCCTACCTCATTATCTTCCTTACTAACATGCACGAGTAGCAAACCCATTCTCACTCATTCACCACTCCTCTCACGTTATTCTCCGACCACCCCATTCCACATTTAGGCGTGGATCTTGAAATTGTTTTCCATGGCATGCTTCATTGTGTATATGTATGTGTCCTAGCCGCATATCTTGCTAGGTGGTGCCCCTATTGTGTATCCCCCATGATGAGGCCATTGTGCATAGTCTTGGTGTAGAGGCCACCGGGTCTATTTGTTTCACTTCCGCCTCTCAATGCCTCAAATTCTACCAAGCCCCAGCCACTAACAACATTAGCACAAGAAGAGCACTAGGAAGAGGAAATGAGCAACAATGATGCAATGGATGATGAGATTGAGGATCTTACCTTGGAGTGGGACTGTGTACCTCTTGTAGAGCCTCAACCATCAATAGCGCTGCCCCCCACTCATGCTTTTGATGTAGAACTTACGAACCAAAAGCTTCAAGAGCTAATACAAGACAATGAAGAGGTTGAATTGATCATTGATCTCTTTCCAAACTATGATTGAATTGTAAAAGCCAAGGTATTATATCAAATATTTTGTCTTGATCATTTTGACTACTTTCTTAGTGATTGCAAGAAAATCAAATTGGTATCAACGGACCCTATTGGTAAGATCTAACACATTTTTCTATTGATTGTATTCATTATTTCATTGCTCTTTTTGAATCTTACTAACAATGGGTGGGTTTGGTGGGGAGTCTTGTAGATGTTAGCCACCCATGGCTAGAGTTGGAGTTTGATTCCCCATAGACTCAATTTGGTTTGTTGGAACAAGTTTTGAAGATGCACCAAGGCAGGGTGCCCCACTTTTCTTGATAATGCTCTACCCTTCCAAGGTAAGGTCTTTGTGGTCTCTGGTTCTCATTGTTCGTAAGATCCCATAATCATTTCATTTTTATGTGGATTTCCAAGGGGGTCGAACTTATGGAACTAAGGGGACCACTCTCCTTAATCCTAGCACATATGATCAGCTCACTCCAATGGAGCTCAGAAGGACTACAAACAAGGGGGACATTCAGTAAAGTATGGTCCAAAAGATAAAGGAAAAGCACTAGCTTTCATTTAGCAGTTTGATGCAGCATTCATTAGGGGAATTTTGAGGTCTTTCTTTTTCCTTTTAAGGATTTGGGAATATGCCATGAGGGCCAATGGGAAGGAGGCTTTTGTTACAGGAGATTTTTGGTTTTTGTTTTAATGGGAAGGCCGTAACTTTTACAAACCAACTCAAAATTGTGTAGAGTTTGGTACATTTGAAAGCTTTCAAGAAATGATCGATCACATCATATAGTTTTGAGCAAGAAAAATGATAGTTATCCATACATACCTTTTTACAACAAAGTGATGACTAGGCAAATTCTTATAGGGCTAAAACATGACTTGAAAATTTCCCTAATGCTTGAGAGGAAACTTCACGTAGTCTTCCAAGATATGTGTGGCAGATTTCTTTCTAAAGGGGACTGCACAAGCTTGGTGGTCGACTTTGCTACTGAGAGGAAAACCACTAAAGACTTGGGTAGAATTTAAACGTTTGTTTGCTTCTATTTGGTTGATAGTAGAATATGAAGCAGATATCATTACAGCATGGAATGAGCTTTGTATGTATGAGACAGATACAGTTTTGGCCTATTGTCAAAGGTTCTAGGAAGCTTATCTACCAGTAGCTTCTTTTAGATTGGTTCCCTTGGTGGTAGAACAAATGGAGAAATTTTGTTGTGGCCCACGTTCATGCCAGAAGATATTCATAAGACAACCTTCAGGACCACCTTTGGCTTATATGAATTTCTTGTTATGCCTTTCGGCCTAACAAATGCACCAACCACATTTAATTGAATGATGGAAATAATTTTTCATGTGCATAGGACTTACATAGGATTATTCTTTGATGATACCATAGTCTAGTCCAAGTCCTTAGAAGAGCACAAAGTGCATCTCAAGGTAGTGTTTCAAGAACTCCAAGAGAACAAGCTGTACAAAAACCGCAAAAAGAGTGAATTCTTCTTAGAAGAGATTCAATATTTAGGTCATATTATCTCAAAAGATGGCATCCGTATGGATCCACAAAAGCTTGAGGTAATAAATGAACCAGGGAATCTCCATGAGCTATGAAGCTTCATTGGAATGTGCTCATACTATAGAAGATTCATTGCAAAGTTCTCTGCCATAGCAGGACCATTACATGATTTGACAAAGAAGAACGTCAAATATGTGTGGATTGAGAAGGAGACAAAGGCTTTCACTATACTTAAAGAGAGACTCACATCTCAACCTATGCCGATCTTTTAAAGACATTCGAGGTGGATTGTGATGCAAGTGGTGAGTGTCTTGGAGCAGTACTTCTCCCAAGAAGGGTACGCCATAGCATATGAGAGTCGCCGCTTGCACTCTGACGAACAAAGCCTTGGAATTTATGAGAAAGAGCTTCTAGCTGTCTTACATGCTTTGGATACATGGAAGCATTATTTGCTTGGGATGCCATTCATCATTCCAATGGACCATCAGAGTCTCAAGTAATTTCCGACAAGAAATTGAGGTCTGCCAAATTTCTGTCTCAATTTCATTTTCACATTGCTCACATACCTGGTAATCACAATAAAGTAGTAGATTCTCTATCACATAGACCTCGCTGCAATGCTGTGTCTATAGCTTCTCACAATGATCTTACCTCTATGGTAGATGAGTACGCTACTAACCCAGATTTTTGCGATGTCATGTCAACCATAGCACTAGGGAAGACGCCGGAACCATACTGTTGAGATGTAGAGAGAAAGAGAGAGACACGAGACAAGATACACACCATATACGCTCCCAAAGACTGATTCATATTGAGGACAAGATACAAATATATAGGTGAGACCAAGTTGAGTAGAGTGAGCCATATATAGCTCCAACAGCCCCACTCAAACAAAGGTCTCTAGTTTTGGATGTAAAAACCCTTGGGGAGTTCAAGGGAAAAACCCAAGCCCCTATACAATGTGAAAATATGAACCAGCAATGATGTGAAAGTGAATTGTGCATCTATGTACAAATATTCAAGTGACTTAGAGATCACAATGTGAAAATGTGGAGTGTGCATAGTACATGGTACCTAAAAGATTACAATGTCATATGTACAAAGCTATTACAATAGCAAAGAATCCAATCTAGAAAGAGTGAGGTTGAAGCAACTCCAAGCTCCGAGCGCAAGAGGATGAAACGTGACTCGTTGAGGCCTTTGGTCAAAATGTCTGCAATCATCTGGTCACTTGGACAATGTTCAACCATAATGGTTCCTTTGCGTACTTCATACCTGACATAATGATAATGGACAGCAATGTTCTTTGACTTATTATGTTGAACATAGTCTTTTGCAAGACTAATAGCACTTTGGTTGTCACACCGGAAGGGTGTGCTAGAAAGAGGAGAGTGACCAATATCAACCAGCATTTGTCAAAGCCAAATCAACTCACGAGCTGCAAGTGATGCCGCAACATATTCTGACTCAGTCGTAGAAACTGCAACACAACGTTGTTTCTTGCTGGTCCAAGAAACAAGACAACCATTTATAAAGAAGCAATTTCCACTAGTAGATCGCATAGATAAATGTGAGCTTGCCCAGTCTGCATCTGTGTAACCCAAAAGAGAAAGAGATTGCATAGAATCCAATGTCAGTTGTCGTCGATAGACTAAACCAAAATCTGTAGTGCCTTTCAAGTATTTCAACACACGCTTTGTAGCAGACCAATGCTTAAGAGAAGGACATGCAAGATGTTTTCCAAGATAATTAGCAACAAATAGAATATCAGGATGAGTGTTCATGCCAACAAACTGAATACATCCAATCAAGTTAGCATAAGGTTGATTTGTGACAAGTTGACTGCCATTGTCAGAAGTGTTCTTCGTAGATCTCGCAAGACAAGGTGTGTTGGTTGAATGTGCAGATTCCATACCAAATCTTTGAATAGTATCTGCAATAAACTTTGATTGTCGAAGGAATAAACTACCTTTTGTACGGTTCGGTTGGATTTGAATTCCAAGACACGAGTGAATCTCTCCAAGATCCACTATATCAAATGCAGAAGACAATAACTTTTTCACTTGCTGAAGAAATCCCAAATCATTGGAAACAAGGATGGTATCATCCACATAAAGAGCAAGAATCACAAAACTGCTACCTTGGCATTTTATGTATAAGTTGGGGTCTGACGAGCAAGAGATGAATCCTTTAGAGGTGAGAAAAAGATCAAATTTTGTATACCAGGCTCGCGAAGCCTGTTTGAGACCATATAGTGCCTTATGGAGTTGAGCAACAAGGTCTTCGTTACCTGGAATAACAAACCCTTCTATTTGTTCCATATAAATTTCCTCTTCCAAGTCACCATTAAGAAAAGCAGTTCGCACATCCATTTGATGAACTTCTAAATCAAATTGAACAGCAAATGCCAATAAAACTCGAACACTTGTAATGCGAACAACTGGTGAAAAAGTCTCTTGATAATCAACACCAGCTACTTGGGAGTAACCTTTTGCAACTAAACGCGCCTTGAACTTGTCAAAAGATCCATCTGCTTTTACTTTTGTCTTATACACCCACTTACATTTAATAGCTGTACGACCAGGAGGTAATTCAGTTAGTATCCATGTACCTTTAGAGATAAGAGAATCGTACTCTGCTTCCATAGCCTCTTGCCATTGATCCTTTTGTGGTGAAGAGATAGCTTCATCATAAGTAATGGGATCTTCGGAAGTAGAAAAAGCATTATCAGTAATATCCTCATCATAAACATGACATGAGCCATGTTCAAAATCAATAGTCAGATCAACAAAAATATCAATATCATCATTGGAAACATTCGGAATGGATGGTTGTGAAGAGGAAAGTTTCTCTATAGGAAGAGTTTCATCTTCTAAAAGAAATGGAAAAGCCTGAATCAATGATTTAGTATCATCAGAATCATCCATGGACCATGAGTCTCCCATAAGCTGTTCGTTAAAAGTAGCATCACGATTCATAATTACTTTCTTGGAGGAAGGGTCATAGAATTTGTAGCCTTTGGAAGTGTCAGAATATCCAATAAAAATAACTTTAAGACCAGGAGCATCAAGCTTTGTTCGTGTTTCTTTGGGAACATGAATATAAGCAATACATCCAAAGGTTCGAAAATGAGATACAGAAGGAATGTCACCTGTCCATGCTGTGATGGGTATCTTACCAGAGGGTGCAGTAGTAGGAAGATGATTCTGAATAAATACTGTTGTCAAAGTAGCTTCAGCCCAAAAAACACGAGATAAGCCAGAATGAATCAGCATACATCTTACAGCATTGAGAATAGTGCGATTCTTTCGTTCAGCAACACCGTTCTGTTGAGGCGAATATGGAATAGTGTGTTCATGATGAATTCCACTATCAGCACAGTAACTCACAAACTCTCGAGAAACATATTCCCCTCCATTGTCACTACAAAGCTTCTTAAGGCGACGACCAGTTTGAAGTTCCGCAGCATTGTGGAATTGTTTGAAAACAGATAAGGCTTCAGATTTTTGTCTAAGTAGAAATATAGTCGTATACCTTGAGAAATCATCAATGAAAGTAATGAAGTAGCGATATTGTGATCTCGAAAAAGGTAGAGGTCCACATATATCAGTATGAACAAGATCCAATATGTCATGAGAATGAGTTGTATTTGAAAGAGGAAAGGGTTTGCGATTGTGTTTCCCAAGAGCACAAAATTCACAAATTCCCATATGGGGATGGGCTTTAAGATCCATGCCATGAAGAAGATCACGACGTTGAAGATCAAGGAGTTTTGAGAAATCAGCATGAACAAAACGGTGATGCCATACTTTGCAATCATGATCACCTGGAGCAGTGACATCATTTGCTACAGCATCGTTGAGAGAGAGTTCAAACAAATTACCATTTTGAGAAGCAGTGGCTATAGTTTGTCCATCTTTCCCAATTCGGAATTTGGTATGATCAAATCCAACAAACAGACCAAGATCAACAAGTCTAGCAACTGAAAGAAGATTACGTTGAAGATCTGGTACATGTAATACTCCTCGCAAAATTCGAGTGGAAGAAGATAAGGTACCAAGATATAAGTCTCCAATACGCTTTACTTGACAAGTAGTATCATCAGCAAGATAAACAACACGTTGAACTGGCAGTGGATGATAGTTATGGAGCCACTTAGACTGATATGTCTTATTTCCTGTATCACTAGAATCGACAATAAAAAGTGATCCATCGCGTACGTGAAGTATTTTGTCTGGAGCAACTGAACATAGTACGCAGCTTGTTTCTGGTACAATGTTGTTTCGATGTTTAGTAGCATATGCTCTATTCCGATCTGTGTCGAATCGACGCTTATAGCACATATGAGTGGGATGATCAGATCGTCCACAATATTCACAAGAAGAAGAAGAAGAGTCTCATTGCGTTCTTCATCATATTGACGTGCCCAACAATCATCTTCAGTATGGCCATTTCTGTTGCAGTAAGAACATTGCTTATTAGGAAATTTGAGACAAGAGAAAATATTACCGCGACGGCCACCTCTGCGGTTTCCTCGTTGAAATGGCCACCTTCGAGCATAAAAAACCCGTTCCATCTGTTGTGACTCAGTCTCCTCTTGTGAAATCATAGCTGTATCATAACCAGCATTACGACATTCTTGACGTTGAGAGTATTCAATTAAAGACATGCAGGCTTGGTCGAAATCAAGACCATCTTTATTAGAGAGAATAGTAAAAATGTTATCATAAGAAGAGTCCTTCACCGTATCAAGGAGAAGTGTAATCAGTTGCTTTTGTGGAACAGGATCACGGGCAGCAGCAAGTTGATTAATAATAGATTTGAAAGATTCAATATGTCCCATCATGGCAGTACTAACTTCATATTGTAACTTGTTAAGCAACCCTCTCAAATAAATTATTTCTTCTGAAAGTTTGCAATAAGGTACTTCCATACGTCGTGGGAAGTAGGAAGTTGATACATATTAAGCAAAAGGAAATCAGTAAGAGCAGAAAGAATATACCAACAAGCTGCTTTATCACGTCGTTGCCAATCCGTATAGGCAACATTCCAATCTTCAAATATAGGTCCTTCAGTGATAAGCACGTTATCATTATCCGTATCAACGGCCACAATTGAGAATGAGAGAGATATGAGGACTGCGTTTTGTCAACGATAAACGTAAGAAGGATGCTCAAGGAACGTCCAAAGATGTGAGAGACGTCACCCAAAAAAGGGAGGGTAAAGGAGACGTTAAAAATAAAAGAGTCCTCAAAATAGAGTGGCGTGAGACGCAAGATTGATCGCCACAATACGAATCGAAAAAAGCTAAATCTTCTTGAAAAAGTTAACGCCAAAATAAGAAAAACGATCGCGGACGCTTCACGAAGAAGTAGGACGAAGAAAGCTGCGTCAAGATCAATTGCAGTAAAAACAACATAACTTTCTGCTGCGAACTCCGATTGACGCAAACCTAGAACTCAAATCGAATTGCTCGAGGAGACGAATAAGTTTTGGATGAAAAGTGCCATTGCGCTTTTCCCATTTCTCCAAATTTTAAGCAGAATAGCAAGAAAAATTGAGATGAAGTTCAGGGTGTCATCAACAAGAAAACATAATCAACGATTAGATTGATTAGCAATAAATGCCACACAAAACACTAATCGTAATATTCTTCTTAACACAAAACAACCACAGTTAACAAGAATCAATGCTCAAAAATAAAATTTGTAGCAATTTTTGAATCTTACATGCAAATCGCATACACATACTGTTTTGTCACCATGAATTGAATCGGCGCGTGATCGTTACTGCTCTCATACCATGTTGAGATGTAGAGAGAAAGAGAGAGAGACGAGACAAGATACACACCATATACGCTCCCAAAGACTGATTTATATTGAGGACAAGATACAAATATATAGGTGAGACCAAGTTGAGTAGAGTGAGCCATATATAGGTCCAGCACATACTTGGTTCAAGATGGCTATCTTCTCTATGGCTCAAGGCTATGTGTTACCAAATAATTTAGAGAAAAGGTCATGTACGAATCACATGCTCCACCTTATGCTAGACATAGAGGGATTCGGGCTACAATGAATGCAATTGAGACATATTTCTTTTGGCCTACAATGAAGAGGACATTCAAGAATATGTATCTCAATGCATTATTTGCCAAAAGGTTAAGTATGACCGTGGGAAGCAACCTGGTTTGCTCAAGCTGTTCCCTATTCCTGATTCTCCATGGGAGAGTATAGCTATGGATTTCATCTTTGGCTTGCCAAAGTCTATCCATGGGAATATGGGAATATAGAAAATAGTTGACAGGTTTAGTAAGCAAGATCACTTTATACCTGTCAAAAAGACTATTAAGGCTCCACATATCCCACAGTTGTTTATCTTTCAAATTTTTAAATACCAAGGTATGCCAACAAGTATTGTCTCTGATCGCGATCCTAGAATGACCAGTAATTTTTGGAGAGGACTCTTTGAGAACCGTGACACACGGCTGAATTTCTCTTCTGCCTATCACCCTCAAACGGATGGGCAAAGTGAAATAGAAAACTCGATTGTGTTAGATCTACTAAAAGCCTATGTAACGGAAGTAGATCAACGCAATCAATGGGAGAATTATTTACCCTTAGTAAAGTATGCATACAAAAACACTCTGCATACTTCTACAGGTAAGGCACCTTTTGAGGTAATTGAAGGAAGATCCAAATTTCCACCCATTTTGAAAATGCATGGAAAGATCTTCGCTGCTAAAAGTACGCACATATTTACATAAATCTTTTGATTGTTCTCCTAATTTTTGGGTTATAAAAAATACATTGTATCTTGAAAATTAAGGTTATAAATTGATTTATCTCTTCAAAATTGTACCCAAAGTAGGTGTTCTTCTTTTTTCACTATTTTTTTTTAAAGTTGTGCAATGGCCTCAAAATTTGCAAAGAGAAACAACAATGGAGGTGGACCTAGCCATGCTTTGAGAGTCAAAGGAAACCATCTCCTATAACAAGAACTTATTGCAAGCCCAAACCAGGAACAGATGGAAGTCCAAGCTACTCTTTATACGGAATTATAGGAGAAAAAGCTACTTCTGAAGCAGATGCAACCTCCTTCTTGTAAGTGCGAGGGGGTTAATTTTGAGAAAGATATTGAGGCATGGATAGAGTTGATGGACAAATACTTTAATTCCACTAAGATGGTAGAAGCTAATCGATCCATGGTGGGGATGGTTATAAAAAATACATTGTATCTTGAAAATTAAGGTTACAAATTGATTTATCTCGTCAAAATTGTACCCAAAGTAGGTGTTCTTCTTTTTTCACTAATTTTTTTTTAAGTTGTGCAATGGCCTCAAAATTTGCAAAGAGAAACAACAATGGAGGTGGACCTAGCCATGCTTTGAGAGTCAAAGGAAACCATCTTCTATAACAAGAACTTGTTGCAAGCCCAAACCAGGAACAGATGGAAGTCCAAGCTACTCTTTATAACGAATTATAGGAGAAAAAGCTACTTCTGAAGGAGATGCAACCTCCTTCTTGTAAGTGCGAGGGGGTTAATGTTGAGAAAGATATTGAGGCATGGATAGAGTTGATGGACAAATACTTTAATTCCACTAAGATGGTAGAAGCTAATCGATCCATGGTGGGGATGTTTTGGTTGATTGGGGAAGCAAAGTTATGGTGGAAGTAGTGCTGTCGAGACAAGGGTGTTGCAGAAGATTCCCAGCCTTGGGATGACATCAAGCAAGCAGTCATAGGAGTATATCTGCCCACCCACACCAATCTCTAAAAATAAATGTATTCTTTCACTTGAAGCAGAATGAGTTGACCTTGCAAGAAGAATTCTCCAAGTTTGTTACATTAAGAAGGTATGGACCGGTTTTGATGATCGAGCAACATGTGACCCATTTTTGCCAAGGATTCAATGTACCCTTGGATGCTCAGCTTGAAGCTATGTAGCCAACATCATTGGAGGATGCACTGTTGCATGTGAAGTCCTTAGCCAAGAAGAGGGAGATCCAATTGGCAAATTTTAGTGAACCCGAGAGGAGAGTTAACCCAATCAAATTCTAGGAGAGAAGACCCCAAGCTTATGCAGCCCCTATGTTACCCCAAGGAAAAAGAGAGATCCACTATTTTGAGTGCAATGAACCAAGACATTTCAGGCAACAATGTCCTTATTTGACATTTAATACACAGTAGCTGAAGCTAGTGGAAATCATCAAGGAGAAAGGGCTGGAGGACGTGTGAATTGACGTGGAAGAGGCCGTGGTCAATTTGCCAGAGCTTATGGCAGAGGAGGACTTGTTCAAGGATGTGCTCATGCAGTGAGAAGAGAGCCCACGCTGGAGGAAGCAATGGATAGGGAAACTCTCCATGCTACGGTGATTCAAGCACCTGCCAATGGCTAAGGTGAATCTTTCACATTGCTCGTCAATTGTGGAAGCATGCATTCATTCTTGTCTCCTAAATGCTTGCAAAAGTTCAGGCTATCCTAGAACTCAACCAACCCTGTGATAGTTGAAATGACAAATGGAAAATCTGTTATATCTAAACATATGGTGGGAGTCCTAGATTTTGAAGTAGAGGGAAAAGCCACTTTTGCATTGTTTAGAACCTTACTAGTTGGGATCTATGATGAGATATTGGGAATGAATTGGTTAGTACAAAAAAATCCAGCATCATGTGCTCAGAAGGAAAAGTAGTTTTCAAGAATAAAGCTGGGGGAGAAGCTTTAATCCAAGGAAAGAGGGGTACTCCAAAGGTTTAGTTAGTTAAAGCTAGTTGACAACTAAAAGGTCATAATAAATCAGGATAGCTATTCAATGTGGTGAAACTTAATAAAGTGGACCCTGAGAAAGCAAAAATTGAAAATCCATGGTTAAGTCAGTTTGCCAATGTATTTCTTGAAGAACTCACCGAGCTACCACCTAAAAAGGATATAGATCATGAAATAGAAGTTTTTCGAAGAAGTACACCTATGTCAAAGAGACCCTATAAGGTGTCCTTATACCTAAAGTGATCGAGCTAAAGGAACATCTTTGCCAGTTATTAGAACAAGGTTATATTTGACTTAACAATTCAAGTTGGGGAACATCTATTCTATTCAAAAAGAAGAAGGACAGTACCGTTTGACCATGTGTTGACTACATGGGATTGCATCAAGTTATGGTAAAAAACAAGTACCCGATCCCTCACATCGATGGATTGCTACATCAAATTCCCGAAGCTAAGGTCTTCACAAAGATAGGCATTAGGGGAGATTTGAGGTTTTTTTTTTTGCATTTTAAGGCTTTGGGAATATTCCATGAGGGCCAATGGGGAGGAGGCTTCCGTTACGGAACTTTTTGGTTTTTGTTTTAATGGGAAGGCCATAACTGTTACAAATGAACTTAGAATTGTGCAAAGTTTGGCGCGTTTGAAATCTTTTGAGGAGATCTTTACAATGATAGGTCACATCATATAGTTTTAAGCAACAAAAATGATAGTTATCCATACCCCCCTTTTTACAACAAAGTGATGAATAGGCAAATTCTTACAGGGCTAAAATATGACCTCATAATTTCCCTAATGCCTAAGGGCCGGCTATTATCAAATTTACGTTATGAAAGAGAACATTCCAAAGACAACATTTGACACCTGCTATGGACATTACGAGTTTATTGTTATGTCTTTTGAATTGACAAATGCCTCATCAACCTTCATTCATCTAATGCAAGATATATTCGAGGAACACTTAGACGATTTTGTCCTCATATTTTTTGATGTTATTCTAGTGACTCAAAGGATGAAGAAGAATATGTTGGCCACGTGTGGAGAGTTCTAGAGATTCTACTCTAGCATAAGTTGTACACTAAGGAGAGCAAGTGTACCTTTTCCTCCCCAAAGATCAAATACATGGGATTTATCGTATCAGCTGAGGGAATTTCAATAAATCTAGACAAGGTTCAAGCTATCATGGATCTCGGCCGCAGCCCCAAAATGTTAACAAGATTAGAGGACTCCTTCGTATAATAGGCTAGTATTGCATCTTTATCACAGATTATGTTGTAATTGCTCCTCCCTTCACTAATCTTATAAAGAAGGAAACAACTATTCAATGGAATCTTTTGAAGCGACAGGTAACCTCAGTTTCATGCTTAAAGTTACTCGATTTCACCAAGTCTTTTGAAGTAGTTACATATGCCCGCAGTATAGCAATAGGTGGAGTTTTGACTCAAGAAGGAAGACCCGTAGCTTTTACCTCTTGGAAGCTAAAAATTCATGAGAGAAATTACCCAACTCATGATCTCAAATTGCTATCAGTTATTCATGCAAAAGCTTGAAGTGGATTTTTACTCAACCTCTATTCAATATGCAACAACAAATAGGTTGAATTACTTCAAGAATTTTATTTTGCAATTGTCTATAAACTAGGTAAGAAAAATTCAATAGCTGATGCCTTGAGCTGCAAAGCCTTTATAAGCTTAATCTTTATGCCTAGTAAACTAATTTTGGACAAGGTAAGGAAATCTGCACAAATGGACCTAGATTATCAAAAGCACCTTGCTCTTGTAAAGGATAGATCACCTAAGAATGAAGCATCATTACAACATTATTATGTCAAAGATGGTTGTTTATATTGCAAACATAGATTGTGGGTGCCAAGGAATGTGATCTTACAAAGAACTATCCTTTATGAAGCTCATGATAGCCCAACATTTGGAAATTTGGGCGTCACTTGTTGAGCTATATATAGAGACACTATATATAGCTCAACAACACTAAGACTCTCAATGTAGTAAGGAAGATCTTCTATTGGCAAGGAATAAAGGGTGATGTGCTATGCTATGTTCATCAATGCTTTATTTGCCAAATAGTTAGGGTAGAAAGGGCTAAACTGCGAGGGAAACTTGAACCTCTAGACATACCTCAAATGAAATGGGAGTTTATTAGTATGGATTTTGTGACCGGATTGCCCAAAGTTCAAGGAGGCTACGATTTAGTGATGGTAATCATAGATATGTTGACCAAGGTTGCTCATATAATTCTAGTACAGACTACCTATAGTGCCTCAAATGTAGCCGAACTCTTTATCAAGGAGATTTGTTGACTTCATGGACTTTTGAAGCAAATAATAAGCAACCGAGATGCTAGGTTCACTTCCAACTTTTGGACTTCACTGTTTACATCCATTGTTACACATTTGAACTTTAAGCACAACTTATCATCCTTAAACCAATAGATAGACATGGCGAGTGAATCAAGTGATCAAGGATATCCTAAGGGCGTATTATGGAAGGGAATCCAACAAGTGGATTTAGTATTGAGCTCTAGTGGAGTTTTCCAATGCATCCAAGCATCAAAGTATTGGGATGACACCCTTCTATGCACTCTACGGTCAGGACTGCTTATCTCCCTTGAATTTCTCAAATCCAACCATAAGAGTCGAAGCTTCTAAGAAAATGCTAGAAGATATGGAGGCTCAAACTAAGGCAATACGTAAAGATATTCAAGATACTAAGATTGACAAAAGAAGTATGCAGATCAAAGCAAATAAAAAAGAACCTTCAAACTTTGAGATCAAGTTTTCTTGAGGGTAAAGCCAAGAAGAGCAATCTATCTTTGGGCAAGTATAAGAAGCTTAGCTACAGATATTGTGGTCCTTATGAAGTAGAAAAGAAAGTAGGCAACCAAGCCTACAGGCTCAAGTTACCCTCTCATCTCAAGGTTCATAATGTATTCCATGTTAGTAAATTGAAAAAGTATATTCCTAGTACATATCATATCCTTAATGATGAGCAAATTGTAATGCCCACCCAAGGACTTCTTGAGCTTCAACCTGACAGAATCTTAGAATCTAGGGAAAGGAACCTTAGAAATCAAAACCTTAGAGAGCATCCAGTGTAATGGAAAGATTACCCTGAAGAAGATGCTACTTGCACAGATGAAGGATCTCTTATAAAATATTACCCCAATTTTCTCCCAAAATGAGGATATTCTAATTTCTCAAGTTGGAGAGAATGTAATGTGCCTTGCCCCGACAACATATTGTAACCGTCAATATCGTAACCATCTATTAAGCTTAAAGTGTCCATTTCCATTAATTTTTGCACGTAGTCTAGACAATGAAAATGTGTGTCAATGTGTGCCCCTTGTAGCCGCTAAAAAGACATCTCAAATGCACCTCACAACATCCGAAACCGAGCCAAAATGTGCACCCTATACCACCTTGAAGATTGGGGGCCAAAACTTGCAAAAGGGAAAAAAGGGAAGGGTAGAGGGAGCGTGCATGGCACATGACATGTGTTAGGCCCTCATCAACAGGTGTCCCCTCCTTTTGCATGTACCCATCCCCCACTCTCAGTTTGCATGAGATTCCTCTTCCCCTATATAAAGACCCCATGCCCTCCCTACAAGCACACACTCATTTTTTGAGAGCCTTCTCAAGGGAGAACACTCTGTAGAAATTCACACATGCACACACATACAATTAGACCTAGAGCTGTTTCACACAGAGGAACTCTCACCCCTCTCCTGATGTAATGTACAAGGTGATGCAAGAAGAGAAGTGCGAGAAACACCTCAAGATTCTTGGATCGTGGAGGATTAGCAACCAAGGTAGAAATCAAATGTTGTTTTGTTATGCATCCATGCTCTCATTTTGATTGAGACTCTCTCTCTCTCTCTCTATCAAATATGTTGTTTTTCTCTTTCTAGATTATTCATAATTATCGTGTTATGTGACATGCAAACTTTACATGTAGTTTAATTGTATGCAAGAAGCTTCTGTAAGTGTTATAATTCTTTGTATTACCCTAAACTCTTACATGCATACTCGTTACACTCACTTCTTGCTCCGTTTGCATGTGTACGTGCATAGTTTTGTTTGTTTCACAAATTTTTTGTGCATAATTGAACGTACAAACATGGGAATAAAGATATGAATGGCAAAAAGAGATGAGTTGTTAATTGTTAAACAAGTGCATGGAACTTGGGCATGCAAGAACTCCAAGATTTTGCAATGGTTGCATGAAGTCAAAAATTTCATGGACTTTGAAGCCATCCAAATTCAACACATCTCATGCCAACACAACAAGGAGACAAATCAATTGGCAAACACTCAGTTTGAAGTAGTGGTGGGAGAAATCAAGTTCAAAGAGCCTCTATTTCAAGGACAAGAGACCATGCAAGATATCTTGTATTTTTTAGAGATAGGTGAGTGTCAAAAACATCTTGAGAGGGTTCAAAGACATTGATTGGTGAGGATATCTTTGAACTACCTATTCATTGGTGAACATCTCTACCAAAGAGGGAAAGATCTAGTGCTTAGAAGAGAGCCTAGAGTGAATGAAATAGAGGGAATCCTTGTGTCTTATCATGATTGTATGTGTGGTGGACATTTTGCTCAAGGAATTACGAGCCAAAAAATATTACAAGCAAGTTTTGAATGGCCTATTCTACATCAAGATGTTCAAAATTGGTGTAAATCTTGCAAATCATGTCAAGTAGGTGATCGCAAGATCTCCTATGGACCTAGCGTTCCAATTGTGTCTTATGGTCCATTTGAGGAATGGGGCATTGACACTGTCATGAGTTTTTTGGAGCAAGGAATTGTGCATATGTACATACACATGCATGGTGCATCGAATAAAGGATTGCCCATTTTCCAGAGCCAGGTGGTTATGTGGGGCCCACATGTGTACAGATAGGACAGGGTGTACATAGTGCATCGATTTTCACTATTACCAGTACCACTGTGTTTTCTCTACAATAATGAGGAGTTGGTAGGGCGTAAAACTTCTCGAGGAAGCTACCCGCGGGCCGACGACATGAGGTAAGCAGGTGCGTCAGATGGCATCTAGTGGCGTCAGGAGGCGAATGGGGTCAATACTTGCACGCGGAGAAGTACGCACACAACGTGGGTGTTTGCTTGTGAGAATTGTGCAGAAAGGTCATCATGAGGACCTTTTTTTGGGGCCACTTCACGTGGTTACGGGATGCATTATTGGGGAAAGCTGAGTGCTAGGTGTACGGATGATGCAAAAAAGGTGACAACTATGCACTGTGAGGTCAGTTTTTGGCCTGTTCGGGGTCCGTTTGAGGTTACCTAAAAGGCCAAGGGTGCCCAAGTAATAAAGCTAAGTGTGGGAACTGAAAAAATAGAGAGAAGACCAGAAAAAACATGGAGAAGAGAGGAGGAACAGCCGCAGGTGTGTTTTTGCTCATTTTGGAGCCTGTTTTGGCCGTAAACTGCTCATCCGAGGTCGGATTTGAGCACTTTGACATTGTAGACTGGGGTTTTGGGCCGTTCCGGACGCGATGGCGCTGTCCATTTTTCCAAATTCCTCACTCTTTTTCTGCTGTTTTTCTATGTAAGTTCCTCCTATGAACGAAGTTTCTGCTCCAGTTTGTGATTGTATATGGCTTCTTTTACCCATATTGTGTGAGCTATTTGCCCCATTGGTGTTGGCCCAAGCTCAATTGTATCTAAACATCAGAAATTCTCCTCTTTTGAGCTGATTTTTTTGGGTGTGTGTGTGTGTGTGTCTATGTGGAGTGGGCAAGTGGATAGTCTCTCTCCTCTCACTCCAGAGGTGTGTTCCCTGTCTCGGCCAGGTGTGTTGTCTAAGCCGAGTGGTGCCCCATAGTGTGTGTGTGTATCATTCCAAGAGTGTGTGTCGGGTCGTTATAGAGGCGCTGTGTGTGTTTTCATCCCGCTCACATTCTTTTGGTGCCCCCACGGAGGATCTTCTTCGAGTACCTTCTACTTCGAGCTCCAAGCTTCGAGATTCGGGATTACATGTTGCAGGGTGCAGATTACAGGTTACAAGTTACAGGTTACAGGTTATAGGGATAGGTACAGGTACAGGTACAGGTGATTCACATAGGTACAGGTAGCTGGAGTTCAGTGATACATTGGCAAGTGGGTGTCACTTGCAGTTGTTGTGGGTATGCATCACTTGGCGCCTGTTTGAGCGCATTTTTTATTGGATTGTACGTTACTTGTGGAAACTGCCATGGTACGCCTTTGTGGAGCCATATATGGTTTTATTTGGCAGCCCCAACCATTTTTGAGACCTGGTCTGGAAGATAGTCATTTCTGAGACTTGACTATACGCGATTTGCATTAGCCTTCGTGTGAGGGTCGATAGCGTGAGGTTTTATTGAGCTGGGGGATTCTCAAATATAGAGATCCTTTCGGTGATACAGGTAGCTGGAGCACCTTTTCGTGACCTCACCATAGGCTATGTACTAGTGATTCCTATTTTGGGTTCACACTGCTCTACTTCTGAGGAAACTCTGCCAAAATTTTTTTGAGTTGTGATGGCTGGTTTTTTGGTCTTTTGAGCCATTTATGCTGTTATGCTGCTGAAATTTTGGCAAAATCAGAGGATAAGACAGGTGTGCTTTCTTGGGAGCTGCATGGTTGACTTTAATGGATTATCAAAATGGACCTCAGTTCACTCCTTTTCATTTAACACAAAGAATCCAAATAAATGTTCATGTGTCCAGGAAGATTTTTTTCCAGCAGCGCATAGTTTTTATGTTCGGGCCAAGAAGATTAAGAGAGATCCTGGAATGTCCTTTGCCTGTTGTAATTTCGATGATCAACTATGAAAACTCATCTGATGTGCATGTGTTTGTCCTTATCTAAAGACAAGCTCCATTGAATTTTCTAGGGATTGGGTCAGTAAAAAGTTGGGTTCTTGTACGTGTGTTTTCAAAGGGGTTCTCAAAGCATTGTAACTTGGGTAACCATGGCTTTATCTTATCCGGAATTTCATGGAAGAAGTGGTGAAGATGTGGAAGACTTTCTGGAGCAAGTCGAGGTGGCATGCATAAGCAACAATATGTGTGATGAGGAGAAGATTTTGAGGCTATTTGGATTGCTTTTGAAAGATGGGGCCCGTGTTTGGTTCATGGATTTGGAAGCTAAAGAAGCAGTGGCTTCTTCTTATGGTTTGAGTCTTGACAAGTTTATAGAAGCTTTTTTAGAGCGTTTCCAGGTTTTTGAAGATGCAAATGTAGTATCGAATGAGCTCAATGCTCTTAAGCAAGGTTCTTGTCAAGGTGTTGATGCCTATATACAAGTTTTTACAGATTTATGGACTCGTTGGTGTGTTGCTCTTAAGGATGAGACCCCACCTTGTTCATTGAAGAAAAGTTCTTTTGTTGACGGTTTGTCACCTTGGTTGCGGTTCGAGGTTGAGTTGAAGATGCCCGAGTCTTTTGAAGATGCGGTATGCATTGCAAAGCACAAGGAATGGAAGTTTAAGCGTCTTGAGGAACATGGTATCAGTACAGGTATGCATGTGCAAGATGGATTTGACATGGAAGATGAAGTTAAGCCTAAGCAGGTGAAAAGTAGCCTATCCTATGATGTTTCTCGTTTCTTCCCAAGGTCTATTGTGAAGCGTAAATAGGTCTTGCAGGTTGACAGGTTTATGGAAGAGCCTAAAGAGGTGAGTAATGCTTTGGATACAGGATTGAAAAGTCTTGAAGAGGATGCATTGGCTACTTGTGTACCTTGTGATTCTGGGTGTGAGTGTGAGGTTGAGGTTATTGATGATGAGCATGTATCTTTGGATACTAGTTCCTTGGAAATTAGGGAAGAGGGCAAGGTTAAGAGCCATTTTGTGGATTTGTTGGATGTGGAGCCTGTTTTGAAGCCATATTTTGATGTATGTGCAGTGATTGAACTGATTTGTGCGCATGATTGTGGTTTAGAGCAGGGATCTATATTCTTGGAGACTGATGAACCCATGCTAGAAGCTATGGATAGTGGTTCTAGCCATGATTATGATGTGGATAAAGTGATGTGTGATGATGAGTATGCTTATGATGATGAGAAGGGGTTTGGCATATATGAGTCCAATCTCAGCTATGTGGATGCCTATGCTAGGGATATGTGTGTTGCGGGGATACTTTTGTGCTTTGGATATCAACAACTTTACCTTCACACAATGCTTTTAGCTACTTGGGTGCATGATTTGCAGGTTGTTGTTATGGCTGGTGAAGCCAAGATGCCAGGTGATGAGTCACTTGAGTTGTCTCCATTGGTTGGGTTGAATGTGGCATGCAATATTTATGATTTTGGAACTCCAGACAGGGCGGATGTCTTAGTTGGATATGCCTATGGTGCATTTTGGTTGATTGTTGACAAATGTAGGTGTGGTGTTATGATGCTTCTTGTGAATCAGGCGATATAACTTTGGCCTTTTGATCCAGGTGGAATGAGCATCTACTAGTGCTGCTACTGAGCATGAATGCTCTAGCAGGCTAGGGGGTGGGCAAATTATGTCAGGAGTTTTTTGGAGCAAGGAATTGTGCATATGTACATACACATGCATGGTGCATCGAATAAAGGATTTCCCATTTTCCAGAGCCAGGTGGTTATGTGGGGCCCACATGTGTACAGGTAGGACAGGGTGTACATAGTGCATCGATTTTCACTATTACCAGTACCACTGTGTTTTTTCTACAATAATGAGGAGTTGGTAGGGCGTAAAACTTCTCGAGGAAGCTACCCGCGGGCCGACGACATGAGGTAAGCAGGTGCGTCAGATGGCATCTAGTGGCGTCACGAGGCGAATGGGGTCAATACTTGCACGCGGAGAAGTACGCACACAACATGGGTGTTTTCTTGTGAGAATTATGCAGAAAGGTCCTCATGAGGAACTTTTTTTGGGGCCACTTCACGTGGTTGCGGGATGCATTATTGGGGAAAGCTGAGTGCTAGGTGTGCGGATGATGCAAAAAAGGTGACAACTATGCACTGCGAGGTCAGTTTTTGGCCTGTTTGGGGTCCGTTTGAGGTTACCTAAAAGGCCAAGGGTGCCCAAGTAATAAAGCTAAGTGTGGGAACTGAAAAAACAGAGAGAAGACCAGAAAAAACGTGGAGAAGAGAGGAGGAACAGCCGCAGGTGTGTTTTTGCTCATTTTGGAGCCTGTTTTGGCCGTAAACTGCTCATCCGAGGTCGGATTTGAGCACTTTGACATTGTAGACTGGGGTTTTGGGCCGTTTCGGACGCGATGGCGCTGTCCATTTTTCCAAATTCCTCACTCTTTTCCTGCTGTTTTTCTATGTAAGTTCCTCCTATGAACGAAGTTTCTGCTCCAGTTTGTGATTGTATATGGCTTCTTTTACCCATATTGTGTGAGCTATTTGCCCCATTGGTGTTGGCCCAAGCTCAATTGTATCTAAACATCAGAAATTCTCCTCTTTTGAGCTGATTTTTTTGGGTGTGTGTATGTGTGTGTGTGTGTGTCTATGTGGAGTGGGAAGTGGATAGTCTCTCTCCTCTCACTCCAGAGGTGTGTTCCCTGTCTCGGCCAGGTGTGTTTTCTAAGCCGAGTGGTGCCCCATAGTGTGTGTGTGTGTATCATTCCAAGAGTGTGTGTTGGGTCGTTATAGAGGCGCTGTGTGTGTTTTCATCCCGCTCATAACGCCATACGTCCAGTACCTTGTACAACCATAGGAAAGCAATACATTTTGACATCCACTAAGTACATGACTAGATGGGTAGAGGCAACTAGTGTGTCTCGTATAACTGCAACAAAAGTGAGTAAGTTTGTGCTTGACTAAATATGTAGCAGGTTTGAGACACCTGTTGAAATATTGTTTGATAGAGGCCCAAGTTTTAGGATGGATGTTCTTGAAACTCTTTTGAATACATTGAGCATTAGGCATATCCATTCTACACCCTACTAGCCACAGTGTAATGGTCTTGCTGAAAAAGTGAATGGTATTGCTGAAAAAGTGAATGGTATTCTATGCAAGATCATTGCCAAGCATGCAAAGGATAAGCCCCAAGAATGGGACAAGAACCTCACAGCACCATTATGGGCTTATAGGACATATTTTAAAGTGTCTACTCAGTTCACCCCTTTCCATTTGATATATAGATATGAGGCACTTTTACCCATTGAAGTGGAGTTAGGGAGTTTAACGGTGTTGGCTACGAGCATCGAATCACCAAAGGAAAGGTTGGAGCAAAGGATACTAGATCTTCAAAGACTTGATCTTGATCGAGCCATAGTTTACTACATGTCTCAAGTCATCAAGAAGAGATAGGAGTTCAATAGCAAAGCCAATGATGAATGCCTAGAGAAAGGTATGTTGGTCTTAGGGTATGACAAGTGTTTGGATATTTCTCACATCGCAAAGTTTTTTCAAAGGTGGGAGGTTCCCTAATTCATCTTCAAGAAATTCAAGAATGGAAGCTTTTGGCTACAAGATCTCAATGGCAAGGTACACAAGTATCATGTCAATGGATGGAGACTTAAGAAATTCTTTAGTGCATACATCCTCATCATGAAGAGGAGCTAACAACAATCAAGCCTATGTTATGTTCTCTACTAGAAGACACAATGCCATTTGGATTAGAGAATGCTCCATCTATTTTTCAGGACAAGGTGTCAGCTATTCTCAGCAATGTGGACACAAAGGAGGAAGCAACTATTACTTAGGTGCATAAATGTATCCTAAGCTCAAGGGAGGGCTAATAATGAGTGCAAAATTTTTAAAACATCCTTTAAAAATCATAGTATTATTTTTATGTGTACATATTTGTATTTGCACACTCTAGATAATCCACAATTGTATATTTTACTCTAACTTGTATATAAAATATTCGCACTCTTCACTTTCACTTTTCACTTTTACTGCTCATCTTTTACTTTTACTTTTTACTTTCACCTTTTACATTATCTATTTATTTTACTTTTACCTTACCCTACTTCTTTATCTTCATCTTTTTATTCTTGCACACTTGTAGAAAAGGAAAGCACTCGCACTGAATGTGAGGACCTAGTATGTCTCATACATCATTCACTTTTATACTCTATTTACATAAATAAATTTTCAAATAATATTTTGTAATAATTCACAAAATCAATTACTCATCCTTATCCATGATTTTATCTTTCTCCCACTTTTTAGTTACACAATTTTTCTTTTTTCAAAAAATGCCATGTAACGTGGGTCCCACAGGCTCCCTGTTTTCACACTACATTCGAAGGGTTGAAAAGAGGATGCATGCACACCATAGAAGATTTTATGATCTTGCATCATCTTCTTGACCCTAATTCCACCTACTAACAAGTGGGGATGGCTTTGAGAGCATTGGACCCCAAAGAAAAGACTTTCATTTTGGCTCCTTTTCACGCTACACTTTCCACCTATATATGAAGACACCCACTTTTTTTATGCCTTCATTGGAGCCTTGTCACCATATTTTTGGTCTAAGGACTCACTCAAGTCATGTGCATCGTGATTTTCCATTTTTGTACGTATAAATCATGCACCAATTGGAGTTACAAAGTGAAAGTTATGGCCAAAATAGTTATTTCAAGCAAAGCAATTTTTCTTGTGGAGCCACCTACTTTTGCTCCCTCCTTGTCACCATATATTGAAAACTCTTCATTCTTAATTACTCTTCATCTCAATATCAACTCTCTCTACTCCTCTCACACACCTATACTACCCTCTTCTCTATTGCTCTCTCCCTCTCTCTTATGTATCTTACTACTTACTCCTTCTACAATACCTAACATTTACCATCATCTATTCCCATAATCACAAATAATAATGAGCTCAAGTAGAGATTAGGAGGAGATTGTAGCAATATGGTGAATATTTAGCTTAACAAATCATGGTTTAAAGTGGTCATTCCCTCCGTCACAAATATACAACACGCTACTCTCACCTACAATGATGGCTTGATACGAGGAGGTGCAACTCTACTCTATGAGTTACCTCCAAGAACCAATTCACTCCAATCTTATCCCCATCAATATGTGCAACATAAAAGTGAATAAGTTCACTTTTGATCACCTCCAATGTTTATCTCATCGTCTCCTCGCTCTCACTTTCACTCTTGGTCACACTTTCGTCAAGAGGAAGAGTGTAGAAGCTGAAAATTGTATATAATTTGAATAACTAGGAAATTATTAACCTTACCATGGTTAAGAGCATCCCCAAATCTCTCCAAATTTTTATATGACTAAACTACTCTTCTTTCATTGAAGCTATGAATCATGCATTCTTTACATGTTACATTTTATATGTAAAGATTGTATTAAAAACAATCTTTCAAAAATATTCAGTTGAATTTATGTGCTGTAGGCATATAATTAACTATGAGTGACCACCTTTATGTTGGTCTGAGAAAAATTTGGATGCTTTCCCTTGTGAAAAATAAATAATTTTGTAAGAATTCAAGCTGGCACTTAATAGACACCTTTATCTATGTGTGCTTCATGAATAAAATACTTCTTTTCTATTGAAAGTGTGACTCATGCATTCTAGTTTTTGAAAATAATTTCTTAAAACATTGTAGTTGAGTTTATGTGCTATGGTCAAATGATTATAATTGATCACCGTGATCTTGGTCCGAGCATGATGTTGTTGTAATGACGTTCTCCTCTTTAAATCGTTTCTTCTTCCTAAATAATTTCTTTTTACACTATAGCATGATGATAACATGTAGGAACACTCTTTGGATAGATTAGATCTTGTACGAACAAGGGGAAAATTTTTAATCATGGCATGTATGTATGGGAAAGAAACACGAGTTTGTAGAAATTGGCTTCAGACAACTTTATAGGAATGAAAGGGAGAGAAACTAAAGATATTGATGCATTGGATCTAGCATATAAGACACACTATGGAGTAAAATATGAGCAATGATCCACTTTGCATGAAAGTACTTGGACAAAACTTTTCGTTGTTTTATAGATAATGGTCTTTGCCACTCTTTCTCTACTAGAGACTCCTTTAACACCTCAGAATTTTCTAGACTTTCATAGACTATCCACTAATTGATCCACACTTTTCCCAGGTTTGGTGCGTGCTGTTTGATCAAGGTTGCAAATTGCAAACATAACAGTCATCATTACATTGTATGCATACATTACACTCTTCCACCGAGCAATCTTGTTTACAGATCATCATAAATCCTCAACCTTCTTTTTCACTTGTTCAGACTACCCAAGTTGCGATTCATCAAATTTTATACAAGTAAAAGTGTCAATCACAGCACACTTATTGCATATGAGAGATTCCAATGTGTAATAGTGTGTGGGGTATATGCATGCTAATGTGGTACACTAGCTACTTGATTTTTGGGGGGCTATCCACTTTATGTTACTACTCAAGTTTGTAAGTGGTAGCTGATGTCACTTGTTGTATCAATTTTAATATATGTTGGTCTCATTTTTGTTTGAGAAAATGGGAGTTTTTTTCTTTTCAATATACATATTAGTCTCATTTTTAAAAAAGTTGTTTGAGTTGCCTAGGCCCCTTTGTAACAGATGAGAGTGGGAGAATTATGACGAGGAGAGCTGGGACAAAGATGCCTGGATTAAAATCTTCCAAGTGTCCATGAGTGATGATTTATAGCCAAGTCTTATATGAGTCTTTTTCGTTGTACCACAATCCTTTTTGTATCAGACCACTATTTTTTTTTGTATCACAATCCTTTTGTAATGTAACAATTGATTATTTGGATCAACCTAGAGTTCCTCTTTCATTGTCAAAGTGTCTAAGCATGTGTCTTGTGATGCGGTGCATGTGTCTTTTGATGCCTTGTCCATTGAGTTGAGATCAATTTTCTCAAAAAAAATAAAATTTGAAACTTTTTGACTCTTACTTGCGTTCTATTTGTTTAGAGGGACTTGAACCCTTGGGATACAACACATGGACATCGATAATGTCCCTAGGATTCAAAGGGTTTTTGAAGATCGTGTCTACTTTACGATGCACAGGTTTTTCCAACAAAGTAAGAACAACAAAGGAGCTGCTCTTGATGATAGAATCATTGTCTATTTTTCTTGGTGTGCAAAATGATGAGTATGACAAGCCGACGGTTATGCCTTAGGAACTTTGTGTTGGTTTGGGAGATAATGGTGACACACGTGGGGATGCACCAGAAAATAAAGGGACAACAAGTAGAAGTATTGACATTGGATTGGGCTTGACAAGGGATATTCATGCTGCAGCAAGATAGGAAAACTCAAGAAGAGAGCACTTTGACATGAAGAGTGGTAGCATGTCTGATGATGAATACCGTGTTACTACTGACATGGCATCCACATATATGAAACCAAAGACACCTCCAAACTTTTTCCTTGTTGGTGATGCTCAGCAAGATTCCCCTCTTCGGCAAGATGTGCAGCTAGAGCCTCCAGGTGAATTGCATCAGCTAGAGTCTTCTCTTGGGCAACATGTGTAGACAGAGCCTCTGAGTGAAGTGCATGAGCCAAGGTCTTCTCTTGGGCAATATATGCATCCCGAGCCTCTAGGTGAAGTCCATTCACCAGAATTACAAAAAGATGTAAGTTTTGATGTGACTTGGTGGAAGGATGTTCTAATGTCTTTCCCACATAGTGACAGCTTTGCTGATGAGGGGTATGTCGCGCTTAACCCGTCTTGCTCAAAAAGTCTTGGTATTAGACATGAATGGGGTTCTCTTGAGAAGATACCCCTATTCAGAGATCCCTCATAAGTGGCAAAGGTTTTATCTATCGAAAAGTGCTCAAGGGAGGTGGTGACATAGGCACCTTTAACATCATCAGTCCAGATGTGTGTGAATTTCACACATACATATTTCACCTCTCCATCTAGTCAAGCTGCACAAATAGAAACATGGCTGTTACACTGAAGGGTTGCTTGAAGGGGATGCACCCCAGCATTTGGAAAGAGCAATTGTCCCAAATTGAGTGCGTCAAATTTCCTTTTAGACCTACTGATATCAGAGATCTGCAAGGTGGCGAAGCAAAACCAATTTTTGTAAAGGGATTACCTGATCTACTCGAAATAAGACCAGATTGCATGGAGTCATCAGTTCTTATGGTGGACAATAAATGGTACAAAAATATTATGAATAGTGATAGGACCATGATATGTCCACCAACATTTTAACCGAATGACAATTCACAGGATCCTTGCTACCTCACGAACACTCTATTGACGTGACTAAATGGGTGGAGCTGTGTGCAAGATCCTAAGCAATATGTCAAGATGCACATGATCTCAACTGAGAAGGACCATATTTCCCAATATGTGATCAAATATTGGTCACAAAGAAAAGTAACTCGATCGTAAGACACCTAGGTGAGGTTTAGGCCTATGTAAACGTGTAAACAACCAATGGGAGTTGATAATACCTTTTTGTATCATTGGCATGTTTATATCAGCCTTCAAGTTGAATCTGTAGCTTGATTCATATCAAAATGTATATCTGATAACTTTTGGCATTTGTGATTTTGTCAGGAAATTGAAACACGATACTTAAAGTCATTTGTGATTCATTTGAAAATTTTCTAGCTTAGTCAACTATTGTTAACTGAGCCAATGTCACTCAAAAAAAGCTGCTAAAGGTCCAAGCCTTAAAAGTGCCCATCAAGGATAAATACAAAGAAGCAATAAATATTGGAGTACACATTTTTCACATTTTTCCAAAATGGCCATGTATTGTAATTTTCGAATTTATATCAAGCCATTGTAATATTTGGAATGTGTTATGGGCTCAATGAGAGTTGCAAGCTATTAAGAATAGATTAGTTAGTGTGCTTAGGTTGCAAATTTATATCAAGCCATAGTAGTATTTGTAATGTGTTATGGGCTCAATGAGAGTTCCAAGCTGTTAAGAATAGATTAGTTAGTGTTCTTAGGTTGCAAATTTAGTAAGTGTGGAGCCCTAAAGGCCTTTGGCACTCGAACAATGCATATTTTTGCCTTAGATATATAAGGCAGTGTGTAAATAGAACTAGGGTTCTTAGCCTCATTTGTTGAAATCACTCCTTAGTGAGAGCTCATGAGGTGTGTGGCTATGGAGTCCTTGAGATTCTCCTTGCTCATGTGACTTGATTAACACTAATCAATGCTTAATTCTCTTTCATTATGTCTCTCTCATACTCTTTATGATTGTCTATGATTCTTTGATGAGCTAGATCTTAACTAATTAGTGGTAATCCTGCTCTAATCTTGTGTGATTGACCTCTTTTTCTTGTGTGTGCATGTGAGTTTGATTGGGGTCCGGTGCTCAATAGATCTATATGTGTGTACTTGTGATTAGTGTGTTGCTTGATGAGATTAGTGTTGTGTATGTCTTTGCAATTGTTAGTGTGTGGGATTGGATTGATTTGAGGTGAAGAGAAGTGGATGCGGAGATTGGCAATGATTGTGGCTTAGCTCCTCCATAGTCCAAGAAGCTCACCTCATATTGTCTCCATTTGGGTTTCCATGATTAGCTCACTAATTGTTGAGTGTTTCCATGCCCTATCTAGGTAGCTCATCTCTGCGGATGAACCTATATCTTAACCAATCTATCACTACAACCCATATGGAATCATGTCCATGGTTAGTGTTTATAAACCAACTATAAAATCCATGGAAACAATCTCCCACTTACCATTGAAAATGGCCTTCTTACTAGTGCATAGGTCTTCTTAATTTCAAGATGGCTTGTACTTGGATTGTTGTGACACTCATACAAAATTTGGCATCGTGTGCCTATGGGTACCCATATTCTTTCTTTATGCAACAATACAAATTATGGATAGAAAATTGCTTCCAACAATGAAGTTCATCACTCATCAAAGCAAAACTATGTGTGGATTTATCATCAACACTACCATTGGATGAGAGAGATCTCTCCTGCTTACTTGAATCCATATTATGGAGTATGCTATATCATGCTTGCATTTTCCCTTAAGAGAATCCAACAATTCATTACATTGATAGAGCAAAAGATACACCCACAAACACTCAGATATTAAAACAACACAAAGAAAGAAGGATGAAGAAATAAGCTTTCTCAAGAGGTTTGGGATTACCTCTCCTCACCAAACACTCAACTAATCCACTACCACAAGGATATACTTTTTCCATTATTGGTCCTTGGCATTGGACCTACTACATCCACTCCACATTTTGCAAATGCATCAAAAGACATTATTTTTTTTAAGGTTCATCCAAAGCTTTTGATTTGCAAACACTTGGCCTTCATGACATGATTTTCATAAAAAATGAGCATCCCTTACCATAGAGGGCCAACAGTAGCCCGCTGTCAATATACAAAACACAACTTTTCCCTTGTCTTGATGGCTTGTTTCTTCATGACAATGCTTCAAAATCAAACCTACTTCTTCTTTGTATGGCACTCTCCTTAGAATGCTATCCTTACCTAAACCATGATATCTTCCCTATGTTTGTGTAGATACATGCTTTTGCAACCATTCTTTTACATTGAATCTTTGGCATGCCTTCAAAACATTGTCCTTTACCAAGAAATGCTTTCACATTTGGCAATGACTACCTTCCTACATATAAGGCTTCTTTGACCTACAAAGGAGCTAACAAAGCATCCAAATTAATTCATTATCTTCCTTATTTTGCTCACGAGGAACATGTTTAAATTGTACCTACTCAAATGCATGCAAAATATTCTTGATACCATAAAACCACTTCTTCAAATTGTCTTTCTTAACTTTCCATAAACTAACCAACTGTTTCATGAATAACAATGCACCCACTTTCACATTAACTCTCTTCAATACAAATTCAACCCACTGCTTCAACCCAAGGAAAATGGTAGGTACTTGGCCTCGTTGTTTCTTTCAACTTCATTAAGATCATAACATCTGGAAATTGTTACATCTCCCTTTGGATCCTTGATGATTGCCCCACTACTAGCCTTGTAAAGCACCTTTCTATACACACCATCAAACATCATAACATAAGCATAATCAATGTCTAATTCTTCTTCATAACAAGTATTATCAACCGAGGAAGGGGTGGATGAGAAGTCTCCAAATGGAAGTAGTAGGTAGGGGCCCCACTTGATGAAGCACCAAGAAAAAAAAATTCTAGAGAAAATGAAAGTGATGGATGTCATGAGGCAGAGGCAAGATGACGCTTCAAGCGTGTTGCAACAAAGTCGAGCTATTTAGCCAAATAACCTGAGGTGGACAAGTGGAGAAGTGATAGGAGGTTTGTAGGGGAAGCCAAGCCTAATGAAGAGAAGCCCCTGAGATACCAAAAATAGAACCAAAATTTCATGCTTGAGAGCTACAAGCATGGTAGTGTAGACTTTGCTCTACGCCAACACAAGGTGACATGTTGACAACTTGTAGATCTCTTCAAATTTCACCTTGTAAATAGTAATGCCTATATTTGGAGGCCCTAAAAACTCAAGAGGCTAGTCCCACACACTAGTTATCATTGAAATACACACTTTTTAGGTGGTTGATGGGCATGCTAAAAAACTTAAGCCGAAAAGTTTTTCTCTACATGTTTATTACTAGGGTGGCAAATGTTTATTGCATATTTTGTGTGAGGGAGTGATAAATTTTTTCTTATCATTGGTTGGGAAAAATTTTGGTGTTTGATATTGGGGGTTCGTCACTACTTGTCCATGAAACTTGGGGATTGCTACGGGTGAGAGGTTGAATATTTTCTCCTTATTAGATGTCATGTATGAAGACTGATGGAGTTAGAGTAGAGGTAGAAAAGCTAGTTGGAGAAGTATGATTTAGGAGAAGAGATGTGTGGTGAAGTATGAAGTCTGAGGAGAATGGAGTGGAGTTGTGAATAATTGTTGAGAGAAGTGATGATAGATTTTATTAAGTATGCTTGAAGTAGTTCTTCATTTTCATTTTGGTTTGTAGGAGCTCACAATATAAGTGGAGGAGAAATGTTAGCCTCCAATTTCTTCATTGAAAAGGCTAAAAGATGCAGTTTTTCATTAACAACTTGTTATTTTTATCCATATTTTGATGGCATCTATGCCTATGTACAAGCTTGATGCCATGTCTTTTGTATCTCCATTGTATATGCTCTTGGCTAATTAGTGGCTTCCCAAAGCCAAAGCATACAAATTCATCTCTCTTATGTAAACCAAAGCAATGGGTATATGCACTCTCACCTGAAGGCTAAGCCCAAAGTTTGTAACATTTTTTATTTGTGGAATAAAGAAAAGAAAGGAGAAATGTGTCATGTGATTTGGAGGGTTGGGAGGTTAGAAAGTATTTGCAACTCCTCCTATCCTCTTTATCATCCCTTTGCACAAGTCATTTTTCCTCTCTCATCTTGGCGTAACTCTCTTCCCCTTTCTTGTTCTTGCTCTCATGTCCTCCTTGCAAGATTTATGGAGTTTGAAGAAGAGGAAGAGGATGAGGATGGTCTGCAAGCTGGTCTCTTATGTGCCATAGTCTAGGCTAGTCTTTTCATTTGTGTGTGTGTGTGTAGCCATGGTAATCTAGATAGAGAGAATGTGTATGTGTCTGTTGATTGAGAGCGGTTATTGTAGTTTTTATGGCTAGGAGCAATCTACACACATATATTTTGTGTTCTTGAGCTCAATTTTATATATATTTTGAGTGCTTGGAAGGCTAAGGTTCACCTCTTGATCTTCAGATCCTCCAAAAGACTATATGCCATTTGCCCTTGAACGGTTGAAAATATTCCATTCCAATCTTCCTTCTTCGTGCCCTTGCCTTAGCCTACTTTCTTGACTCACCCATTTCCATTGGTGCTTTCACTTTATCTTTTCTCTTTTTTCCCTTTCTTCTTCTTGCTTGTGAAGTATACTTTGCTTTTGATCTTTGAGCTCTAGTCTTCTTCTCAGCCAAGATGTCCATTTGTTCATCTTCTTCACCTTCTTCAATAACTTCTAATACCCCTATAAAAGCTTTCCCTTGTTGTTGTCCTTGATCTTGAACTCCATCTACATTGCCATTATCTCTATTAGAATTTTTTGTAGGATTAATCAAATACATCCCTGCATTTCATTGTGAAAAAGGGCATTGAGGAGATACATGTCCTCTTTCTCCACAATTGTAACATTGAGTAGTCTTCATTCAATTCCTTTGTTGCCTTTCTCATTATGGCCTTGGAATCTGCTATTGAATAGCTTACATTGCAAGATTCAAATCACCAATTTTTTTAGTCAACCTTTGAATGTCTTGGTGAAAACTAGCTTGTCGTCCAGCTAGCTCAACTCGTCTTGGAATCTTTTCATGTTTCTCTCTCTCTCTCTCTCTCTCTCTCTCTCTCTCTCTCTCTCTCTCTCTCTCTCTCTCTCTACATGTGGGTCAAGTGGAAGAGGTTGAGCTTCATGATCGTGTGTAACATTCTCTGCTAAGCATGCACATGTACCTCCCTCCATCTTCTTACAAGATCCTACTTTCTTACCTTCTTTTTCCATTGTTCAATTGCAAGTATTACCACATCGACATAAGAATTCGGATCTTTTAACTCTACTTTTGCTTTGATACAACCATACAATGATAATATGAATCTATCCTTCTTCAAAAATTCAAGAGGATGTTGATGCTCACCCACACCGCATTCAATCCTTTGCCATCAAGCTACAAATCTTTGAGCATGAAACTCTATGTCGTCATTTTCTTCCGTGTAATCCTCCATGATTCTTTCTACAAATTTTGCAAAATTGTCCACAAGTTCAAATTTATTGATCATAGTTGTCTTCAAATATTTTTAATATTTTTTATCTTCCAACTCCTCCTCAATCCAGTATTTGTAGATTCTTCTACAAGAAAACTTACCATTTATACCTTTTAAGTATTCCCATCTCAATTTCTTTGATGTGCAACAAATTTAACTTGTAGAAACTTCTCCACATCTTCACTTATTCTCTATGAAAAGGCTCAAATCCCAAGTCAGCCATAGTCTTGAGCTGATTATCAAATCATTTTCAAGATGAAAACCAAATTGTCCTCATCTCCTCTACGGGGACACCAAAACAAGTGATAGTTATGGATGATGGCCTCTACTACAACACACGAGACTCTCAAAATAAAAACACCAAGAAGAGAGATCGAGACAATCCAAGACCAAATCCTGATTTTTCCTCACCCAAAACTTGTGTTCAAGAAAAAAGTCCAGCACTTTGAATGAAAAATAATCACTCAATCTTGATCTCAAAAAAAATAGCAATTATGGTCTTCCCTGTGTAGGCAAAATAGTGTCACAAACTCTTCACAAATACAAAACTCAAATGCCAAAACAAATTCCATCACCATCAAATCTTATGGTAAGGAAAATGCAAAGACTTTTCTGATCTTTCTTTATCAAGAACCATATATACAAGATAAAGAAGACTCTCTCCTTCTTCACAGCAATAAGGAGACTACAAAAAACATTTCTATGCATGCCAAGAGAGAGAATATTGTCCATAGAGAAATCATCCCTTATTTTAGAGAGAAGATGGAAGAAGAACACCCTCAACCAAGCCACAAATCACCCTCCAAAACATCATCTATTGCCCTCAACCAAGACCCAAGAACCTGCCCTCTTTTTTACATACATAGGATTATTGTTATTTTTGATGTAACACCTTCTTCTTGCCCTCTGCCTCAAAAACGACCTCTCTTCATGCAAAAATCTTCTCTCACCCACACACATGTGCTCCAATTATGTTTAAGCTTCTTGCTTACTTTAGAAGACTCTCTACCTCTACTTCTTGTAAAACTATACATATATAGCAAAACTATGTCACCTACTAAAACTAGTCACATACAAAGCAATGCGTCACCTAAACAACTTATTTTTAAATATGGTTTACAAAATATTTTTCCACATTGTTCACTTATGTACATGCATCATATGCACGGATAAACTTATCCATGTTGTAGATATTACCAAACACAACACCCCACATGAGATCTTGGCTAAAACATCTATTAATTTCCTACAAAGGCTCACCAAGTCAAACCATATTGGGTATGGACTTTATGTATTGACATTTTGGTTTGATGTTTCATTTTTTGTTTGCTATGGAGTGAAATTTTTCATACTACAATATTGTGTTTTAACATAAAGCATTTCGAGGCTGAAGTGCTTTGTGGTGATACTACACTCATGATAGTGTACACACATAAATATACATGCATAACTAAACACACATGCATAACCACACACATGCACAACCACACACATAATCACATACATAAACATATAAACACACTTGCATAGCTACACACAATTACATAATTATACACATACACACATGTTTTGTCATGATATTGCTCTTTAACATTTACAATGTTCACGGTTGATGGTTATGATTAAACTTATGGTTATGATACTGGCAATTTTTATGATTTTAACTATACTTTTATTGTTATTCTTGTGCTTATGGTTATTACAAAGGTAGTGGTTATGATTTTGATAATGCTTATGATTATGGTTTTTTTTTTTGTTATACCCGTGACAATGAATATGGTTTTACTTTGGTTATATTAATGGCAATGATTATGGTTTTGGCAATTCTATTATGGTTATGGTAGTGTATAATGGTTATTCAGCAGAGAGTTCTTTACATAGATTCTGACAACCTTGTTTGACTTCTATTTTGACAAACATACAAATTTTGCCTATTGCATAAACATCACTTTAGCAACACAAACATTTTGAACCGAACATTTTTGCACTTGTTTCATACTCCTGAACAACAAATACACAAAGGGAATGAAACAAGAATAAAATAGACAATATGATAGAGAGCTTCTGACAAAAGTGCATCTGACAACTAGAAATCGGCCATTACACACAAAAAAAACCCAATGCCATCACGCTACATAACTGAATGCCCTTCTTCTATATCTCTTGTAACTCTTGTCCATTCATCTTAAAAACCCCAAAACTACTTCTCGAGATTTGAAAAGTCATCATACTAGACTAAGGTTCACACATATAATAATCCTCATAAGGTTCATCTTGAACATTTGGCACAGCTCGGTGGCTTGAGCCAAAGGCTGACTTTGGACCACAATCCCTTGATCCGTAAACTACATAGGAAAAGAACCTTGCAAAGATAAAACAAAATCAACATAAATGCCATCCGAACATCCTCCTCTTTGAAATTTTGCAAATCCTTTGACTTTCGAGCTACAACATAATCCTCTCCTGATTTTTGGTCGATCTGCCACACTCTTGACATTTTGCTTATCTAACTTCTTGCCTTGTCATTGAAAAAGTGCTTCCTTCATATTTTGAAAACTGCACCATACTCCCTTTTCAAGCTGAATGAAGGAAATTTGACTGCCAAATCAAACAACACTTTTGCAACACTCAAAATCTTCGCCTCATACTTCCTCCTTAAATCCAATTTGATCCTCCATCTACTTCACATACTTCAAGTATTTTCACTTGACATCCTCCAAATTGAATGCTATCAAAACAACTTTTTTCATATACATCTGAACTCAATTATGCCAAATAGTCAATTTGATCAACAACTTTCTTCACAATGAAAACATCTTGAAAGTTAAACTGAACATTTTTTATCCACTTTAAAGATTTAGATACTTCAAAACCAAAGTTTTGATCCTCGAAAACTTTTGTAACTTCCCACATAAGAGTTTGACATTCCATCAACTCCTGTTCTACATCCACATCTACAATCAGCTCTACTGTTTTCCCATCACATTCCTTTCTACACTCTTTATCATTCTCAACATACTTATCCAAAGCTTCAAACAACAGACTATTCATTTGCATCATTGCATCCTTTCTCTTTGCTTCAATTTGCATCAGTATATGACTTCCACAATGACAAATCTGCTTTGGATTCATTCCATATCTCTACTAAAATATTGGAACCGCATCCTCTTTCAATTTAATTTGATTCTTGTATACATCTGGGTCTATACCTTTCAGATTAGAATAATCCCAAGCAAAAACATCAATGAACATGCGCAACAGCTACTTAAGATCCTCCTTCAATCCATCAACTAGGTTCACACTGATTTTTCCAACTCTTGGGCTCAATTCGGATCCCAAATTCAAATCTTGCAAATCATCCTCCTTAACCCTTGAAACCTTCTCCATTAGCATATCATACAAGAATTCAGCTCCAATGATTGCTTCCATTGGTGCAATCTCTCCTTCCAAACTTCCCAAATCTTCCTTCACACATGTCTTGTGATCAAGTTTTGACTTTTGAATTGAATTTTGAATTGAATTTTGAATTGAATGTACTTTCTCTGACTTATTAGATGACTTCTCAAAGTTCTTCTGACAGACCATAATATCAGACATAATAAAATGACTTTTTGGTTGAATCTGCAAACCATCACAATCAGCATATGTAAACTTCTCTAAGATTTGTTCAGCACACTGGGTTCCTAATTTCAAAATAATTTTATGGGATTCATGTATCAATTCTGTAACATCATCCGACTGTAAATCCTCTTGTGTGGATATGTTTGGTAGAAATTCCACAGTCGCTGCATGAGCATACTCTAGTGGTAGGTTAGGAGTAGCTAAAGGCTCTGTGAGGCTTTGTTGGCCAAGATCCTTTTGCATTTCCTTCTCCTCCATCTTTGTTACTCCCACTTGGTGACTTTCAAACTCCATGCCAATCCAAATGTCCTCATCACCACACTACAACAAAAAAAGGTGCCTTCAACGCAAGTTTCAACGCGATCCGTCGAAAAACCCGTCGAAATACCCGTCCCTGTGAAAACGTCGAAATAGGCGTCGATATACATGTCGAAAGGCACAATTTTCGACGTGTATTTAGACTTGCCTATCGACGCATATTTCGACGACCATATCAAAAAAAAAAATATTGGACGGAGGACAAGCAACCTGCCCTGTCCCCAGTGAAAAGATGGACAAGGCAGCCTGCTCTGTCCCCAGTAAAAAAATTTATTGGACGGAGGACAGCCAGACTACCTGTCCTCTGCCCAAGAAAGCGAGTAGCACCAAAATGAACCGTTCTCCCACAAAAATTTTGGCAGAGTTCCCTTCGTTTTAACATAAACTTTAAAAAAAAACAATATGTATACGTCTCCTACATGATATCCATGTAGGATCTCACATGAGATTTAAGGCAAATGAAAGAAATGAAATGAACTTTTTGCAAAACCATAACCAAATTAAAACCATAACCGGCCATAACCATATTGATCAAAACCATAATGATAACCATAACCATAAACAAAACAATAACCATAATCATAACCATAAAGTTAAAACAAACCATAAAGTTAAACATAACCATAAACAAAACAATAACCATAATCATAACCATAAAGTTAAAACAAACCATAAAGTTAAACATAACCATAAACAAAACAATAACCATAACCATGTGTATACAAGAATAATAACCATAACCATAAAGAAAACAATAACCATAACCATGTCTAAACAATAACCATAACCATGTCTATACAAAAAAGAGACACAGAAGCGTGTCTATGTCTCACAAAACATATATATGAAATGCACTGATGACTACGTGTCACAACCTGCACATAGGACAAGTCACAAAATTAGTATTGATATTACTTCACATATACTTATTTAATTAAATCAACTCACATATTAACGTCTCACCTCAATCGATCAGCGAGACTCTAAGTCTTCCCAGTCTACAGGCTCTCCTGAGGCAGTAAGATCATTCAATACTTCATAAATACCTCTGCGATATCCATCTGTCTCCTCCTGGCGTGTCGGAGCTCGATGCATTGCAAGATTTTGTGTTTATACAAAAATCAAAGTAATTAAGAATACATGATTCATCGCGTTTTAAAAAAACGCCATAGCTTGGATCGGATTGGAAACTCACAAACTCATAGCGAAAGGTGTCGAAGCCTCCGCTGCCAAGATGAGATGTCCCCCTGGTCATCTGTCGTACCTCCGCGGCCTAATGCTGCTGTCTGAACCGCGTGTTTGTTGTCAGCTCATCCTCCCTGATCTGCTGCCACGTCTCATGTGGGATGCTTGAAGGCTTCGGCGAGCCGGTCTAGAAAGCCTTACGAGCTGCATCTCGATGATGTCTCACGGTGTCCCGTGCAACACCCTTGATCCACCTCCTCAGAAGATCCTCTGAACCCGGAGTAGGCTGATACTCTCTCATGATGGTCTCCACTATATAATTAATTTTGTTGCGATCCTGCTCAGGCCAAGGCATCAGAATGCTGGTCAAAAATTGCAGCTCCGTGAGCTGGTGAATCCGATGTCTCATCTCAGTCCCGACTCTATCCATGTCAACAGAACCATCTGCCCTTATAGTATAGAGCTTGGAGGCACTAGGATCATATGCTCCCCAAAGTGTCCGAGGTGTGCTAAGAGGTGTGTCCAGAGGTGTGCCTGGGTAGGACGGGGGTCATGAGCAAGGAGGTGTTGAAGAATCTGTGGACCCTCCTCCACAGCAACCACCACCTCCACCTGATGATCGCCGAGATCGACGAGTGTGCCTGTGCTGCGGAGATGAGGATGTACCCGCCTCTCCCGTACCCCTAGGTGTCAAAGAGGCCATGATGGGAGACCTTGCAGGCGTCGTACCCGTAGGCATCCCCCCCCCCCCCCCCCCCCCGGCATCCCCCCCATAGGCGTCGGACCCTTGGGCGTGAAGCCCGGAGGCGTAGTACCCATGCCTCTGGCTACCCAGTACTGAGATGTAGATGCAATCTAATTGGGCATCATCCGTGTGACGAAGCCCATAAATGCATCTGCACTCATAGAAGCGGGATCTGGAAACTGGTCTGCCATACTAAAGTCCTCACAAAGAAAGTAAAAGAAAGCATCAGAACACCTTTGTTTAAATTAACTTTAAGCTTAATTTTAAATCAACGTCTTCACACAAACACTTACAGGCCTCTACTAGTGAGGAATCATCGATAACATCTTGCACCATATCATCGTCTATCTCTAATTGCAGACATAACTCTACCCCAACTCGTACTGGTAGATTGTCTTCATCCATTGCATCTTCATCTACAAGTGTCATATTTGCCTCGTCTGCATCATCCCTTGTATATCTGTCAGCTTCCTCTGCCATATCTTCGTCCTTCTCTTTTGTAAGTTACGTACCTAAACAAAGCAGTGACACTTGCATCTGACCACCCGTACACTGACTGTAGATTCAAAAACGCAGACAAGTACGAAGCACAAATATTTTGGCGCCTTCATAGATTGGTTGACGTGCCAACTTCCTCAACATGTCTTCAGGAGATAGGCGCACGACTTCTGGTGCTGCTTCATTAGCATTCTCCTCGCTTGTCTGGAAGAAGGCATCCAGCATCTCCTCCATGCCGTCATCTTCTGTCTGTAAGCCCTTCTCTGCTTCCATCCTTGGTTCTATATTGGTCGGACCTTCATGCATAATCCTTTTTCTCTCTCTCTCTCTCTCTCTCAGATGTAGGTGTTATGTCGCAAAAATCAATGCCCGTTCCGTAGGAGTCGTATCGTATATTCTGTACAATTTCTCTAGCAAACTCTTCATACTTGTGCACATGCTCATTACATATCCTACGCTTGCGCAGGATTTGATACTTGCAGAGCGTGCATGAGCATGCAATCTTTTTCTCCATGTTAGTTGATGGCGTTGCCATCTACAATGATTATGAATGTTGTTTTAATATATATACTCCTCACAATGTAAACTACCTCGCATTCTCTAGTCTTGCCTGATCTTCGTACACCTCGGTCCAGAAGTGTACGGAGATCAGGACCACCGGGTCAAAATCTCGTCTTTATTGGTCAAATCCTATATGGATAGACACATACGTGCTCTCCCAAGTGTACATGACAATGCATGTAGTGGGCAAGACCCCTTTGCCTCTTTTAGTTCCATAGTTTTTTCTAGAGGGAGAGAGAGAGATAGAGAGAATTTCTGTCCTTTTCACACAATTGGTCAGCCAACCTAACTCTTTCACGCCGACTTTCTCTATCTACTACTATCTCTCTCTCTCTCTCTCTCTCTCTCTCTCTCTCTCTCTGTGTGTGTGTGTGTGTGTGTGTGTGTGTGTGTGTGTGTGTGTGTGTGTGTGTACCCTATCTCTCGTTCTTTCTCTCTCGATCTTGCTCTCTCTCTCTCTCTCTCTCTCTCTCTCTCTCTCTCTCTCTCTCTCTCTCTCTCTCTCTCTCTCTCTCTCTCTCTCTCTCTCTCGATCTCGCTCTCGCTCTCGCTCTTTCTCTTTCTCTCTCACTCTCTCTCTATTTTTCCTATCTCTCTCTCTCTCTCTCTCTCTATATATATATATATATATATATATATATATATATATATATATATATATCACTCTCTTTCGCTCTCTCTTTATTTCATATCTCTTTCTCTCTCTCTATTTCCTATCTCTTTCTTTCTCTCTCTCTCTCTCTCTCTCTCTCTCTCTCTCTCTCTCTCTCTATTTTCCTCTCTCTCTCTCTCTCTCTCTCTCTCTCTCTCTCTCTCTCTCTCTCTCTCTCTCTCTATATATATATATATATATATATATATATCACTCTCTTTCGCTCTCTCTTTATTTCATATCTCTTTCTCTCTCTCTATTTCCTATCTCTTTCTTTCTCTCTCTCTCTCTCTCTCTCTCTCTCTCTCTCTCTCTCTCTCTCTCTCTATTTTCCTCTCTCTCTCTCTCTCTCTCTCTCTCTCTCTCTATCTATCTCTCTCTCTCTCTCTCTCTCTCTCTCTAATTCCCTCTCTCTCTCTATGTATATCACTCTTTATCTCTCTCTCTCTCTCTCTCTCTCTCTCTCTCTCTCTCTCTCTCTCTTTAATTTCTACGCACATCTCTCTCTCTCTCTCTCTCTCTCTCTCTCTCTCTCTCTCTCTCTCTCTCTCTCTCTCTCTCTCTCTGTCATAATAATCAATATCTAATTCTCCTAAATGATTTTCTCATATTAAACTGATCATTTAATGTGGGGAAGTGCCAAGGGAGAAAAAGCTAGAATATTGGTTAAGTTAGCAGACCGGCCACAGTAGGGATCCAAAGGAGGGAAAATAGGGATCCAAAGGGGGGGCCATCTGCAAAAGAGCCATGTGAAACAATGGGCTAAAAAGACCCTAAGGTTCAGCCCATTAAGACTTCCAAAATGCTAAGGTTCCAAAATTCAAAGGTTGTGTCCAAAGGTCAACCTTAGGGAAAATTGGATGCTTAGTGTGTGCCCAAAAAGTCTTTCTACATCCCTACATGGGAGGGGGCGAGCCCCAAAGCTAGGGGATGAGAGAGAAAGCCACACACACACACACAGGCTCCCTTTACACAAAGGGAATGAGGGACACATGTCAGCTCCCTAGGCCAGATGCCCACAAGGTGTGCCCAATTCCTATTGGAAGACCCTTGAAGTGGACCAATGAGAATTAGGCTAGAGTAAATCTAGTTTAATTAATTTAAAAACATTTAATAAAAGAAACCAATAAGAATTAAGTGTCCTAGAAGACTATTGGGCAGTCTCCCAAGGGGTCCAATGAGCATTCAGGAGCCCCATGGCTTGCCTGATTCCTATTGGCCAGGAGGCAAAGGGGTCCAATGAGAGTTTAGTTTAATTATTTAATTATCTAAAGCTCTCACAAAAGGGGAAAGGGGGACACATGTCAGAAGGCTATCACTTATGCTGCTTAATCCCTATTGGCTTGACTTGGGGAGGTCCAATGAGGCAAAAGCCAGACTAACTTAGCAGCTAGGGCTCGCCCAAGAGAGAGAGGGGGCTGATTTTTGCTTGGCATTGACACTCACACTCTCACACTTGACCATGTGTGAAGGGAAAATACTCTATCTCCTCCCAAGCTTTAATGGAGAGCTCATCACCTACTCCAAGCTTGTGAGATAGAAGCCTACATCAACACTCTCTTGGCATGTGGATGCAAATCCAACCAAGAGCCAAGCTTCAATGCATGCTCATCTTCTCTACCAAGCTAATTACTAAGCTAAGCTATGCTAATATGAGGATTATGTGAGGAGATGTACTTCTTTCTCGTAAGATACTTCTTTTTCCTCTCAATCTACTCTCATACCCTGCTAGCTCTCACCATCTTCGAAGGTGTGTGAGGTCTTGGGTCTGAGAACGGGGATAATTCAAGTTGTGTTTGATTAAGTGTTTTGCTTGGTGTATGAAGCTTCCATCTTCATTGCACTAGCTAGTCTTGAAGGAACACAAAGAATTGTATTGTACAATGTCTCTCTTGATGGGAGAAACCATAATACAAAGCCTTTTGGAGGGGGGACCGGCTCCATGCAAATCCGGTCCTCAACTGTTGTCAATAGCTTAATTGCTCTCTCTTTTGAAAGTATTGTCGATGCTATCTAACTAGGTGTTATGCTTTTTGTTGCTCTCTCCACCCAAGCACTCTTGTAATTCTCATTAGGAATCTATTCTAATGAAATGCCCACTATGTTCATGCTAATTTCCGCTACAAATAAGATTTTAGGCCATTAAATGTTACATTGGTATCAGAGCTCAAGGTTTCTCTTTTCTTGCTCAAGAAGGGAGGTCCTCAAGCTAGCTACAAATGGTTGGTATTATTAATTGCCTGTGAGTAAGTAGAATAGGGATTTTTCAGCCTTTCAGTGCGCCTGCCTTTGTGCAGTTAACGGGGCATCACCGTCGAGAGCTATGGTCTTAATAGTGGAGTCCTACGGGGCTTGCCTACGGCTTAACCACTATTGAGCTATTAGAAGCTTGACAGGAGCCGGTGCTGTTTTGGTGTCGAAAGACCCTCTCTTCTATTCCTTGCAATTAATGGTATTCGAGCCGCGGGTACAGTAGCTTGAGTGCTTTTTCTAAAGGGGTAAAGAGGAGTAGCAACTAGGGCTTGAAGTGCCAAAGTACACCTAAAAAGTTTACACCTAAAAGTTGTTAGAATGGCTGACAATATTAAAGAGAGTGAAATTAATGTTGATAACTTTGATTTTGCTCATGAGCAAGCTACTAATGATGCTTCAATGCTTGTTAATTATCTTGTTTCTAGGCTTCAACAAGCCATGGGCAATCCATCTCTCCAAAGTGAAGTGCAACGGCAGCTCCGTGCTCACGGGATTCTCCAAGCTCATCACCATGATGAGAGAACACCTAGGAAGCCTCCTTGTGAGACTACCAAAAGAGGTCTCTCTCCGATTCGGGAAGAAGAAGAGAATCCATATGAAGGGCTCAAGAACTTACTTCTTGATGATGCATCTCCTTCCCAAAGGAGAACTCAAGAGCCTCCACCGAAGGAACGAGAAAGAAGCGAGTCTCCCGCCACCTCGGCGGAGATGGCTCCACGAAGACGGCGGGCTAAACGCTCTCCATCACCACCAAAGCGGAGAAGACCATCACACTCTTCTCCACACCATAATTCAAAGAGGGATGATAAAAAGCAAGAGAAGAAAAAGGCGAGAAAGAGGACACCCTCTTCTCCATCTTCTTCATCCTCTTCCTCTTATGAAAGCTATGGTGAAGACGACAAAGATCAAGACAAGAAAAAGGCGAGAAAGAGGTCACCCTCTTCTCCACCTTCTTCAAATTCTTCATCTTCTCAAGAAAGTGATGGTGCAACTTTTGAACCATCAAAAAGAAGAGGCCATAGGAAATCCTATGCCGCATGGAAGAGGTCGTCCAAGCTGAAGAAATTCAAAGAGGGAGGGAAGAGTATCTCTTTCCTTACCTATGATGGCACCTTCGGTGCTACAGACAAAGTTTTGGCCTTTATCCAGCAATTCGATGCGGCGTTTGGAGATGAGGGCTTCACGGAGTCCTCTAAGCTACTCCATGTAGCTATGCACTTTCAAAAGTCCGCCAGACAATGGTGGTCTAGCCTACGAGCCAACGGTGAAGCTCCACGAACATGGAAGGCTTTAAGAGCTTCCATTATGAAGCAGTTTTTGGCCACCGATGCCAAAGACAAAGTACTCACCGAATGGCGAAGCTTAAAGCTCTCTCCCAATGAATCCATCCACAAATATGTAGACAAGTTTTGGGACCTACAACTCAAAGCCACTGTCTTCAAAAAGTTGGATTTTGGAGAGCAAAAGCAACAATTTTGTGCGGGCTTAACCGAAGAAATGGCGGAGTATGTCAACTCCCAAAGGCCACGTACCATATCGGCGGTAATACACCATACTATGGTGGCCTCGCGAATCAATTTCCAAACGGGGGGTAAAAGAAATAATAAGCCCCCGGAAAACAAAGGTTCCAATGAGCCTAAGGGGAAGGACAATGTCCAAAAGTCTCCTAAGGGCAATTCCAACAAAGCTAAAGAGAAGGGAGTTTACAAAGGAAAGAATAAACTCTCTCCTGAAGAGCTTGAGCGTTATCGTAAAGATAACCGGTGTTTCAAGTGCGGCGAACAAGGGCATGCGTACCGCGCTTGTCCCCAAAAGAACAACCGCCAAGATCCTCCTAGAGCTTCTTTGGTTGAAATCCAAGAGCAGGAGATTCACTAAACTCACCACAAAGGATCTCCTCTATGCCATGCTTGGGGAAAGGTAAGAGAACATGATGCTTTTATTCTCTTTGACCCTGGTTCTACTCACAATTTCATATCTATGGAGTTAGCCACCAAGCTAGGCATACAATCCTACGAGATGGGAGATATCCTACCCGCAGACAGTGCCTTCAAGGGGCAAGAAGCTTCAGTCACTCCCTTAATCGGGAAATTGAGGCTTCATGTCCAAGGCTATGTGGACAAAGAGGATTTCTTTATCTCTCCTCTCAAGCATGAGGATGTAATCCTAGGGGCACCATGGTTTGACCGTCTGGCTGCCCATGTTAAATTTCCTGAAAGGAGAATCTCCTTTAAGTTCAGGGAAAAGGACATGTATATAGATGCTAGGGAGATGGGTAAAACCATCCCCATTGTACATACACCAGCTTTCAACAAGTCAATAAAGAGCTCTATTTCCGTGTACATGATTTTTGTTAAAGATTCTCAAAATGAACCTAATGCTTTAGCAAAAGAAAATAAAAGCAACCAAAAGGAATTAGAGTTATCCAATTTTCTCAAGGGGTTTCAAGATGTCTTTATTGACGACATCCCTTGTGAGCTACCTCCTAAACGAGGTAATGACGACCATGCAATTGAACTTCTTCCAGGAAGTTCACCGCCTAACAAACCTCCTTATAGAGTTTCTCAAGCTCAACAAGAGGAGATTATGCGGCAAGTGCATGAGTTAATTGAGAAGGGCATGGTTAGGCCTAGCTCATCTCCATTTTGCTCACCTGTGCTATTAGTGCAAAAGAAAGACGGCACATATCGTATGTGTGTCGACTATAGAGCACTAAATAGGATCACTATCAAGAATAGGTTTCCCGTTCCACGGGTAGAAGACCTATTTGATAAGCTACAAGGATCGACCTACTTCAGTAGGATTGACCTAAAAAGTGGCTATCATCAAATAAGGATAGTTGATCAAGACATTGTAAAGACCGCATTTCGTACTACATTTGGTCTTTACGAATACATTGTCATGCCTTTTGGCTTGACTAATGCACCAGCCACATTTAACCGCTTGATGGAGAAGCTGTTCAGACCTCATCGAACCTTCACTGGAGTGTTCTTTGATGATATTATCATCTACTCTAATTCATTAGAGGAACACAAGCAACACCTCCAGGTAATATTTCAAGTTTTAAGAGAGAATAAACTTTATGTTAATCGAAAGAAAAGTGAATTTTTCTTGCAAGAGATTCAATATTTAGGTCACATTATCTCTCAAGATGGAATCCAAATGGATCCATCCAAGTTAGAGGTAATAAAAGGATGGCCTAAACCAAGGAATCTTCATGAACTAAGAAGCTTTATAGGTATGTGTGCATACTATAGACGCTTCATAGAAAAGTTCTCACAAATTGCGGGACCATTACATGACCTAACAAAGAAAAATGTTAGGTATACGTGGTCTGCTAAGGAGAACAATGCTTTCGAAAAGCTTAAAGAAAAGCTTATCTCTCAACCTGTGCTTACACTACCGGATCTCTCAAAACCATTTGAGGTCCAATGTGATGCTTGTGGTGATTGCCTTGGGGCTGTTTTGCTCCAAGAAGGGCACGCCATAGGCTATGAGAGTCGAAGGCTCGACCCTGTTGAGCAAGCTCTAGGCATATACGAAAAAGAACTCCTTGCAGTTCTACATGCCTTAGACTCATGGAAGCACTATTTATTGGGGACTCCTTTCATTCTGTGAACGGATCACCAAAGTCTTAAGTACTTCATGACGCAGACCAAGCTCTCCGACAAACAAATGAGGTGGTCAAATTTCCTTTCGCAATTTCATTTTCATATTGCTCACATTGCTGGCAAGCATAATCAAGTAGCCGATGCACTCTCAAGACGACCGAGAGTGAATGCGGTTTCCATAGCAACTCACAATGATCTATCTTCAATGATAGATGAGTATGCTATTGATCCCGATTTTAGAGATGTGATTTCAGCCCTTGCATTAGGGAAGAAAGAAGAACCATTTACTTTACAAGATGGTTATCTTCTCTATGGCAATAGACTATGCGTTACTAACTCACTACGTGAGAAAGTAATGTATGAATCTCATGCTCCACCATATGCGGGGCATAGAGGGATTCAGTCTACCCTAAAGGGAATTGAAACATATTTCTATTGGCCTACCATGAAAGTGAACATACATGAGTATGTTTCCAAATGTGTGGTATGTCAAAAGACAAAATTTGATAGAGGGAAGCAACTTGGATTGCTTCAACCCTTGCCAATCCCTAATTCACCGTGGGAGAGCATATCCATGGATTTTATCTTTGGATTGCCTAAGTCTATCCATGGGAATACGGGAATATGGACGATAGTAGACAGGTTCAGTAAACAAGCTCATTTTATACCTGTCAAAAAGACTATCAAAGCCCATCAAATGGCAATCCTCTTCATTTCACAAATTTTCAAGTACCATGGCTTGCCAATGTCCATAGTGTCGGATAGAGATCCTAGAATGACCAGTAATTTCTGGAAGGCTTTGAGAATTTAGGAACAAGGCTAAACTTCTCTTCGGCCTATCATCCACAAACTGATGGCCAAAGTGAAATAGCTAACCTAACTATTCTCGATCTACTAAAAGCCTATGTAACGGAAGTAGATCAAAGATCCCAATGGGAGAAGTACTTACCCTTAGTAGAGTATGCTTACAATAACACTGTACATACTTCTACAGGAAAAGCACCTTTCGAGGTAATTGAGGGAAGATCAAAAAGTCCCTTGCTACTTAAGGTACATGGGAAGATCTTCGCTGCAGATGAGTATAGCCGAGACCTACAAGAATCTTTCCAAAAGATTAAAGATGCTATCTCTATCTCACAGCAAAGGCAAAAGGCTGCTGCTGACAAGCACAGAAGAGCCCAAGCCTTTAAAGAAAACGATTGGGTCTTGTTAAAGTTTCCCAAGGCTCGATTAAGGCACACGACGGGCAAGAATCCTACGGGCCACCAAAAGTACTATGCTAAACTAGCAAAAAGGTACTATGGTCCCTTCCAGATTCTTAGGCCAATCAATGAGATGGCCTATCAACTTAAGTTGCCCAATCATTGGCTCATACACAATGCTTTTCATGTGAGCCTCTTGAAGCCTTACAAAGGAGAACCACCTCAAGAACCAACTATTGAAGACCCACCGGAGATCGAGGACCACGAGGAGGTGCTGCAGCCCGAGTCCATTCTCCGACATGAAGACAAGGTATTAAGAGGCGGTAAGACTATCCGACGATATCTTATTAAGTTTAAGAATTATCCTTTTGAAGATTCTAGATGGATGCAAGGCATACAATTAAAGGATAACCTAAACCTTGTCAATGCTTACAATGCTTCCCAAGAGTAAGCAAATGTACAAAATGTTAAAAATGAACAAAAATTTTTGTCTTATAAGACTCTCTTTTTCTTTATTTGTGCACAAAAATGAAGTAGTATGCATGCTTAGATCAAGTTTGCGGAGACGACGTCTCCCGAACACCAAGTAGAGCTTGTCACTCTACTATGGAAGACTGATAGGACTAATGTGCAGACATGCTTGCGGCAGCCTCAGGCTCTCAAGCGCCAAATGGACTAGTCATCCATTATGGAATGATGTCGTAGGGTAACATAGGGATCCTCTACCCGCTAAGAAAAGGACTCATGCATATGCTTTATCTTCTCTACACCATAGTCGAGGACGACTATGATTTCAAGAGAGAGGTAATGTCATAATAATCAATATCTAATTCTCCTAAATGATTTTCTCATATTAAACTGATCATTTAATGTGGGGAAGTGCCAAGGGAGAAAAAGCTAGAATATTGGTTAAGTTAGCAGACCGGCCATAGTAGGGATCCAAAGGAGGGAAAATAGGGATCCAAAGGGGGGGCCATCTGCAAAAGAGCCATGTGAAACAATGGGCTAAAAAGACCCTAAGGTTCAACCCATTAAGACTTCCAAAATGCTAAGGTTCCAAAATTCAAAGGTTGTGTCCAAAGGTCAACCTTAGGGAAAATTGGATGCTTAGTGTGTGCCCAAAAAGTCTTTCTACATCCCTACATGGGAGGGGGCGAGCCCCAAAGCTAGGGGATGAGAGAGAAAGCCACACACACACACACAGGCTCCCTTTACACAAAGGGAATGAGGGACACATGTCAGCTCCCTAGGCCAGATGCCCACAAGGTGTGCCCAATTCCTATTGGAAGACCCTTGAAGTGGACCAATGAGAATTAGGCTAGAGTAAATCTAGTTTAATTAATTTAAAAACATTTAATAAAAGAAACCAATAAGAATTAAGTGTCCTAGAAGACTATTGGGCAGTCTCCCAAGGGGTCCAATGAGCATTCAGGAGCCCCATGGCTTGCCTGATTCCTATTGGCCAGGAGGCAAAGGGGTCCAATGAGAGTTTAGTTTAATTATTTAATTATCTAAAGCTCTCACAAAAGGGGAAAGGGGGACACATGTCAGAAGGCTATCACTTATGCTGCTTAATCCCTATTGGCTTGACCTCGGGAGGTCCAATGAGGCAAAAGCCAGACTAACTTAGTAGCTAGGGCTCGCCCAAGAGAGAGAGGGGGCTGATTTTTGCTTGGCATTGACACTCACACTCTCACACTTGACCATGTGTGAAGGGAAAATACTCTATCTCCTCCCAAGCTTTAATGGAGAGCTCATCACCTACTCCAAGCTTGTGAGATAGAAGCCTACATCAACACTCTCTTGGCATGTGGATGCAAATCCAACCAAGAGCCAAGCTTCAATGCATGCTCATCTTCTCTACCAAGCTAATTACTAAGCTAAGCTATGCTAATATGAGGATTATGTGAGGAGATGTACTTCTTTCTCGTAAGATACTTCTTTTTCCTCTCAATCTACTCTCATACCCTGCTAGCTCTCACCATCTTCGAAGGTGTGTGAGGTCTTGGGTCTGAGAACGGGGATAATTCAAGTTGTGTTTGATTAAGTGTTTTGCTTGGTGTATGAAGCTTCCATCTTCATTGCACTAGCTAGTCTTGAAGGAACACAAAGAATTGTATTGTACAATGTCTCTCTTGATGGGAGAAACCATAATACAAAGCCTTTTGGAGGGGGGACCGGCTCCATGCAAATCCGGTCCTCAACTGTTGTCAATAGCTTAATTGCTCTCTCTTTTGAAAGTATTGTCGATGCTATCTAACTAGGTGTTATGCTTTTTGTTGCTCTCTCCACCCAAGCACTCTTGTAATTCTCATTAGGAATCTATTCTAATGAAATGCCCACTATGTTCATGCTAATTTCCGCTACAAATAAGATTTTAGGCCATTAAATGTTACACTCTCTCTCTCTCTCTCTCTCTCTCTCTCTCTCTCTATCTCTCTCTCTCTCTAGTTTCTCACACTCACACACACACGTTTCTCTCTCTCTCTCTCTCTTCGATTTCCTACACACACACACACATCGCTCTCTCTCTCTCTCTCTCTCTCTCTCTCTCTCTCCTACACACACACACACACGATGTAGAGAGAGAGAGAGAGGGGTTGGGGGGGGGGGGGGGGGGGGGAGAGAGCTCATAATACCTGCGCAGCAGGTTTCGACCAAGAGCAGATATGAGCGCGTCGCAGGTGAAAATGACCGCTTGCACGTGGATTTCCTTTTTTTTCCCCCATTTTTTTTCGTTGAAATATGCATCAAAAGACACGTGGGAATACCTGTGGAAATACGTGTGGTAATATTTACCCTTCCAGGCGTATTTCCACATGCATTTCGACGCCCCTTTCCACGTGTATATGGACGGACTGCAAGTCCGTCGAAAAATGCGTGGAAAGGTACGACCGTCGAAATGTGATGCGTCAATATCTTGGTGTTATGTTGTAGTGGCCACTTGACTCCCCCTCGAACTCATCCTATGATGTATCTCTCAACTTCTCACATGATTTTTGTAACCGACCAATGCTTTTCCTACTCGAACATGACTTTTGAATGTCCCCTCTATGATTATCCAACCATTCATATACATCCTCCAAGTCATCCTCAAAATCAGCTAACCTTTGTAATGCATTCTTCATTTACCCCCAATCTGATGCTTTATGCACTTTACGAATTATTTTATGAAATTTTGTGTATAGATCAATCATACACCATTTTTTATATGCATCTCCCTTCAAGCACTCATCAACTACACATGGAAAATCATCTACCTGATGCTTCCTACTGATGCAAATCTCGTACTACTTCTTCTTTTTACTCCTCATTATGATCACATTATTAAATCAATTACCGTGTGGTTGCAAATTAAATCCTATCTTTGCAAATTAGTTTCTCAACATAAATTTGACACTCTGTTTGACTCTTCTTCCGAACCTTTAGTTTGCATTCCATCGTATTCATTGCCTTCATACCCTTCTACGTGTTGGTCATCCTCAAACTGTTGTAGACCTCTTTGCCTTGTAGCCAATCTTGTGAGATATGGATGTGAATGTTTGTGGATTCTCCAGAATTGGCTACCCTTCAGCATATGACTTCCAAGAACCATAACTGCTATCATAACTACTACTCGACATCATCTTAGCACTCGTCAATCCCACAAAAGAAAGAAAATTTGACCATGAACACTCATCATAAGCACCACGATCTCCAGTGTATAATGGTTTATTTAGCCAAACAGTTCTTTACAAATATTTTGACAACTTTGTCTGACTTATATTTTCACAAACATACAAATTTTGCCTACTACATAAACAACACAGACATTTTTGCACTTGTTTAATACTCTAAAATAGACAATACACTGAGAGAATGAAACAGCAATAAAATAGACAATATGACATACTGCTTTTGACAAAACTGCATCTGAAAAATTGCATCTAACAACTAGAAATCCGTCATTACAAAGAAAATCCACATAAATGAACCTTCTTTTATATCTCTTGTAACTCTTGCCCGTTCATCTTAAAAACCCCAAAACTACTTCCTAACTTCCCAAGATTTGAAAAGTCACCATACTTGACTAAGGTTTACACATGTAATAATCCTCAAAAGGTTCATCTTGAACAGTTATGCTTATGCTTATGATAGTAGCAATGGTTATGATTTTGACAACACTTATGGTTATGGTTTTTTTATAATTATGTTAGTAACAATGGTTATGTTTTTGACATCGTTTATAATTACAATTATACCATAGGCAATGGTTATGGTTATGGTCCTTAGAGTGCTAGAAGGATTGAAAGCATCATAGCACCAATAAGCAAGACTTACTTGGAGGATTGGAAAGCATGGCAGTGGCCCGTAGGCAAAAACTTTTCTTGTCCACAAATGAAAGAAACATATTGCAAACTAGTGCATGAAAAATATTGGTTTCATCTACTTAACAAGCATTGGCAGATTCAACGGACGGAGGACAAGTGAGTGGTGGGCGTAAATAAAATCTGGGATTGTAGCTAGCCCAGCCCACTGAAGATCTTCCTTTGGAAGGTGCTATTGGGGGATATCACAACAACATTGAATATTAAGATGAGGGGGATCGGCATTAATAGATCTCAGGGTATAATGTAGCTATTGAAGATCCCATCATCTTTTCAAGGACTGCCCAGACATGAGTGGCCTTGCGGGCAAAGTCAATAAGTGGGTGCAAAGGACTTGGAAGTTCACATTTTTCAAGAATGATCTAGTTATAGGATGGAAGACAATCAAGAACCACTCTACTTTGGTTGTTGAAAATCAGATTTTCCGCAATAGTTTTTTCAAACAAATGTGGAAGGCAAGAAACCTACGAGTCTTTGAAAGGATCCAGGAAATGGCCATGTTCACAGAAGTCATACAAGAAAGCAGGGGAATGATATATAGCATAAGAAAACATAGGAAGCTTGATGAGTGGATGAAAACTCTTATAGGCATCATTGCTCCTAGTCAATGAGTAGAAAGGTCTAGAAGAAAAGTACTATATATGTATAACAACACCCCTTGGGTAAGAGATTTCTCCTTATTGAATGAAGAAAATCTCCTTTGTAGCTATTGTATCCTCAAGGCACAAAAAGTGCTTGAGGTTTTCTGTATATCTATCTCAAATTCAATATAACACTCCCACTCACAATTTGTGAGTATGGCAAGAAAAAAGGAACCTTGTGGTAAGTCTTACTTGCTTTATGGTAAGTGGCATATAACTAGATGAAAAACACTTGTTGTCTAGGAGTTGAGATGCTACTATATGAGGATGCCCAAGAACAATCTAACATAATAAATAAGTTTTATGACTTACTTCATGAACTAAGTAGTTTCTAGCTTACTTGCTAGATTAAAGCTTGAAACTCCTTTTTTCCCCTACTCACTATTATGAGTGATAGTGTTATATTAGCTCTGAAGAGCTTACACCTTGAAACTCCTATTGGTCTCTAGGAGCTATTGGGTATCTCATTAGACTATCCATTTAGGAAGCCACTCAAAGTTTCTTGCTATGGTAGGCATGACAAGAGTAGAGTGTTGCATGCACTCTGCTACTGGATGGAGTGTCGTGTCATGCCTCAATATGGGCATTACCCACTTTGGCCTACATTGTAAAGGACAATGTCTTTTATGAATTTTTCCACACCAAGCATCCCTTGCATACAACTCATTCATTGAAGGTGCCAATGTTGTTCTACGATACGCTTTTCCTACCAGCTCATAGAGCTTTTACAATGAAGGTAATTTAGCTCACGACTGAAAAACCCACCTATAGCTTAAAGGAGGTCAACGTGCGGTATATACAAATCAAACATGGTTACCTTGCTCTAGGCTACCTTCTTTCAAACATGATAGTCCCTTGCCCATGAAGCTATTGCCAACGTCAGACATCACAAATTTACTCATGTGTTGATAGACTATAGCAACACAGAAACAATGTTTCATCTATGCATAATTGAGTGAAAGCAAGAGAGATAGAGAGGAAATATTTTGTTGAGGTAGGTGCAAGTTGAGTTATATGTTGTGGGTGCTCTCTCTCTCTCTCTCTCTCTCTCTCTCTCTCTCTCTCTCTCTCTCTTTGATCATTGCATAGTGTATGCTACTTCACTCCAATCACGATCAGTCTCCTCTTCTTTTTCTCCTCTATATGCGCATAGGTCAACAAACTCAATGACCCTAGTCTCTCTCTGTCTCTCTCTCTCTCTCTCCCTCTCCATAAAAATTTCTCCCTACTTGGAAAAGGATGGCATTACCTATGCTTACAACTTGAAGGCATGATACATCACACACAAGCAAAGATTTTTCATTACCCAAGCTCCCACACATACCACAATTTTTGTGGGTGAGATCTTGGTGTGATGGGTCTATATTTGACGTAATAATTACTTTTTTAAAGGTAGCTTGTGAGTTGCCTCTGCTTCATGCTATGAGTATTACAATTGAGCAAGAGGGCCGTGATTACATATGTCATATTTTCTTGAAGGGCATTATACAACCTCTATTACTTAGGACTATACAACTACTTAAGACTTCATTGAGATATTTCAATTTCCAAGGAAATCTATTAATAAGAACTACTGTTCCCTTGGTCAAGAAGGGAGAGTTTGCTATAAGCACTCTGTGCTTATGCCCCTCCTAGTATTAGGAGAAAATGAAAAAAGTCATGATTTTTTGACAATATCACATGTACTTGCAACGATGTTAGTTTCCCCACATACAATAATTTTGAAGCAATTCTGAAAGCTGAATTCTAGGTGCAATGCAAGAGGAATCCAAATTTCTAAATAAGTGCTTAGTTTGGACAACATCGATATAGAACGATTGCATTGTTATTTCACCTTACACCAATGTGAAGAACATAAGTAATCTTTTAGAAAAGCTTCTATTAGGTCTCCCCAATCTCATAAAAGTAAAAATTCTTTCAAAACATATTAAGCGCATAAGTGAAGGGTGGATTTAGGAAATGAAAAGACAAATGAAAGTGGAAAGTCAAAAGATGAACTAAGGTGGAAAATCAAAAGACAAATTAGTAAGGACAATAAAGTACTTATATAACTAATACATAATGTATAGACACGCTGAACTGACCACAAAGAGAAAGTCTTTAAAAGACCTTCTCATTATTCTCATTGGCTAGTTTGAAGCTAGAAAACGTTCAAAAGAAGGTGACCCTAAATGACAATAGCATTTGAATGAGTGGTGCCGGTAAAAAGTCCTTCGAAACTATATGAAAGTTTTGTGGTGGTGTCTTTAAAATCAACTTGAATTGAAGCCTTGAAATTGGTGGACATGGAGGCACGGCCGGTGATTGCAGTAGCTCGGACAGAACCATTGGGTTTCACAGTGCCAGATGCATACCACTCTAGCTTTTCTGTGGTCGAGAAGGAGGTGGATGAGAAGTTGTTTTTGTCGCTTAGCCCCCAGACAAACTCGGCTTTACCACTCACCTCTTTTGCCTCTATTGTAGGAACTTTAACAACTTTCAAACCATCATTTATAGTGTGGTAGACGGATATTCCTGTCTTGTTGGTGAGCACCCATTTGAATGTGTTGTCAACATCACTATCATTGTTGAACACCCACTTCACATCCTTATCAAGAGTGTTAGTGTACGCGTAAGTATCGAGCGTTCGTTGTGAGACGGTGCCCGGTGCAGAGAGTGTATATGACATATTTGTAAATCGCATGTAGGTTATTGGTTGCAAAAAAACCAAGCCCAATGAATCGATATCCTTATTTGCTCTTCCTTTCACTCCCACCAAAATGCCTGAAGCCACTGTCTCTACAAACTCTTCTTTCAGTCCCCATTTGTACATGCCATGATCAAATGTTCGACCCTTGTTTGTCTTAAATTTGATCCATCCGAATCGTGTTCCTACATGTCATCATCATGGTAAACTGTTAAAACTTATTTAAAAAGAAAAAAAAATTCAAACAAAAGAATGACATTATCATGCCCACACCAATCTCAAGGGAGTCACTCATAATCATATGATAGATTCAACTAATATTTTCTTCCAAATTATTTTTAACACAATTCTACATACTAAAAGGTACCATATAAAGATTGCACGATTTATAAAATCATTAGAAAAATGGTAGTTTAGTTATGAAAATTACAGAGATACATGGAATTACGAGGTACGCATGACACAGGTTGGAACTCTCACAAAAAGGGTTTATTTTTCATAAGGAAAAGCATTCAAATTTTGTTATAACGTAGGTTTAAACATCATTTTTGAGGTTCGCACACAATGAACCATACTTTCAAGCATTACCTAAAATTTGAAGGTTTTCAAGGCAGTTCTAATGAAGATCACTTTTATAAAAAAGGTTACGAAATAAGACCAAAACAACTCTAAATCGATTCATTATTAAAAACAAATGCTTAAATTCATTCTACGCAAAAGATCATTAAAACTCTTTACAAGTACGTCCATTAAAAAACAAGGTCAGAAGACAAATGGAACTGTGAGAGAGAGAGAGAGAGAGAGAGAGAGAGACCTGCGCCATTGCCCCAGAGGGAGAGGGAGGTGAGGAGCTCATCAGTTTGGAAGTCGAAGGACGCCAGACGAAGGGCGCCTTGCCCCGAAGGTTGTTCCGGCACGCCGTAGGTGTAGGAGTTGCCGGAGGTGAAAGACAGGCGGATGGCCTTCACCCCATTTTCCATGGCCCACACCTCCAGCTTGCTCACCACGCTGCCCCCTGATGACGCCTTGTTCAAGCTGAACGAAAACCCTCCAGTACTTCCCCCTATTATTCTGGTGTAGTGGAAAGCCATGCTCTTTTCTCTCTCTCTCTCTCTCTCTCTCTCGATCACCTGCGAACCGCTCGCCCTATCGCCTCTCTTTATATAGCTGCCCCTCGTAATTCAGTCTTCGACAGAAAGAGAGAAAGTTGTGCGTGTGTCACGTGTGTGATTTGACACCTCGCCGATGGAAAACTCCACGTCAGCATGCGTGCATGTGAATGACGGCCCCACCTGCATGCTCGTCTGCATCCCGTCGATTATATATCTGCTACTGCCGTCGGCCCGTCCTTTTCCTTCCATGACGACGTAGATTGCGACGAGCCTCTCTCCAGCAGACTTTGGAGAGAGAATCTTAGGATTCGCATACAGTTTTCTTTTTCAAAATGTGTATTGCCTTTCGCTACCTGGATTTGATTTCAAATTAAAAAATGGGCGAGACCTATCCTCGGATGGAGAAAGAAAGAAAGATGTATTAACGTTATAAGAGGCCAATGTAGCCTATGAGATTTGACCCCTCGCCGATGAGATAAAGGAATAGACATGCCACTCTCAAATATAATTGAGATTTTGTTTTCCTATTTCTATATAGGGGCATGGAGTAGTGGGACGTCACACTTACTCTCTATCTCATCCCCTTATGGAGGCCACTATGATTTTTCACCTTGTTCTTATTGAAAGCTATGCAAGGTTGGCTTCAGAGGGAGAGCAACTTTTGACACCACCCATCTCTCTCAGCCAACTTCATATTGATATAGTGCTTAAAGGCATATTTTAGAAATTCAAGCTATGGTATCGTCATGCCTTGGGCTTGCGTATTCCAACACATCAAGCAATCTCAATCGTCCATTGCATTAGCATTCTAACAGTGAACATGAAAAATGCATGATGGATGGGAATCTCCCTCACCCCCACTGTTCCGAGACAAAGAACAAGCTCGGCCTCCGTCTCACCTATTCCAACCCGGAAGAGCACTTGGGGGTGAGGGAGATTCCCTAGCTCTTCAATTTCTCTTACTGGGAGGTTCTTACCTAGAAACAAATTTAGAGAAATAGCACTCTTAGGGGCTTTGTGATTCATCGCTTCAACAGAAACTCTCCCTTTTCTAATTCCAAATTTTGAAGAAAATCCAATGTGATCATCCAAGAGCTACGACTTCCATGTTAATTTTTTCTTCAAAGCAACCCATAAAAGTTTAAGAAAACGTATCTGTGCATAGACACACAAAGAGGTATGGTTTCATGGACCATGGTTCATTTGTAGCTATGACATGTGTATCTACAAACAAGGAGAAGCAAACCTTTGGAGAGCTTTTATGGATCCTTTTTTTTTTTAAAAAAAATGCTCTCATGAACTTCATTTGTATTAATCATCAAGAATTACAAGCCAACCTTCGCATATCCTTTGCACAGGGTACTATTATAACCACACCCCAATTACATTAGTGATTTCTTCCTTGTAAGGATTTGCCACCAGCCAGATATCTAAAATCTCCCTAGCGTCTAGGGGTTCATTCTTTTTTTTAAAAAGAAACATATTTCTTGATTGCTGAATTGCTCTCAAAACCGTAGCTCTCACATTACAGATATCCGCTAGGAGGTCCTCACTTTCTAGCCATCTAGATCGCAAGGCAAGGTCCCTTCGAAAGAAGGGAGTGCCCAAATGTGTGTAGACCCATTTGCAAATTCCGTCTATGAAAGATCTGATGGTTGGGTAGCTCCATACCAAGTGAGAAAGTCTCTCATTCGAGCGCTCTCATCTGACACAGGTGCCGTCTCCTAAGCCTCTCGCTTTTGCCTTATCCTCGGTTGGCAAGAATCCAAAAAGCATTTTCCAAAGAAAGACTTTATCTCTCTCACCACATCTAGCCTTCGAGACGTTACGAACTACTTGACTCCATTTGCTAGTTGCCCACTTTTTAGACCAGATCTTGTTGAGATCACTAGCCCAATCTTCAGAGGCACATAATTCATGATAGATTGTTTTAGATTTGGGTGTACCAAATAACCTTCCACTAGGCCATTTCCAAGCTTTCCAATCCATAGATGAGGTGCAGGGGGGAATGGCCATGTTCGAGACTTTATCCAATAGCCTTCCAACCAACACGACTTCTTGTAGAGAGAGATTGTTGCATAGTTATACTTTCTCCAGGGATTTCCACCCTCCATTTTGAGAATCCCAGCAAGCATGTAGATTTTATTGATCTTGATAGCATGTAGCTTCTCTTGATTCATTATAGTTTTTACTATGCAGTTCAAGCCATTGATAATAATGTCAAATAACAAGGGTGCTCGTAGGTAGGTCTACATTCTAAACAAAACACCCTAAATCAAATGGTTTAGGTAAAACTACATTGAAAGAGACCCTAGCTGGAGAATTTCCAAACAATGTATGCAAGTCCTCATGTCTACAAATCCCATGGCAAATGCACAATCCAGCATAACAGACCATTCAAGCCTTTTATAAGCTTTCTCAAAAAGACAAAGTCCTGTTTAGACTCTTTTGCAAACTCAATTCCTTCCCAAATGATGATGACGTCATCCTGGATGTAACAACCCCAGATGCAGAGTCCTTTCCATCTCTTAAGGTAAACTATGCGTTTGTTCGATACAACCATGGCAAAACTTTTATAAGCAATATTAAAGAACTGTGAGAGATCTCCAATCACTTATATCCTTTTGAATATCCTATAGTGAAAGAATTTAATCACTTCTATATTGATGGAGAAGGATCAAGCAAGAAAGCGACAAACTTCCTCCAAGCCTAGAAAGGGGGCATAATGGCTTTGAAATTTTGAAAGGACTCAGTAGACATTGCATGTAGACCAATCTTAGCCTACTTTAGTGAATCTATAACCACCTCAAATTTGGTGAGAGGAAAGGGGAGGTCAGTCCTAGCATGTGGAATGTAAGATGTGACGTTTCTTCTTTAAGAAACCACCTCCCAATTAGCCTCTACTGGTTGCTAACAGAAGCTCTTCTTGACCAAACTCTGTTGGCAATGAGATTGGATAAGTCTCACCTTCTCTCAATGTCCTACAATGGTAACCTTGTTCACACTCAGAAGGAGTAACTACTCTCTTGCATTCTTCTTTCTTTGAAGCTTCACCTTTGCCTAAAGCATAGCTTGGAATGATTAAGGGTAATTGCTTCTTCTTGTTTGAGTTTACCTCTGAGAATCCAGCTCTTGCTTTTCTGTATTAAGGCTTCGGTGTTCTTCTAGAGTTCCCTATTCTTTATATCCAGTAGCCTCTTTCCTTTGTTTCTTGATGTAAACCACTTGTGTTTTGATCCGGACGAGTACCTATTGAATGGATCTAACAACCAAAGACCAAGCTCAGGTGGGAGTTAGTTCTTCATTGAAGGCCTCTTTTCAAATATATACTTGCTATCTTGTCCTTGACAATAGGCAACTTGAAGAGAGTCAAGTCTGTGTGAAACCAATCGAGGCTTTGTTATCAATGGTGACTCTATTCATTACTTGGCACAATTGGCTAGAGACATAGCATCTATCAAGCTTGTCCTCCTTGGAAAGGTGGCCACTACTTTAATTTTTCCATTCAATTGTTTGACTTGACCAATGTCAGCATGATTTAGAGTTTATTTTACCTCCAACTTGGCACCCCCCTCAACCTCTAAAAGTGACTGACCTTTGTTTCCAAAAATTTATTCTAAAGACTCTAAAACGTTGAAATCACCCAACAAAAATGACTAGACCAAGATCCTTCCACAAGATGACATATAAACTTGAGAGCCCAAAGCTGACACTAAGAAAAGTGCCCCATTTTATTTTTATTTTTTTTGGGGGGGGGGGGGGGGGGGGGGGGTAGGGGGGGTAGAACAAAAGTGGCTAGGGTGGTAGAGCAAATGCTTTGGGACTCCAAGAGTCAACCCATCAACCCTACAAGAGTGAGACATAAACATCCACCTATGTACTTGTAGATATCCACAAGTCTCTCACAAAGGTCTTCACACATAATTTCCCCTTGTGGAGGATAATGACCTATTTTCCTTAAGCTAGTTGGCTTTTGATTTTTTTGGGATTAGAAATCCTTGATGTTGCAAGAGAAAAACTTCATGTATGTTCTTACCATGTTTATGTGGTAGTGACGTGTGTAAACACACTTAGGACTTCCCTTGCATTTTTTTCCCTCACTAGGAGGTTTTTCCCAAGTTGCATTCTCTTGGCCATAGTCGCCAGCATCACCAGCATACGCCTGCTCACTTTCTCCGATTTGGATGAGCTTTTGTGAGCATCAACAGGTCGACAAATACTTTGGTTGTGCTCGTAGGCCTTGGTCTGCTCAGAATTTCGATTCGGGCTCATTTCGGTCTCCGTTTCCATTACAAGCAGTACAGTGTAGGTAGTTTTGTCCTTTTGTGGATTTTTTTTGTCATTGCATTTTTTGCATAACAGGTCCTTTATAGTCCTCTACGGGTTGTGCTATATAGCACGTATTAGTCTTGTTTTGTTTATTTTCTATTTGGGCAAGTTTCACATCAAGTGCAGGCATTCACCATGGCCGATAACAACACATATGTATTCAAGATGTTTGTTGCTAAGGATAAATTGGACGACGATAATTACCGAATGTGTGCTTACATGATGCAACATGTTCTTGTGTCAAAGGGCGTCTGGAATATTGTGCAGGGTTTTGATATACATCCGTCTTCTGTGGATACAGGATCTATTGAGGATGTTGCATGTTATAGTAGCCAGGTCACTACTGCTAAAATTGTTTTGCCTATGACTGAGGAGTCTGGTTGGGATGTTAGAGATGCACAAGCTCATGCATTGATTGCATTTTCTGTGAAGTGCACTATTGTTCCTCATATTCGCTTAGCAAAATCTGCAAAACAGGCTTGGGATATTTTGACTCGCTTTTATGCAAGTTGCAATGAGGCTAAAATTGCATTGTTGCGAAAGAGCTGGAATCAAAGATTATGCATGAGGAGGATGACATGGATACTTTCTTTGCTGGTATTAAGGACATTAATGAGCGACTCATTCTATGGCTTCTCGCATTGTCAAACGTTTTGTACGTGTGTCGCAAGAGGTCCGCGTGTGTCTGTTTTACATTTTTTAATAAAAACTAACACTCATGGCCTACTCACGAGACATTGGCTTGCCGTTTGACACTGCAGTGAGCCATAAAGATTCTCCACAAGCTCACTCAACTTGCAAGCAAGCTCTATGGCTTGACGCATTATCAAACAGATCATTGATGTGTGGCGGAAGGTCTGCGAGTGTCCATTTTGCGTTTTTTCAACTAAAACGAACCCTTGCGGACCTCTTGTGACACATTAGCTTGCCGTTTGTCAATGCGGCAAGCCATAGAGATTTTTCATAAGCTCACTTAACTTGCAAGTGTGCTTTATGGCTTGCCGCCTTGTCAAACGATTCATCAATGTGTGGAAAGAGGTCTGCGAGCATCCGATTTACCTTTTTTATCATAAACGAACCTTCGCGGATCTCTTCGACACACTGACTGGTCATTTGGCAATACAACAAGCCATAGAGTCTTTCCATAAGCTCATTTAACTTGCGAGCAAGATCTATGGATTCCCGCATTGTCAAACAGTTTGTTCGTGTGTCGCAAGAGGTCCAGGAGTGTCTGTTTTGCGTTTTTTTATAAAAACTAACACTCGCGGCCTACTCATGACACATCGGCTTGCCATTTGACAATGCGGTAAGCCATAGAGATTCTCCACAAGCTGACTTAACTTGCAAACAAGCTCTATGACTTGCCGCATTATCAAACGGTGCATCGGTGTGTGACAGAAGGTCTCCAAGCGTCCATTTTGCGTTTTTTACCAAAAACGAACTCTCGTGGACCTCTTGCGACACACTAGCTTTCCGTTTGACAATGCGTCAAGCCATAGAGATTTTCCATAAGCTTGAACCAATTGCAAGTGCGCTCTATGGCTTACCAAATTGTCAAACGGTTCATCAGTGTGTAGCAAGAGGTTTCCAAGCGTCTGTTTTAACACTGGCTTGTCATTTGGCAATACAACAAGCTTCAGAGCTTTTCCATAAGCTCATTTAACTTGGGAACAAGCTCTATGGTTTGCCACATTGTCAAATGACGAGCAATTGTCTCGCAAGAGGTCTGCGAGCGTCCGTTTTACATTTTTTTAACCAAACATGGACTCTCACGGACATCTTTTAACTCACTGGCTTGCCGTTTGGCAATGTAGCAAGCCATAGAGGTTCTACGCAAACTCATTTAACTTGCAAGCAAGCTCTATCGCTTGTCACACTGTCAAATGGAAAACCAGCGTGTCACAAGAGGTCTATTCGCTTCTCTTTTACGTTTTTTTAATTAAAAACAGACCCTCATGGACATCTATTGACACATTGGCGTGCCGTTTGGAAATGTGGCAAGCCATAGAGGTTCTACGCAAGCTTAGTTAACTTGCGAGCAAGCTCTATGGCTTGACACACTGTCAACACACATAGAAAACCTATGGAATGCAACAACACACGTAAAAGTGCTTACCTAATTCTTCTCCTAAGTAAAAGGAAAGATCATAAATGAAAAATAAGTGCGGCTAAGCTCAACCAAGTACGGAGTGTGAAATGAAACCCCACAACCATGCACCACTAAAATATAGCCCAACTAGCCTAATATCCTTGACTCCCACTCAATATCCGTGCTTACCCTAGTAGGGGGTCCTAGCTTGGGAAAAATTAAAAAAGAATTAGAATCCGACACGACACCCTCCTAGCAAATGGCACGCAGCAAGCAGTACTTTGAGAGAAAGGTGTGCAAGGCGGAGAAACCAAGGTGGGCAGGTGGGTTGGAAGGAGAATGCGCGTAGGTCACGGAGCAGGAGATGCAGTGGTGGCGCAGGTCATTGCCATGCGAGGGGGTCCTGCGGATTTATAATCTCTAAAAATGAGACGGTGTGACGTGTTTTGGCGAAATGGTGCGTACCACCCCAAAGTCTTTGAGATATGTTTTTTAATGCTTTTGGGGTCCTTATATGTAAATAAATCATGCTTTTACAAAGTGTACAAAGGCGGTGTGTGCCAGCTGTCCACGCATGCGGGCCAGCTGTGCGGGGTACGGTGTTTTGCTGTTTTTGTACATAGAAGGGTCGAGACTTCAAAGTGTGAGTTAGTGCTTAAAAAATATGAGAAAAAAATGAACTTTTATCAGCTTGGGGTCGTGAGTGAGGAGGGATATTCAGCTGTGAAGAAGAAACTATGTGTTGCTGCAGCCTGCAGTGAAGGGTGGGGGTTTTCGTGTAGAGGTGCCCCTCTTGCCTTGCGAGAGCCTGGTATGGCGAGTTGAGAGTGTGTCTCTCCTCAATGGGCTGATGAAAGTGGGTGCTTAGATCTGCATATTGACCTCTCTTCATCTTGGTTTGAGGTATGGCAACCATGTTGTTTGTGGTTCCCTTTGGTGCAGCTAGTCTAGGGTAGACTATGCGCTGCAATTCCTTGCTTGTACATACGCAAAAGGGCAAGGTTTTCCCCAATTTTTCCATCACTTTTTTTGATTTTTTTTTCTGAACTTTGTGGGCTTTCAAAATGAGCTTGATTTAGATGGGTTTTGGTCAAGCTATGTGTATATATAAGAGCGCCTATGGAGTCTCTACTAGCACATGGAAGGGCATTTGAAAAGAAGTGAAGCTCCTGGTTTTATGAGGAAAAGTGCAGAGATTTACATTTTTTTTAATTTACTTTTTTACTTTGGTTTTCTTGGTTCCCTTGCTTCCTTTGATGCATCCAAGTATAGTGGGAGTTGTAGCGGTGTAGAGGGAAGCTAGTTGAAGCTAGTCGGGGCTGAGTGCGAGTGAGGCTGTCAAAATTTGTGAGAGAAGATCAGCCCATATTATCTTGAGAGAGCTATACTCTTCATCCTCTTTTCTTGGTGTAGGTTTGAGGTGTTGTAGAGGCCAATCCCCCAATCCTTCACATAAACTGGTGCCCCCACTGAGGAGAAGAGAATCCTTCTAACAGGGTTTTGATATATAGATTGGCATCCATTTGAAGATCAACTCAAGGCCTATGGCGGGAGATAGGTATGAAGTCTTCAAGGATGGGAAAGGAGAAGTTGTGGACAAGTTCATCCGAAGGATCGAATTGATTGCATTGAAGAGCAATAGGGACGATGGTGCATTCAAGGTACGTTTGGTGAGTTTGATACTTGAAGGTGAAGCACGTGAATGGTATGAAGATAGGCTTGAAGGTGATGTAAAGGGAGATTGGAATCTTCTTTTCATGCCTTGAGAGAAGAGTTTGAGAAGGAGGATGATCCTGAGTATTTGTGGAGAGAGCTAAGCAAGCTGCAACAAGGAGAACATGAAGACATCAATGTGCACGTAAACAGGTTTGAAGCTTGTTGGAGAAAGATTATAAAGGGACTTGAAGAGAATCAAATGCCCCCTGATTTTTTGAAGAAAGATAGGTTTGTGGTTGTCTTAATTACATCAAAGCATTAGAGACAAGGTGGAGCTCAAGGACCCAGGGACCTACAATGAGGCAGTAAAGGTTGCTAGAGAGCAATGGAGAAAGAAGGTGAGAAGGCATGAAATGGAAAATAGGGAAAGAGAAGCAAATGTACATCAAAGGGATGGTTATGTATCAGAAAATAATGTGGTCGAGCCTTTGCCTTTGGATATGCATGTTGAAAGGGAAATCCATGTAGAAGCTCCAAGAGTGGACAGGAATCCTTTCACCAAGACATTCAAAGATTGAGAGAGCAAATAGGAAACCTCAACCTTGCTATGCAAGCTATCCAACAACAAGTAAGAAGACCTCAAGGAGAATGGCATCAAAGGAATAGAGGTGATAATGTGATGTGTTACAATTGTGGGGACAGAGGGCATATATCGCCCAATTGCAATCAACCAAGGAGAGAGCCAGGAAGTATATATCCTATCATACAAAGACAAATAGGTAATGAAGGCAATGTAAATGGAAATGTGCAACCTCTCCAAGGTCAAGGACTTGCACAACAACAGGGACATAATCAAGCTCAAGCACCTCCACAATTTAACGTAGGAATTTTGGAGGCAGTTGAGGAGGGAGATAAAGATGATGTGGTTGATGTCTTTGCAAATAAGAGAACAAGGGAAAAAAAATCAGGGAGTGAAGGCCTTTTCAAAGAGGAAAGAGCAAGGACAAATCCAAGGAGAGATGTAGATAAAGGCAAGGCACCTATGGAAGAGGCTGAAAGTAGTAAGCAGGCAAAGGTAAGCGCAAGAAGAAGGAAGATAGGCATGGATGATTTTCATCTTGGGAAGGGTCAATCAACATACAATCTCTTAGAAGACTTGAAGAACAAGAGGGACGACATATCATATGGGAAACTCTTGCATTTGAGCTCAAGTATGAGAAGGCACTGGCATAAACTAGCTAGTGTTAGAAGGGTGAAGGTAAAGACACGCGATGCACATGTAGTGCAACTTCATAAAGTTACTGATGTTTTGCCCGTGGTTGATGCTTGGATACATGGAAGGAGGGTGAATAAGGCGTACATGGATGGTGGAGCCCAAGTGTGCGTTATGAGAGAGGAAACAATGCAGCAATTGGGATTGCAGCTCACAGGCAAATCCTTGTTCAGTGTGAAGATGGCAAATAGTAGTAGAGTGAAGTGCTTGGGAGTTATTAATGACTTGGAGCTTAATTTTTTGGGTCAAAGGTCTATCATGGACATTCATGTGATGCCTGCAAAGCTTGGGGCATATCTAGTTATATTGGGTAGACCTTGGTTGATTGCTATGAGGTCACGGCAGCACTGGTACTGGGGATGTATTGACCTCTTTGTGGACAGGCCTAAAGAGAAGAGGATTAGATATGATATGAAAACATGTAAGGTGCTAGAAATTGATGATGAACCAGCTGTGCATCAAGATTTATCTCCATCCACTTATGACATGTGTGACAGTTCTTCTAGTGCATCCTCTACATGTACTGACGATGAGGTTTATGATCAAAGTCTTCTTGATCTTGATCTAGATCTTTGTGGGATACATGTATATAATGAAAATTTTGATAAAGGGGATGCTATGAGATCAGAATATGACCATGGGTTTGATCATGAGCCGAATGTACCAAAAGTTGAATTAATGGATATGCTTGTAGGTGACCTGACTAGTCAAGAGAGAGAAGCATATGATGCATTGTTTGATAAGTATCCCAAGTTGTTTGCCAAAGATTATGCTCAAATGAGTGGAACAAAGATTGTTGTTCATGAAATAAAGCTTAAAGAAGGTGCAAAGCATGTTGCTCAAAAGCTAAGGAGATTGGGCACCATTCAACGAAAGGTATTGGAGATAGAGGTGAGTAAGCTTTTGCAAGCTGGTTTTATCTACCTTGTGGATGATGCAGAATGGGTTTCCCCTGTGGTTATAGTTCCAAAAAAGGGAAATAAATGGAGAATATGCGTGGACTAGAAGCGATTGAATGCGGCAACAAAGCGGCATCACTATCCCCTTCCCTTTCAGGATGAGATTTTGGACACTGTTGCAGGTCATGAGAGATATTCGGTATGTGATGGGTTTAGTGGGTATTTTCAAATTGGGATTGCATATGAAGATCAAAAGAAGACCAGATTTTTGACCCCATGGGGAGTGTTTTGCTATAGTGTGATGCCCTTTGGCTTGATGAATTCTTATGCGAGCTTCCAAAGTTGGATGGACAAAGTATTGGGGCCTTACCTTGGAAGCTTTGTAAAAGTTTTTATGGATGATTTTTGTGTTTACAGTGATAGAATGCTTCATGTGAAAATCTTGATAGGGTGTTTAAAAGGATTGATGATGATGGGGGTCAACTCAATCCTTTGAAATGTAAAATTGCAAGAGGTAGAGTGATACTTCTTGGCCATGAGGTAAGTGAGAATGGGATAGCTCTAGATCCTGCAAAAGTGGAATGTTTGCTTACGATGGAGAGTCCTAAAAGTACAAAGGAATTGATGAGTTTTGTACAAAAGCTAAGGTACTTGTCAAGGTCTTTGTGTATGCTTGCTGAATATGTGCACCCTTTGCAAGAAGCAACTCAAAAAGACCCTTTTCTTTGGACTGAGCATGAGCAAACAGCTTTTGAGGACGTCAAGGAAAAGCTATCTACATTACCTTTGATGATGCCTCCTTGTTGGGATGAAATGTTTTACATGAGCTTTAGCGTGGGTGAGCATGCTATTGGTGTAGTATTGATGCAAAAAGGAAAAAAGAAATCTTGTATGAGGCCGGTTTACTACATAAGCAAAGTGAAGAATGATGCACAAAAATCTTGGCATGAGATCGAGCAATTGGTTTGGGCATTGGTATATGCAACAAAAAGGCTGAAATCTTATCTTATTTGTAAGCTTTTTGTGGTGTTAACATCATGTAGTTTATTGCCTCATGCACTAAGGTATCCTGGGGATAGTCCTAAATTGCAAAACTGGATACTTAGCTTGCAACAATTTGACATGAGCTTTACTAAGGAGGATAGTGTGAGAGCAAATATGGCGGATATGCTCACTTTTAAAGAGATTCATGCAAGGAGTGAGTTGAAGAAAGATTTGGAAAAGAAGATAGCACCAAGTCCAACTATGCATGCAGAGCTTCAGGATGTAGAGAGTACCTTATACTTTGATAGGGCTTTCAAAAGGAGCATTAATAAGGGCACTATTGGTTATGTATTTGTGGATAAAAATGGCATTGAGTGCTGGTTTGGAAGCCAATAAGTGGATGTAAAGAGTAATAATGAGGCTGAGTACGCAAGCCTCTATTTGGGCTTGGAAGAATGTGTCAAAAAACATGTAAGGAGGCTTTTAATAAAAGGTGATTCTATGTTGATTGTGCGGCAAGTTCAAGGTACCTGGAAGGTAAATCAAGAAGGCATGAAGGGCTGGTTTTTCAAAGTGAGGAAGTTGTTAAAGTCTTTTACTTCCTTTCAAATATGGCATGTGACACGAAATATGAATGTAAGGGCTCATGAGTTGGCGGAACATGTGTTCACAAAGGATGTGCATGCGGTGATAATTAGAGAGCCAAGGTATTTTGGAAGGGAATCTCTCCATGAGGAAGAACATGTGTTGCAAACGGGTTTTGCAAGAAAGGGATTGGCTTCTCAACAAAGGCATGCAATCACACGAAGAGCTATGAGGTATGTCTTGATTGGAGAGCAAATGTATCACAAGGGGGCTGATGGTGTCATGAGAAGAGTTCTCTACCATGATGAAATTTTTGATTGCTTAAAAGTATGTCATGAGGAAGGATGTGGAGGCCATTTTGGAGTGGAAATTACAAGAAGGAAAGTATTGAATGCTCAAGTTATGTGGCCAAGTATGAATAGGGATGTTGTGCATTGGTGTAGAAGCTGTCACGAGTGCCAAATATATCAAAAGAGAAAGCTGATGCCCGAGCCTTTGAGACACATTGTAAGCTATGGACCTTTTGATAAGTGGGGTGTGGATGTAATTGATCCTCTTCCAGGCACTAGAAATGGGAAGCACTACATACTTAGTGCAGTGGATTATATGACAAGATGGCCAGAAGCAAAGGCTAGTAGAGGGGCTACAAGCAAAGATGTATTGAGCTTTATCTTTGATTGCATATGTTGTAGATTTGGAGTGCCGTTGGAGCTTGTAAGTGATCAAGGGAAAGAGTTTAGGAATGATCTTATCACTGAATTGGTGGAGAAATTGGAGATCAAACATAAGTATGCTACTCCTTATCATCCACAATGCAATGGGTTGGTGGAGGCATTCAATGGAGTTTTACAGAAGATATTGTTCAAGCTTGTGGAAGAACATCCAAAAGATTGGGATATGTATTTGGAGAGGGCATTGTGGGCATGTAGAGTGACTCAAAAATCATCCACGGGCTTCACTCCATTTCATTTGGTATATGGAGAAGAGTGTGTTATACCGATTAATGTGATGCTTCCTTCATTGGAGTTCATTTTGAAGCATAGTTTGGTTGAGGAGGAGCATGTAAAAGAGAGACTGGCACCTATGCATAGCCTCTTGTTGGATAGAGAAAGTGCCATTAGATACTATGAAGACTTGGGAAGAAGAAGGGCTGATGTATTCAATGAAAATATAAAGGCAAAAGGGTTATGTGAAGGCATGTTGGTTATGAGGTATAATAGTGCTTTGGAAAATACCTTTCAAACAAAGTTCAAGGCAAAGTGGGAAGGTCCTTTTGTGGTGCATAAGGTGTATGATAATGGAAGCTATTAGCTCAAGGACTTGGATGGAAAGATTCATAAGGCAAGAGTCAATGGGATCTGAATCAGGCCTTATGTGACCAGAATCATGTGATGAAGCAAGAAATGCGTATGGAACACTTGAAAGTGTTCCATGCTTGTTGGGGGGGCAATATGTGACGTGTTTTGGCAAAATGGTGCGTACCACCCCAAAGTCTTTGAGATATGTTTTTTAATTCTTTTGGGGGCCTTATATGTCAATAAAGTATGCTTGTATAAATTGTACAAAGGCGGTGTGTGCCAGCTGTCTCTACGCATGCAGGCCAGTTGTGCGGGGTACATAGTTTTGCTGTTTTTGTACATAGAAGGGTCGAGACTTCAAAGTGTGAGTTAGTGCTTTAAAAATATGAGAAAAAACTGAACTTTTATCAGCTTGGGGTCGTGAGTGAGGAGGGATATTCAGCTGTGAAGAAGAAACTATGTGTTGCTGCAGCCTACGGTGAAAGGGTGGGGGTTTTGGTGTAGAGGTGCCCCTCTTGCCGTGCGAGAGTCTAGTGTGGTGAGTTGAGAGTGTGTCTCTCCTCAATGGGCTGATGAAAGTGAGTGCTTAGATCTGCATATTGACCTCTCTTCATCTTGGTTTGGGGTATGGCAGCCATGTTGTTTGTGGTTCTTTTTGGTGCAGCTAGTCGAGGGTAGACTATGTGCTGCAATTCCTTACTTGTACATACGCAAAAGGGCAAGGTTTTCCCCAATTTTTCCATCACTTTTTTTGAGTTTTTTTGTTGAACTTTGTGGGCTTTCAAAGTGAGATTGATTTGGATGGGTTTTGGTCAAGCTATGTGTATATATAAGAGCACCTATGGAGTCTCTACTAGCACATGGAAAGGCGTTTGAAAAGAAGTGAAGCTCTTGGTTTTATGAGGAAAAGTGCAGAGATTTCCATTGTTTTTATTTACTTTTTTACTTTGGTTTTCTTGGTTCCCTTGCTTCCTTTGATGCATCCAAGTATAGTGGGAGTTGTAGCGGTGTAGAGGGAAGCTAGTTGAAGCTAGTCGGGGCTGAGTGCGAGTGAGGCTGTCAAAATTCGTGAGAGAAGATCAGCCCATATTATCTTGAGAGAGATATACTCTTCATCCTCTTTTCTTGGTGTTGGTTTGAGGTGTTGTAGAGGCCAGCCTCCCAATCCTTCACAACGGTCTCGGACAGCACCCACGGCTCGTCAGCAGCTTTTGTTCAATCTTCTTGCTACCTACAATCAAATCCCACGAGATCGCTATTTTTTGTAGGGAGTCCTACTCCATAGGAAGGCCTTGAGATAATGGTATCTGGCGTGCGAGGTGGAGCAACCAAGGTGAGCAGGTGGGCTGGAAGGAGCATGCGTGCAAGTCACGGAGCAGGTTATGCAGTGGTGATGCAGGTCATTGCCATTCCAGGGGTCCTGCGTTCTCTAAAAATGAGAGGGTCCTGGGCAGCATCTATGGCTCGTCAACATGGTGTAGATTGTCACAGCTTTAGTTCAATCTTCTTGCTGCCTACGATCAAATCCCACGAGCTTGCTATTTTTTATATAGGGATTCCTACTCCATAGGAAGGCCTTGAGATAATGGTATCTTGCCAGATTCTGTATGATAAAATGGAACGAGCCAGTAGAAGTAGGAGCGAGTAAATTGGGTCCAACCCAATGTGTGTGCTTATACCCTAATGTAGTACCATTAGGTTCCAAGTCAATGTCTATGCCTAGGAGCGAGTAAATTGGGTCCAACCCAATGTCTCTGCTTACCCTAATGTAGTACCATTAGGTTCCAAGTCAATGTCTATGCCTACTCATCCAACTATTTTGCAATTGAATAGAACTAAATAAAAGTGATAAGACACATCGTCGTCACATGGCTGATTCCAATTAATTTCCACTTGGACCTCAGCTTGGGCAGAGTCCAAACATGATGTCAGTGTCAGGTGGGGCATCGGGCGGCCGGATTAGTCGACATCGCAGTGCATCTTGCGATCGCTGAGAGCGGCATCATTTGGAATCTTTGGGTGCACGCCTATTGAGGTCATGCAAGCATGGGGTCCCACGAGCCTCATCCACGCGTGTCCTAGCTGGCTGCATGTATGTACCTATATATAAATCAACTGCTCAAGAATCCCTCGATCAGGAAGTGTTATACGAACTTTCAGCGAGTTCAATCTCCATCTGCATTATGGGTACGTGTGCTTAATTAGACTATGGTTTGCTCTTAGTGTAATTGAGAAAAAAAAAACTCACGACGTGTATTCTCGCAATGCTGATCGTAGCTGCTGCTGTTGATTACGAGTCCATCTACCAGAATGTGAATGAGATAGCGAGGGTGGTGGATACTGGCAAGATCACTTGCTCCGAGGTTAGCTTCTCAATCCCGCGGTTTATAAATGTAGATACGATCACCGCAAGCTTGAGAATCAGCTAAGTGCATGTTTTTTCATTAGCTTCTGCATTATTATAATTATAACAATAACAATGGATTCGTAAGTTTGAGGATATGGAGGGTGTCTAATTTTGTAAGCATGCGTCCATTAATTGCAGGTGATGGCGTGCCACAAAATGTTTGTTCGGTTAGACACATTATCTGTGGAGGAGTTAGTGGGCTCTAGCAACGTCAAGCAACTCATCGTGTTTGCGGATGTGGTGGAAATCCAGAAGAACACCTTTACTTTGCCAGGGTCCACCCAAATTCTCATAGCATGTCGCATCTTGGATGTCAAAACGAACAACGAGATCGACCTTACTCTGGATTGGCAAGTAGTGAACAATACCAATCAACAGAGCATTCCTCGATGTGCGATCTACGCAGAAAATATTGTCTCCTCCTCGAGTGGTAATAGTGGCACCATCCTTCTCAAGGTAAGCATCACTACAGTTAGTTTACAAGGCTAAGAGTGCGCTAGCTAGCTAATCCGCTAAACTTACAGCTGGTAATCCATTGACAAATTGATCACTTGTCTTTGCAATATATTTTTGCGTAATTTGCCACTATTATAAATGATAGACTAAAGGAGATTTCATATTTATAATTGGAGAATGGTTTTGGTGCCTCATATTGCTGATTAGAGAATGCGGCTGCCCCCCATCATTGCTATGTGCTCACACTTAACCTTATTTGCGTAAGCATTTGGAGAGAAGACCCATTACATACCTAGCTGCTAGGCAAGGTTTCGGGTAGGGGCCATTGCCATCAATCCCCTAATCCCCAATTCAATGCCTCTGCAGGTGAAATATCAGAGAACAAGCTCTTCCACTACAGTATATTTTGGGCGACAGTTCTCCTATACTGCTGGTACTGGTGTAGCTGCGCCTACAGACATTGATTTAAGCATTGCTGCTCAAGAAAACGTGGAACTGATGGACAGCGAAGATTGGTTTGTGAACATCAATGGAATACAATGGTCAGCCTACGTGGATTTGCAACTTGGGGTGCCTTCAGTTGAGGAGCTGGCAGAATCCAACATCTTGACGGGCTTACAATCTACCTTACTTATTACGGAAATGATTCTCAACTATCGAACAGATTTGCCAGATGCTGTTACAGCTGCACTTGCGCATGTAGAGTGGGCCAACCGTTGAACCCTTCCGGTATGAGTTAATAAATATACACATATGAACACTCCCACTCGACCATATTTTCTGTTTAAATGCATAAGTAGTTTTTGGATGCTATAACACGTTGCATGAAAATTAGGAGGCACTACTTTGTTTCTACAAATTAAGTAGACTCTGCTTATAATAACCTAGCTAGGGAACATTTGCAGGTGGTGGGTAAAACAACCATACAGGGAGCTGACGAGGTGCTTTCATTACTAGGCCGAGCACAATCGCTTCTCAAGCTACCAACAGATGGAAGCAAAAGTTTAGTAGTGCCGCGTCTTGAATATACTGGGTACGAGAAACTCATTGCCCAAATGGCTACGGTGGTAGAAACCTTTAACAGTGAATACCTACAAGTTATCCGCTTTATTCAGCAAAATCAGGTGATCTGTAAAAAGTTGTCTTTAACTCCGATTGAGCTAGTTCGTCAACGTGAGCTTGCACTGATTAGAATGATTATATTTTGAACAGATCACGGCAAGCTATTTGCTAGAGCAAAACAAGGCTTTTGCTGCAAAGGAGAAAGACGTCGCAGGATTGGAGTCGATGATTGTGGATCGTAAGAAACAAGAGATGGATAGTGCTTCTCAAAAAATGGATGCTTTAAATACTCAACTCGAGCAGCAGATGAAAGATATGAATCAAGCTAAAGAGGACATGGATGCTGGTATACACCCAACTTCTGCATACCCAACCTCTAATTAAGTTGCAATTAAAGGTCTAGGTGCTCCTTTTATGGTCACAATTTTGACAAACATTGTAAGACTGAATTTTATGTCACGTGCTGCATGTGTAGGTATCCAGAAATACAAGGATGAACAGGTTGCCAAGGCATTCTTTGCGGTAATAACAGGTATTCTAGCGGTGGGAGTAGCAATTGCCACTGGTGGAGCAACCGCGGGGGGAGCTGTAGCGGCAGCAGCAGATGCAGTGGGGACGGTGAGCCAACTTGCAAAAAAGCTAGAGAAGGTGATGGAAATCCTGCAAGGGATAGAGGAACTGGCTGCGATTTTAAGCGCAATCAAAAAGCTATTGGCAGCCATCGACGATCTGAATAGCATGGTGGAAGCCCCGGAGATGCCTGAGATGCCAAGCACAGCAGATTGGGACATATTCGAGAACGAGGTAGAGCTAGTGGCTGAGCAGATGCCAACGGAGGTCTCCGAGGTGCCGGTGTGGAAGGCCAAGTGCAAAAATGTGGCTGCCGTTTGTAGGGAGATTTCCACAACGGCAACATACATCGGGCAGCTGGAATATGATCTCTTTGTGCATGGCAAGCAGCAAGAGATCGCAGAAGCGCAAGCCAAATGTTTACAGAGTATTACGCCAGCCAACCTGACCAACTACCTAGAGATGGCGACACAGCTGGACATGCGCACCACTCGCCTTGTGGTGGGCTTGTTGAAAATGCTAACGGTACAAAACGGGGCACTGCAATATCACTATCTCTTGCAACCGAAGCCATTCACGGGGTGGCCGACCATGGATCGTGTGAGGAGTACGCTGGTGGAAAATGAACACAATGCGGTGTTGGCGCTTGAGCAGCTCGGGTTTTCTACAGATTTCACAAGAACCTACGTGTTGAGCGATGTGCCGGTGCACTTGCTCCTCTCGGGACAGGATTGGAACTTCAACATAGCAGTGGATGATGACTCCACCTTCCCGTCCAACTGGTCGCGGGTGCGCATTGTCTATCTGGAGATCAATTTTACTGGAAATCACATGCCAACCACCAGCACAGGCGAGGTCTACTTCCTGTTGCAGCCCTCGCGAGTCTTCCACGACCGTCTTGAGGGAGCATACCTAAATTACGAGGCAGCCACGCCTCTACAGTATCAGTATGCCTATATCCTTCAGACTGGGGCAACCACTGTCAGCAATAAGCCCTCAGAGCAAGAGGATGGTAGATTCCTGCGTATGACGCCCTTTACTCACTGGCGGCTTCGCCTCTCTCCCTCTGCCTCTGAAAACAAAGGCCTCTCCTTTCCCTCAGCTAACGCCCTCGACAGCACCACCCAGATCTCCATCACTTTCTATCTCACTGCTATCAGGAAAATAAGTAACCGCCGTGAGGCTGAAAACACAACTGAATAGACATCTTAGATTTCTTAAATAGTAATTAAGCACTTCGAAGTCGAGGTTTCAAACTTCAAATGATGTAGGGCCTAGCCCCAATGTTGCTGAGACATGAGCAAGATGAGTGTGGGTGTGTGTGTGTGTGTGTGTGTTTTTGTACCTCTCCATGAATAAAACAAGACGTCCTTGGACGATGGCACTGCCAGATATATAGAGTTTCTTTCTCTACTTTAACTTAAGGAGTTCCTATCCGTACTCACTAGAGTTTCAATTCTAGAAGAACAAGTGATGAAATCAGTAGGCCTACCTCCCTCCAATTAAATAAATACATCTCTGTCTCTCTCTCTCTCTCTCTCTCTCTCAAACTCAAGGAATGAAACCAGATGGTCTTTTGATAAGGCGTTAAAACACCAAAAAACAATCCTCAAATTGGAACACGATAAATATATAGAACTAAATTTGCAAGAGAACAATTTTACTCAAGACACGAGAAGGCATAGTTCCTCCTTCAAAAGTAATGGCCCTCGAAGGAGTGCCTTAGTAGTATTTCTTTATTGGTTGATCGCAACATAGTACAACATAGTACAAAGACTCACACAAACTCCAAGCACACTGTGTGTCTCAAGGCACACAATTGAGGTACGCATACTCGATATATAAAGGTCCTTGGGTGGCTAGAAGTAACCCCCTAAAAGCACTACTAAATGAGTGAGACTCCTTATTCTTTATGCAGAAAGGATAAAGTCAATGAGACATTGGTTCATCAATGGGCAATCAAACATGACACATCTACTTTGGGCAAAGGCACACGTGCCTTTATCGCAACATACTCCTACTTAGAGGTAGATCTAGTGATAAGTGCCTCCTACTAGTATAGCTAACTACTAGTATATACAAGAGATATAAAAAAGAGACTCTCTCAACCTATGCTTAGTGGCTTGTTCACTCAATATACATAAAATCTTCTTGACTCTAGTGATAGGGGAGCTTGCAAATCCATCCTAGAGCCTGCATGCAAACCCCACAGATATCTTTGTATGGTTTACATAACTCTACACTAACTACTAGTATATACAAGAGATATAAGCAAAAGACTCTCTCAACCTATACTTAGTGGCTTGTTCACTCAATATACATAAAATAGTCTTGACTCTAGTGATAGAGGAGCTTGAAAATCCATCCTAGGGCCTACATGCAAACCCCACACATATCTTTGTATGGTTTTCATAGCTCTACAATACATTATCCTAGTGTAAATCATTGTGCAATCAACAATACCTGCTACAAATGCTTACATTGTAGCTACTAAGTCAATCCTTGACACTAATAAGTCATACATGAGACATTCAAATGTTGATGAAACCTATGGAGTCATGGTTGTGCCCACCATCTCAATGCTAAATCCATTGACATGTTATGCATAGCTAAATTCTCTCTCTTGAACATACTAGAGCTGATACACAAATGAGACACGTCTTATCTCTCACTTATCACACATTAGTGTTGTAAGTGAGAGTATATCATTTCATACGTGAGAAAAGTGCAATGGGTAGACGATGTAGCTACTAACTCCTTATGCAATTAGTAGAGAACCCAACTGCATGCAAAATGATTTCTTTCCAAGCAGTACCTGACAGCCACTATCTCTCAAGCATCTCATTGAGATCAAACTCTGTGTAATTTCAAGAACACAATGCATATGTCATAGCATACAAGATGCACTAATTGGTAATGGTAAACATACATCTCTAGCTCCCATGATTTCATATGTTGATCCATTAGCCAAGTGCACACAACCAAGACTCCCACTACAGAAGGTACTAAATCACTCACGACATGATGTGACTTCAAAGACTGCATCTCTATCTAGTAACCATTGGGAAGAAGTTCCACCTTTAGAAGACATAAAAGCAAGAGGAAACTAGAGGCAAACATGACATCACCATCATTGGCATACTCAACCACCTCTCTAGTATGTGTCATAACCGTCTCTACATCTCACATGCATCACTGCCGATGCCTCATACATCAAAATCTATGCTACCTAATGTGCCTTGTGTGACCACAATGCCAACATCGCATAAATTGGAAACGACAATATTACCATCTCTCAAAACTCATCCTTATCAACTATTCGTCTAAAAGCAATAATATTGCTAAAGTGAGAGTCAAAACTTAATCACTGTCAAAATGGGAGTAACACTTGGCCGCTACACCATCACATAGTAAATTATGGATACATGCAATGTATGACAAGAATCTTGGAAAAATTTAACATAGTTACCTTTCAAATTTAAAAATCTCAAAAAAAATCACCAAAAACTATCATAGAAAAAATCTATGAAGGCAACTATGCTATGTGCATAAACAAAGATATAGTCTCTCTTCTGCAAATTTCATACACCAAGTCAAAATCGATTAGAACGCTCTCCAAAATGCATGAAAAGAAGCAAGATAACTTGTAAGTCAATCCAAGGTACATAAATCTATAAAGACAAAACTATTTCAATCACAAATCCACATAAAGTATACATATGCCAAAACCATGGCAAACTAGCTCACTCCCATATGAGTGGCTCTCTAAACAACTCCACCTATCCAAAATCCCTATACACTTGTGAATCTATAATTTACTAGCTATAATTAGCTCAATATGTATTCACATATGTACACATAATTGAAAATCACTAAACCAATTGCTACAAACCAATCTAAAATCCCACACAATCTCCATGCGCAGAAAACCATATCCAAATGTAGATCAATCTAAACTTCATTTCCCAAAACAACACTTGCATACATAAATGCAAACTAAATCATCTCTATAATAGCACCACATAGTGATTTACATATCCAATGATGGAAATGATATAACGCAATGTAGGAGTGTAATGCAGGAGTGCAACTGTCAAAGTTTCTTTGCGCTGAAAAAACTATAGATTGGTTAAAAAAATTAGAGTTAAAATTTCATGATTCCAATATCATCAATGTGTTTAAAATATTGCAAAACCTTGGGATAGATCCTTAGATCATATAGATCCGATCTTGAGTGTAAGAGATATGTCAAAAATAGTCTTTTTTTATCCGAAAGTACAAAACAACCTATTGTTGTACCTACTATAATTCTAATCAAAATTTCAATTAATCAACATTGTCATTGTGTTTGGAGCATATCAAAACCCCAACCTAAACTTCTAAATCATATCTATGCAACTCCGTATGTTGGAAACATGCAAAAAATTGTGTTTCATAGCCCAAAATTTGCAAAAAGTCTCATTATGGCATTTGCTCTACTCTTTGTATGTAATGTGGCAGTCATTATCACCACTCTCTTTATGCATGATACTAGTTTTAGAGTACTCCAATGTGAAAGCTATGCACTATGGTTATGCGTGGAGTGAGTGTAGATTGATAGATTGTGTGTGGGTGGAGTGCTCACTAGTAAATGAGTGAGACTCCTTATTCTCTTCTATAAAATAAATAAGGTTAATAAGTCAGTGCAATACTACAAATCACAAGGCTATTTCTTACTCCTTGTGAGGACACATTGGCTTGGGTCCTACTTTAGAGACCCAAAACTATTTGAAAAGTGTATGCACACGATGCCAAACAAAAACAAACACATATCAAGAGAGTAGCTATGATACAATGTTTAATTTAAGAACAAATAAGAGAATATAGAAGCAAACACAAAGAAGGAGATCAAAACATGGAGAGACATACGATATAGTATGTATTCATGAGAGAATAGAGAAAGCAACCATGGAGATGGTTGGAGATCAAAACACAGAGAGATATACAATATAGTATGTATTTATAATTTGAGCCATTACATGTAGTCTCAATATAAGAACTATAAGAGAGTCTAAAGCTAAAGAGAAGGTGTTTTATCACACCAAATATCCAAGAGGAAATTCATAAGGATAAAAAGTACCCGTGGTGAAGATCATAATCATTCATGAGTAACACTACCACAAGACAATATGACTACACCTTCTGCCTTAGGAGTCTTTTTCCCTTGAATTGTATATACGTCCATCACTCTAGGAAAATTTTATCCTTTTGTGTAGGTTTGTTGACACTATAATTTTTTGCAAAATAGGCACTTTGTAAAATTTTGTGGGTTGTGTTGTATACCACATATCTTTTCTACATTAGGAAAAAATTGGAGTTTGACTCTACCTCTCTGTCTCAAACTGGGCATGCGGATAACTTTTTGTAAACAAACTCTAAACTTAGTAGATATTTTACAGTTAGAATCTATTCTTCAAGCTCTTTGTATTGATATATACCATGCCATGAGATTCTTTATATTTTGAAAGATTTTATTTTTTACACTACAAGAGGTTGTGTGCTCTTGTGACGCTGTTAGCGACGGAAATACACTGGGTTTTTATAACCCCCGGCGTCGCTAAAACCGTCGCTATGAGCGTCGCTATATGCGTCGCTATGAGCGTCTCTATATAGCGACGCTCATAGCGACGCATACAGCGATGTTTACACAGAAGACTATAGCGACGCTACAGAGCCATAAATAGCGATGCTTATAGCGACGCCCGAGAGAAATTTTTTTTGGTGGCAGGGCATTGAATGCCCTGCCACCCATCAACCATATTGTACTTGATTCACTTTTTAAAAAAAGTGCAAGGGTAGATAATAGACCCAAAATAGTCACCCACAAGACGCATTGTTTGCAAAATTGACAATTGTACACATCATAGGCAAAATGAATTGATTGGCAAATGTAATAATGACAATTGTACAACATCATAGGCATAAAGAATTGATTGGCAAAAGGAACTGCAGTGACAAATGTAATAATATACATGGTTCAAAAAGATGTATAAAATCCGTCTCATGATACATAAGCTATGAGAAACCCTAAACTAATGCTATCTAGCTACGGCTAAACTGACGTCGTCTAGTCAGACGTCTCATCGCGTCCAAGCGGCGTATCTGTCGGATTCTGCAAAAAAAGACAATAAGACAGCTTTCAGTAAGTATAAACATATAACGACATTTATAAAACAATACAAAAAATAAAAAAGAGTAAACCCTAATACTAACCATGCTGCCGCGAGAACTGAGAATGTCCATCAGGGCGTTTAAGCCCTTCCTGCCTGCGTACTCGCGCTCGTACGGTGTGGGATCACGTCCTGTCATCGACCACTGTCAAAACATACAAAGATTTCATTATGTTAGAACTAAAAATTTCATAAACCCTAAACTATCGAACATAAAGAGCAATGTGAAAACACTTACAAAATCGGCCTCAAATGATGCCCATCCACCGCTCCCCAAGTGGTGCGAGCTCCCTGCCTCTACTCGCGCTCTGGCTGCATCCTTTTGTTGCTTCCACTTGTCGGGATTCTCGCGCGCTGCTTTCTTCGCATTCTTCCAATCTTCTTTGGCCAGCCAATCTGGCCTGTTCCACCCATTCTTGATTGATTTTTGCACTTCGGAACGCTTGTGTTTGCAGTATTCGCGCATTCGAATCTTCATCAGGTCTTCATTGAAGCGCTGATCCCGTGTTGGAACGGGAAACTCATCATGAAGTATGCTGATGACTCTCTTTTTGAAATCACTTGGTACTTCACTCCATTTGTTTAGTATGTAGTGTCTAAACAGCTAAGAGCAAAGACCACGCATGCGCGAGATCACCTTCTTGCCGTCATCATCCATGATGATGCTGTCGCTGATGTCGACGGAGTAAGGCAAGCCCTCTGGCCGGTGATGCGTGAACCTGGGTGTCCCAGCAGGGGTCTCTAGCGGCGTGTCGATGGGGGTACGGACGTCAGGTGTCTCCACCGGCGTCTGGGCCCCGAAGCGAGGAGTGTCGAGTGGGGTGGCTCCTGGCGGAGTAGGTAGAGGTGTGTAGCTTCTAGGAACAGTCAGCCGTGCAAAACCTAGCGTAGATGGCGATGCTGTGGCTGGTGTGGGGGCGGGCAAAGAAGGGGAGGGTAAAGAGCCTCGTCGAACACGAGGCGGTGTGGAGGCATCGGTGGCGGAATCCCCACAACAACCGCCACCGCCACCACTAGAGCGCCGGTGTCTAGACGAGTGTGAAGCTCGTCTCGTCGACGCCGAAGCTTCGGAGCGCGCCGAATGCTCCGAAAGAGAGGGAGATGCGGATGGAGTAGGAACGCGCGATGATGTGCCAGAGCGATGACGCTCCACGTACCACTGTCTCTGCTGCGGTGACAAAGAAGAAAGAAACTCCTCATCATCCATACCTGCATTAAACACACGAATATTTAAACTTAATATTGAATGAATAGAGTAGACAATGACGCAAAGACCATTAAATACAATGACGTAATGACGCATATAAATACAATGACGCAATGAATTGAGTGATAGAAGAGGCAAGTCGAAAACTCAGAATTTTCAATCAAAAGATGTGAGCGCGAGTAGAAAAGAGCGTTATACACCATGGAAGGTACTTAGAGAGCCAGAGCTTTTACAACATGGAGCAAAATTGTTCAAATACAATATTTGTGGCTTTAAGAGATCTCTCTCTCATCCTCGTATAACTCAGCATAACTTCCTATATCTATATAGAGCTCTCCGTTTAAACACATATCCTCTGTTTCATTTTGTAGCTCCTCTGCATGCACCCCATATAGAGTAGTAGCATCTTGATGCTCGTCTGGCACCACCGCAGCGGCTTCTGATTGAGCATCTTCTCTGATCTCCTCCATTGATGTCGTTGTGATTGGCACATGGTAGCCTTCATACGTCCTTGCACTACGAGGGGCTACCTCTATGACGTACCACCAGTTTGATGTAGACTTTGTAGGATGAAATATTACCTGCCAGAGCCACATAACTTACATGAGAGCTTTCAAGCACATAACTTGTAAAAGGGGGATGTTAACTATTTACATACTTAGTTGTTCACAATGCTCGGGTAGTACGAAAGTGTCTCTTAGGTTAGTCCATTTCTTAGTAGAATCCACCTCAAGAAAACCAGACTCTCCTCTACGCACAGTAGCGTTGCGACCCTCCATGATTATCTTGAACCATTGCACGTCGAACAAGTCGACAAAAAATCCTCTGTAATCGATCCTCAAAATCTCTTGCAGCGTGCCGAAGTAAGTGAGTTCCGCCACCACATGATCTGCATCAGAGGAACGTCGTCGACTAGACTGTTCAAATTTTGCCATGATTCCACAATCTTGAGTAAAACGCTTTTTGTCGATTCGTTCCACCCTAAAATGTCGACCTTTACACCATGCTACTGTGTATGACTTATACTACAACAAACAAAGATTATGAGTGGCCGTTCAAACGTTTATAAATAAAGTCACTTGCTAGTCGTACATTGCAAACTTACCTTGGTCGCGCAACCCCGAGAGTACTCCCACTCTTCTTCAGTCACTTCGTCACCGCATTGTTGTGCGCTTTTCAATTGGTTGTGCAACCATCTTAAGCTCATGAAGGTTGGTAGGCTCTCCAGAACCGCTGGATAGTGCATCGGTGGTCGTCTTCCCCGTCTCCACTCGATTCGTGCCCTTTGTCGCTCTTGCTTTGCAGCCTCATATTGTGAAATCCACTTTTGCATCATTGGATTATGAAGCATGAAAAATCGGTTCATTTTAGCCTCTAGATCTTCCGTCATCTTCTTCTCAACACCAAGATTGCACATGACAATCCCAGATATGCGCTCATCATCTATGGTTCGCCATAGCGTGTCCCGGGATTTATCAAATCCATCTAGCCACTCTCCAATGTACACTAGGGACTCTGATACCAACCAACCTTCTGCCATGCTACCCTCCGGACGTGCCTTTTGACGCACATATCCCTTAAGGTTTTCATGAAACGCTCTAAGAAGAACATCCATCTGGAATGAACTGTGCCAGCTATTTCCACCTCATCAACTATGTGAACAAGAAGATGCACCTGAATGGTTAGCATTGTAGTAGGAAAATGTTTCTCAAACATGCACACAACACTACAAGAGGTTGTGTGCTCTTGTGACGCTCTTAGCGACGGAAATACACTGGGTTTTTATAACCCCCGGCGTCGCTATAACCGTCGCTACGAGAGCGTCGCTATCTGCGTCGCTATAGGCGTCGCTATATAGCGACGCTCATAGCGATGCCTATAGCGACGCAGATAGCGACGCTCTCACAGAAGAGTATAGCGACGCATATAGCGACGCTACAGAGCCATAAATAGCGACGCTTATAGCGACGCCTGAGAGAATATTTTTTTGGTGGCAGGGCATTGAATGCCCTGCCACCCATCAACCATATTGTACTTGATTCACTTTTTAAAAAAAGTGCAAAGGTAAATAATAGACCCAAAATAGTCACCCACAAGACGCATTGTTTGCAAAATTGACAATTGTACACATCATAGACAAACTGAATTGATTGGCAAATGTAATAATGACAATTGTACAACATCATAGGCATAAAGAATTGATTGGCAAAAGGAATTGCGGTGACAAATGTAATAATATACATGGTTCAAAAAGACGTATAAAATCCGTCTCATGATACATAAGCTATGAGAAACCCTAAACTAATGCTATCTAGCTACGGCTAAACTGACGTCGTCTAATCAGACGTCTCATCGCGTCCAAGCGGCGTATCTGTCGGATTCTGCAAAAAAAGACAATAAGACAGTTTTCAGTAAATATAAACATATAACGACATTTATAAAACAATACAAAAAATAAAAAAGAGTAAACCCTAATACTAACCATGCCGCCGCGGGAACTGAGAATGTCCATCAGGGCGTTTAAGCCCTTCCTGCCTGCGTACTCGCGCTCGTACGGTGTGGGATCACGTCCTGTCATCGACCACTGTCAAAACATACAAAGATTTCATTATGTTAGAACTAAAAAACTCATAAACCCTAAACTATCGAACATGCATAAAGAGCAATGTGAAAAGACTTACAAAATCGGCCTCAAATGATGCCCATCCACCGCTCCCCAAGTGGTGCGAGCTCCCTGCCTCTACTCGCGCTCTGGCTGCATCCTTTTGTTGCTTCCACTTGTCGGGATTCTCGCGCGCTGCTTTCTTCGCATTCTTCCAATCTTCTTTGGCCAGCCAATCTGGCCTATTCCACCCATTCTTGATTGCTTTTTGCACTTCGGAACGCTTGTGTTTGCAGTATTCGCGCATTCGAATCTTCATCAGGTCTTCATTGAAGCGCTGATCCCGTGTTGGAACGGGAAACTCATCATGAAGTATGCTGATGACTCTGTTTTTTAAATCACTTGGTACTTCACTCCATTTGTATAGTATATAGTGTCTAAACAGCTGAGAGCAAAGACCACGCATGCGCGAGATCACCTTCTTGCCGTCATCATCCATGATGATGCCGCCGCTGATGTCGACGGAGTAAGGCAAGCCCTCTGGCCGGTGACGTGTGAACCTGGGTGTCCCGGTAGGGGTCTCTAGCGGCGTGTCGATGGGGGTACGGACGTCAGGTGTCTCCATCGGCGTCTGGGCGCCGAAGCGAGGAGTGTCGAGTGGGGTGGCTCCTGGCGGAGTAGGTAGAGGTGTGTAGCTTCTAGGAACAGTCAGCCGTGCAAAACCTGGCGTAGACGGCGATGCTGTGGCTGGTGTGGGGGCGGGCAAAGAAGGGGAGGGTAAAGAGCCTCGTCGAACACGAGGCGGTGTGGAGGCATCGGTGGCGGAATCCCCACAACAACCGCCACCGCCACCACTAGAGCGCCGGTGTCTAGACGAGTGTGACGCTCGTCTCGTCAACGCCGAAGCTTCGGAGCGCGCCGAATGCTCCGAAAGAGAGGGAGATGCGGATGGTGTAGGAACGCGCGATGATGCGCCAGAGCGATGACGCTCCACGTACCACTGTCTCTGCTGCGGTGACAAAGAAGAAAGAAACTCCTCATCATCCATACCTGCATTAAACACACGAATATTTAAACTTAATATTGAATGAATAGAGTAGACAATGACGCAAAGACCATTAAATACAATGACGTAATGACGCATATAAATACAATGACGCAATGAATCGAGTGATAGAAGAGGCAAGTCGAAAACTCAGAATTTTCAATCAAAAGATGTGAGCGCGAGTAGAAAAGAGCGTTACACACCATGGAAGCTACTTAGAGAGCTAGAGCTTTTACAGCACGGAGCAAAATTGTTCAAATACAATATTTGTGGCTTTAAGAGATCTCTCTCTCATCCTCGCATAACTCAGCATAACTTCCTATATCTATATAGAGCTCTCCGTTTAAACACATATCCTCTGTTTCATTTTGTAGCTCCTCTGCATGCACCCCATATAGAGTAGTAGCATCTTGATGCTCGTCTGGCACCACCGTAGCGGCTTCTGATTGAGCATCTTCTCTGATCTCCTCCATTGATGTCGTTGTGATTGGCACATGGTAGCCTTCATACGTCCTTGCACTACGAGGGGCTACCTCTATGACGTACCACCAGTTTGATGTAGACTTTGTAGGATGAAATACTACCTGCCAGAGCCACATAACTTACATGAGAGCTTTCAAGCACATAACTTGTAAAAGGGGGATGTTAACTATTTATATACTTACTTGTTCACAATGCTCGGGTAGTACGAAAGTGTCTCTTAGGTCAGTCCATTTCTTAGTAGAATCCACCTCAAGAAAACCAGACTCTCCTCTACGCACAGTAGCGTTTCGACCCTCCATGATTATCTTGAACCATTGCACGTCGAACGAGTCGACAAAAAATCCTCTGTAATCGATCCTCAAAATCTCTTGCAGCGTGCCGAAGTAAGTGAGTTCCGCCACCATGGGATCTGCATCAGAGGAACGTCGTCGACTAGACTGTTCAAATTTTGCCATGATTCCACAATCTTGAGTAAAACGCTTTTTGTCGATTCGTTCCACCCTAACATGTCGACCTTTACACCATGCTGCTGTGTATGACTTATACTACAACGAACAAAGATTATGAGTGGCCGTTCAAACGTTTATAAATAAAGTCACTTGCTAGTCGTACATTGCAAACTTACCTTGGTCGCGCAACCCTGAGAGTACTCCCACTCTTCTTCAGTCACTTCGTCACCGCATTGTTGTGCGCTTTTCAATTGGTTGTGCAACCATCTTAAGCTCATGAAGGTTGGTAGGCTCTCCAGAACCGCTGGATAGTGCATCGGTGGTCGTCTTCCCCGTCTCCACTCGATTCGTGCCCTTTGTCGCTCTTGCTTTGCATCCTCATATTGTGAAATCCACTTTTGCATCACTGGATTGTGAAGCATGCAAAATCGGTTGATTTTAGCCTCTAGATCTTCCGTCATCTTCTTCTCAACACCGAGATTGCACATGACAATCCCAGATATGCGCTCATCATCTATGGTTCGCCATAGCGTGTCCCGGGATTTATCAAATCCGTCTAGCCACTCTCCAATGTACACTAGGGACTCTGATACCAACCAACCTTCTGCCATGCTACCCTCCGGACGTGCCTTTTGACGCACATATCCCTTAAGCGTTTTCATGAAACGCTCTAAGAAGAACATCCATCTGGAATGAACTGTGCCAGCTATTTCCACCTCATCAACTATGTGAATAAGAAGATGCACCTGAATGGTTAGTATTGTAGTAGGAAAATGTTTCTCAAACATGCACACAAGCTCCGCAGCATTTAGTTTGGCGAATGGTATGGAGTCTACGTCGATCTCCTTTTGTGAGATCCATTGCACCAGCTTTGCAAGTTTGTAGATTGTGTTACGGATGTCGAGAGACAAACATCCCTCAATGGCAACCGGTAAATTAAACTGTAAAGTATGTGCAGCAATGATATTAAAGTCCACTATGAACGTACCTGACACATTTTATGCCAATCGTGTGACTTCAAACCGGTAAGCTTTCCTTCTTTAGTAAAACATGTTCGGAGCGAGTGCATTACGCCAGTGGGGGTCCGCAAAGATCGAATGGTCTCTTTTACTTTGCGTTCTTGGGCTCCTGTGAAAATCCATGGTGCTTTAGGAAGTTTTATCGATCCATCAGACGCTGTTTGCGGCCAATATTGCTCCATACGATCCACATTTCTAAGGTCAACTCTGGCTCCCAAAGTATCTTTCTTGCCGGTCAAATGGTCCCATAGTAGATTACCCACATTCTTGAATATGTGCATTGGATCGAGCAAGTGATTGATCACGAGTCGGGGCCAGTATGGTAACTCGTACCATAGAGATAGTCTCTTCATCCCTGGAGGCAATCCGTCATCGCACATCTCCTTCTGCTCTAACCATGCTTGTGCAGACATCCTTGGTGGCTCTCTTCCCATCCGAAGATTTATTCTCCTCATGCCATGATGCTAGGGCGGCCATGGACTTACATTCGAAGAAATGCTTGATGCGAGGAAGCAATGGAAAATGTCGCAAAACCTTTTGTGGAATTTTTGTCCCGTGGAGATCTACTCGATATCTTTCGGAATCACATTTCGGACACTTCTCCATGTCTGTGTATTCCCCTCTGAAAAGAATGCAGTCATTAGGACAAGCGTGGATAGAATTGTAATCCATCCCCAAGTTTCGCAAAATCTTTCTTGCTTCATCTCGGGAATCTGGCATCACATTGTCAGCTGGTAGAATGTGCTCTTTCAGCAATCTACACAACATAAAAATATGATACAGTCGTGTAAAAATCTATCAGATCATTATACATTTAGAGTTCTATTAAAGTAAACTAATTGTAATAGATCACCTGAAAAGCGCTGTGACGCTAGTGTCACTCCATCCAAACTTTGCCTGCATGTTGAGAAGAACCAGGAGTGCTTTCAATCTAGACATACGTGCTCCATTATACAATGATGTATCGGCTTCACTTTTCATATCATCATAGATAAGCCTTTCTGAATCCATGATCGTCTCGATCATTTCATCAATCTCGGGCTCAAACATTGCCTCGTTGGGAATGTGCTCTGCATGATCATCCCCCGAGCTGTCAGAGGCTACATCTTGTGGCCTCACATATGCTGCTTGACCAAAGCGCCTGCGAATACGTCTATTGGGTTGCAAGATTGCTGCTTGTTGGCCAGCGTCAGAGTCCGACGAGTTATAATTGGCAACAACTCGATCTATAATAGATGGATCGAACTCGCCAAATTCGCGAACGTGCTGCAAAGAAACACGTCTTGTCCGTCGCACAGCATGCTTGCATTGATTACAAGGACATAAGACCCTCGTTGAGAGATAGGTGTTTCGGTTGGACGGTCCCACATCCTCGTCGCTACTCATAATGAGGATAAAAAACTTATAACCTGGACAACAAATTTAATATTCTATTGGCATTCTTCGTCTTATCTCTCTCTCTCTCTCTCTCTCTCTCTCTCTCTCTCTCTCTCTCTCTCTCTCTCTCTCTTTACCTCACATTCTCTAGTCATGTCCAATCCCCGCACACCTCGGTCTAGAGGTGCACGGAGATCAGAACCACCGGGTTATAATCTCGTCTTTATTGGTCAATACCTATATTTGTGGGTACAAGAAATCTAGACACCCACGTCTACATGATACTGCATGTAGTGGACAAAATCCCTTTGCCTCTTCTCTAGCTGTAGCACTTCACTTCATCTTAACATCTTTTCACAGTAGATCTTTGCACTGTTCGTCTAACTCTAAACCCTAAACCGTAAGTAATTCTTGCGTGGACTCGATCTAACGTAAATAAGCATAAATCTAAATAAACGTAAATCTAACTAAAAATAAAGCTAAATCTAATTTAACGTAAGTCTAATGACTAGAGGTTGTCTAGATGGTCATTGTGTCGGGGATGTAGTGACTCTTGCCGCCCTGAAGATCCACCTTCTTCCCTATCTTCTGAAGACATTTCACCAGTACTTTTGGATCGACGGAGCCCACCATGAGTGAAGGCAGCAATACCCTATATTCCATTGAGGGCTGTCTTCACCCGCTTCATGCAGGCATCGCAGTCTATGGAGACCCGCATCTAATCTAATATAACGTAAATCTAAATCTAGCTTAAATAAACGTAAATCTAGTTAAAAATAAACCTAAATCTAATTTAATGTAAGTCTACATATAACCTAATCTTTAACGTCTTTTAAGATAGTTTCCTACGATGTTATAACTCTCTTCTTCCTGTGTGTGTGCGCGTGTGTGGATGTGTGTGCCAATAAAAAGAGATAAATGGTATAACCTTTCTATCACCCATGCCAAGTATGATAGATTGATTATGCCATTTCTCTCTTGAATAATAGGTCTTCAGTTCAACTCCTCGTTGGCTAGATCTTTAGGTCTTTTAATTTTAATTAGTTTCCTACGACGCTCCCTTAGTTTCTCTTTCTTTCTCTCTCAATGTGTGTGCGTTTTTTTGGATCGTATGCATGTTTTCTTTCTCTTTTCCTCTCTCAATGTGTGCGTTTTTTGTTTATGCATGTTCTCTCTCTCTTTTCCTCTCTCAATGCGTGCGTTTTTTGTTTATGCATGCTCTCTCTCTCTTTTTCTCTCTCAATGTGTGTGTGCATTCTTTGTTTATGTATGTGTGTGCGTTTTTGCACTCTCTCTCGCTCTCTCTCTCTCTCTCTCTCTCTCTCTCTCTCTCAAAAACACTATGTGTGTGTGTGTGTATGTGTGTGTGTGAGAGAGAGAGAGAGGGAGAGAGAAAGAGGGGAAGGGAACATGAGAATGAGGAGAGGGAAGGAGCATACCTGGCTCTCCTTCCTCTCCTCGTGTGTGTGTGTGTGTGTGTGTGTGTGTGTGTGTGTGTAAAAGAAAAAGAGAGAGAGAGAGAGAGAGTGAGGGAGAGCGTTACCTGCTCTTTGCTTGAGGGCGCTGAAAAACTCAGATCTGAGATCTGAGTTTTTGGGCGCGCTCGGTTATTTTTTTTACCCCAGCTGGCGTCGCTATGAGCGTCGCTATGAGCGTCGCAAATTTCTTTGTAAATTTGCGACGCTCATAGCGACGCTTATAGCGACGCTCATAGCGACGCCGGGAATTTTTTTTTTTGAGCGTCGCTGTGTGAGCGTCGCTAATATGAAGAGCCTCTTGTAGTGCAAGCTCCGCAGCATTTAGTTTGGCAAATGGTATGGAGTCTACGTTGATCTCCTTTTGTGAGATCCATTGCACCAGCTTTGCAAGTTTGTAGATTGTGTTATGGATGTCGAGAGACAAACATCCCTCAATGGCAACCGGTAAAATAAACTGTAAAGTATGTGCAGCAATGATATTAAAGTCCACATTTTATGCAATGATATTAAAGTCCACTATGAATGTACCTGACACATTTTATGCCAATCGTGTGACTTCAAACCGGTAAGCTTTCCTTCTTTAGTAAAACACGTTCGGAGCGAGTGCATTACGCCAGTGGGGGTCCGCAAAGATCGAATGGTCTCTTTTACTTTGCGTTCTTGGGCTCCTGTGAAAATCCATGGTGCTTTAGGGAGTTTTATCGATCCATCAGACGCTGTTTGCGGCCAATATTGCTCCATACGATCCACATTTCTAAGGTCAACTCTGGCTCCCAAAGTATCTTTCTTGCCGGTCAAATGGTCCCATAGTAGATTACCCACATTCTTGAATATGTGCATTGGATCGAGCAAGTGATTGATCATGAGTCGGGGCCAGTATGGTAACTCGTACCATAGAGATAGTCTCTTCATCCCTGGAGGCAATCCGTCATCGCACATCTCCTTCTGCTCTAACCATGCTTGTGCAGACATCCTTGGTGGCTCTCTTCCCAAAAAGCTGTCACGTAACACATGATTCTCTGGAAGATACGCTTGATGACCTTTGTAGATTTGCTTCTTCAGTGAGGGTGCCCTACGTGCATTCAGTCTAGGTCCACATATGACACATGCTCTGTATCCGCTTGTTTGAAGCCCTGCATGTATACATATGATAATAGATCAACTATGGGAAAAAACAAGATTTACAGTGTCTGAGTGAGGAGTGTCAATAGATCACCTGAGCATTCTGTTAGCCCGGGATAGTCATGCATGGTCCACATTAGAATGCCTCTGATCAAAGCATTCCGTCGTCCTGTGTGTCGGCTCATATCCACCACCTCTATGCCAATCCACAATTGTTGTAGCTCTTCCAATAGTGGACGAAGATACACATCCATATTCCCCACTTTATATCGCCCTGGCACAATCAAGCTTAGCCATAGGTGCCCTTTCTTCGTAGTCAACCACGGGGGAATGTTGTAGTTGACGATGACAACGGGCCATACACTGTAAGATGTTGATCTTTGACCAAATGGATTTACGCCATCCATAGCCAGGCCTAAGCGCAAATTTCGAGCTTCCCTGGCAAAATCCGACCGTGTTCCATCTATATGTTTCCACGCTACGCAATCTGTACGAATTCGTAGCACACCATCCGAAGATTTATTCTCCTCATGCCATGATGCTAGGGCGGCCATGGACTTACATTCAAAGAAATGCTTGATGCGAGGAAGCAGAGGGAAATGTCGCAAAACCTTTTGTGGAATTTTTGTCCCGTGGAGATCTACTCGATATCTTTCGGAATCACATTTCGGACACTTTTCCATGTCTATGTATTCCCCTCTGAAAAGAATGCAGTCATTAGGACAAGCGTGGATAGAATTGTAATCCATCCCCAAGTTTCGCAAAATCTTTCTTGCTTCATCTCGGGAATCTGGCATCACATTGTCAGCTGGTAGTATGTGCTCTTTCAGCAATCTACACAACATAAAAATATGATACAGTCGTGTAAAAATCTATCAGATCATTATACATTTAGAGTTCTATTAAAGTAAACTAATTGTAATAGATCACCTGAAAAGCGTTGTGACGCTAGTGTCACTCCATCCAAACTTTGCCTGCATGTTGAGAAGAACCAGGAGTGCTTTCAATCTAGACATACGTGCTCCATTATACAATGGCGTATCGACTTCACTTTTCATATCATCATAGATAAGCCTTTCTGAATCCATGATCGTCTCGATCATTTCATCAATCTCGGGCTCAAACATTGCCTCGTTGGGAATGTGCTCTGCATGATCATCCCCCGAGCTGTTAGAGGCTACATCTTGTGGCCTCACATATGCTGCTTGACCAAAGCGCCTGCGAACACGTCTATTGGGTTGCAAGATTGCTGCTTGTTGGCCAGCGTCAGAGTCCGACGAGTTATAATTGGCAACAACTCGATCTATAATAGATGGATCGAACTATTCGCGAACGTGCTGCAAAGAAACACGTCTTGTCCGTCGCACAGCATGCTTGCATTGATTACAAGGACATAAGACCCTCGTTGAGAGATAGGTGTTTCGGTTGGACGGTCCCACATCCTCGTCGCTACTCATAATGAGGATAAAAAACTTATAACCTGGACAAAAAATTTAATATTCTATTGGCATTCTTCGTCTTATCTCTCTCTCTCTCTCTCTCTCTCTCTCTCTCTCTCTCTCTCTCTCTCTCTCTCTCTCTCTCTCTCTCTCTTTACCTCACATTCTCTAGTCATGTCCAATCCCCGCACACCTCGGTCTAGAGGTGCACGGAGATCAGAACCACCGGGTTATAATCTCGTCTTTATTGTTCAATACCTATATTTGTGGGTACAAGAAATCTACACACCCACGTCTACATGATACTGCATGTAGTGGACAAAACCCCTTTGCCTCTTCTCTAGCTGTAGCAGTTCACTTCATATTAACATCTTTTCACAGTAGATCTTTTCACTGTTCGTCTAACTCTAAACCCTAAACCGTAAGTAATTCTTGCGTGGACTCGATCTAACGTAAATAAGCGTAAATCTAAATAAACGTAAATCTAAATAAACGTAAATCTAACTAAAAATAAAGCTAAATCTAATTTAACGTAAGTCTAATGACTAGAGGTTGTCTAGATGGTCATTGTGTCGGGGATGTAGTGACTCTTGCCGCCCTGAAGATCCACCTTCTTCCCTATCTTCTCAAGACATTTCACCAGTACTTTTGGATCGACGGAGCCCACCATGAGTGAAGGCAGCAATACCCTATATTCCATTGAGGGCTTTCTTCACCCGCTTCATGCAGGCATCGCAGTCTATGGAGACTTAAATCTAATCTAATATAACGTAAATCTAAATCTAGCTTAAATAAACGTAAATCTAGTTAAAAATAAACCTAAATCTAATTTAATGTAAGTCTACATATAACCTAATCTTTAACGTCTTTTAAGATAGTTTCCTACGACGTTATAACTCTCTTCTTTTTGTGTGTGTGCGCGTGTGTGGATGTGTGTGCCAATAAAAAGAGATAAATGGTATAACCTTTCTATCACCCATGCCAACTATGATAGATTGATTATGCCATTTCCCTCTTGAATAATAGGTCTTGAGTTCAACTCCTCGTCGGCTAGATCTTTAGGTCTTTTAATTTTAATTAGTTTCCTACGACGTTAAATTAGTTTCTCTCTCTTTCTCTGTCAATGTGTGTGCGTTTTTTTGGATCGTATGCATGTTTTCTCTCTCTTTTCCTCTCTCAATGTGTGCGTTTTTTGTTTATGCATGTTCTCTCTCTCTTTTCCTCTCTCAATGCGTGCGTTTTTTGTTTATGCATGCTCTCTCTCTCTTTTTCTCTCTCAATGTGTGTGTGCATTCTTTGTTTATGTATGTGTGTGTGCGTTTTTGTTTTTGTTTGTACTCTCTCTCTCTCTCTCTCTCTCTCTCTCTCTCTCTCTCTCAAAAACACTATGTGTGTATGTATGTGTGTGTGTGAGAGAGAGAGAGAGGGAGAGAGAAAGAGGGGAAGGGAACATGCGAATGAGGAGAGGGAAGGAGCATACCTGGCTCTCCTTCCTCTCCTCGTGTGTGTGTGTGTGTGTGTGTGTGTGTGGAGAAGAAAAAGAGAGAGAGAGAGAGAGAGAGAGAGAGAGAGAGAGAGAGAGAGAGTGAGGGAGAGCATTACCTGCTCCTTGCTTGAGGGCGCCGAAAAACTTAGATCTGAGATCTGAGTTTTTGGGCGCGCTCGGTTATTTTTTTACCCCAGCCGGCGTCGCTATAAGCGTCGCTATGAGCGTCGCAAATTTCTTTGTAAATTTGCGACGCTCATAGCGATGCTCATAGCGACGCCGGGAATTTTTTTTTTGAGCGTCGCTAATATGAAGAGCCTCTTGTAGTGTTATTCTCTTATGATGTGATAACTGTTTTTTTATTCTAACTATCAAACCTTCGCCAAGTTTAGAGTTGATTTGAAATTTTTTTATTGCAGGCCTGTTTTGGGCAAGAGAGAGGTAGAAACATCCTTATAAGGCCCTTTTGTGAGTCCGAATATCTTCTAATAGAATAGGTTTTCTTCTATTCAAGAAACTTTTGCATAAGGTACAATCACTTATCATGGTTGACAATGATGATGTTTTCTGCATATTGTCTAATATTTGTTGGGATGCTAAAGCCCACTGTGCTTGCCCTTGTGTATTGGGCAGTCAAACATTAACACTGACCATTCATTCTATCTAAAACTAACAAGGACTCAATACCCTAGTCAATATTATGATAGAGTCCACCACATTTGTGTGTCTCTTCTTATTCTTGTCCATCTCCAAGCTCACGCTTGCATGCATCCATTGTACACCAACTGGTATTAGAGCTTTATAGGAGGTTTGAACAACACTGCAGAATGTACATGGCTACATTCTCCAATTGGGATGAGATTTAGTGTGCATAATCAGAGTACTATATCCTCCAGGAAATCCCAATAGGGCTTATTGTGCTCAATTTTTTGATATGGGGCCGTTTCAAGATTCATTTGCATTGAACATGTGTTGCTCAAACAATTATGTCGCTTTTTGTGACAAACCACAGATTTGTGCATATTTGGGTTTGTCATTTATAATCTATAGGTTATAGGTGTTTTGTAACGGAATTAAGCTAATAACTTTGATTGTAGCGGAAGAGAATTGAACATAGTGAGTGTTTCATTAAGCGAATTCATAGTGAAGATAGAGAGAGTACTTGGTTGGAGATACAAACAGTTTACACATTCCTAATTAACATGGCATGGGCAATAAATTATAAAAGAGAGAGAAATAGAGAAATTGACCATAGTTGAGGACCGGAATTACTTGGAGCCGGTCCCCCCTCCAAAAGGCTTTTGTATTAAAGGTTCCCCTATAAAGAGAGACTTAGTACAATAAAATCTTTGTGTTCCTTAAGACCTCTTTGGTGCCATGAAGATGGAAAGCTTCATGCACCAAACGTCTGCTTAAAACAACAATTAATCTAGTTGCAATAAACAAGAACTTGTCCCCGGGATCAATCCTAAGACCTCAAACACCTTCAAAGGTGGAGAGAGCTAGCAGAGAGTGAGGGTAGATGAAGAGAAGATGATATATGTCTACGAGAAAAAAGAAATCTCCTCACATATAATCACTCTTAGAGCATAGATTAGCCTCGGGGTCTTCACTAAGGGTTACCGTATGGTGTCACGTGAGTGTACAATAGGGGGGTTTATAAGGCCCAAAAGGTAGATTTTACAAAGGAGGATCCCGTATATAGGGCATAAAGTGGTAGTTTTGGTGCACACATGCGACGTCTTCTTAGTATACTAGTGAATCCCTTGGGAGCTTAGCGTAGTGATAATGAAGATGGAGAAGATGATAGCATGCTTTGAAGCTTGACTCTTGGTTGGATTTGCATTCCATAGCCAAGAAGTGTTGGTGTGGGCTCTTTACTTCTCAAGCTTGGAGAAGGAGATGACTTGTGTGCACAACACACAATGAAAGAGTGTGTGTGTGGCTCATAGAGTACAAGAGAGAGAGAAAGAGGAATTGACTTTTGCATTTTACTCTAGCTTGAAGCCCATTGGCTCAAGGCCGGGGCTAGCCAATGAATAGCTCTAGACATAACAAGAAAGGGGTGTAGCATTTGGACAAGTGTCCTCCTTTTCTACTTTGAGAGAGAGAGAGAGAGAGAGCTTAATTAATTATTTAATTGAATCTAAATTCTCATAGGCCCTTCCTATAGGCCATCCAATATGATTCAGACACACTATGAGGGCACCATAGCTAGGGGCATGACATGTGTCTTTTATGCCCCTTGTGCAAGGGTGGCTCTTGAGAGAGAGAGAGTGTGTGTGTCTTCTCTCTCCTTTCCCTACAATTAGGGCTCACCCCCCTCCTTTGTAGGTCTTTGTTGACTTAAGCACATCAAGCACCAAACTCAATAAGCACCTCAAGCACTTTACTCAATAACCACCTCAGCACCTCAAGCTTGGCCATAGTCTTACCTAATGGTCCTAGGTCTAAGGACTTTTAACACTAATCTTTACAGGCTTTAGTGAATCTAACCCTAAGGTTTTTCAAGCTCCATTAGGTGCACATTGCGTTTTGATAGACTATCTCTTTTTGGAATCCTGTTGAGATGAAACCATCTCTCCTCTTGGTCCCTTATTGAGATAAGTCTACAAGCACTTATTGCACATTACTCTTTGGTAGACTATCTCCTTTTGGACCCCTATTGAGATGCAACCATATCTCCTTTTGGTCCCCTGCTGAGATAGCTTTAGAAGCACATATCTATATTCTAATGCTTGTTCCCCTTTTATCTTCCCATATTAAATGATCAATTTAACATGAGAAAATTATTTGATGAAATTAGATATTAGATTTTATGACATTATATGTCTCTTGAAATCATAATCGTCGTCGACTATGAGGTAGAGAAGGTAAAGCCTTGTCATTAGTCCATGGTTTCCTTGCAGATAGAGGATCCCTTTTTACCCTACGACATCATTCCAAAATGGATGACTAATCCATTTGGTTCTTGAGAGACTCAACTCCCACAAGTATGTCTGCTCTTTAATCCATATCATACTTCCAAAGTAGAGTGACAAGTTCTACTTGGTGTTTGGGAGAAGTCATTGCCACAAACATGATCCTAAGCATGCATACTTCTTAAATTTGTGCACAATAAAGAAAAGAGAGAGTCTTATAAGACAAAAAAATTGTTCATTTAAAATGCATTTACATATGCTTACTTTACAGAATCATTGTAAGCATTAACAATGTTCATATTATCCCTAAGTTGCATACCTTGCATCCATCTAGCATTTTCAAAATGATAATCCTTGAATTTGATAAGATACCTTCGGATAATCTTTCCATGCCGTAGTACCTTGTCTTCATGTTGTAGGATGGATTCTGGATGGACCACCTCTTCTTGATCCTCGATCTTTGGAGGGTCTTCAATTATTGCTTCCTTGGGTGGATCTCTTTTGTAAGCCTTCAGTAGGCTCACGTGAAAATCATTGTGCATAAGCCAACGGTTGGGCAACTTCAATTAATAAGCCATCTCATTGATCGGCTCCAGAATTTGAAAGGGGCCATAGTATCTTTTTGCTAGATCAATACTTTTGATGGCCCATAAATTCTTGCACGTAGTATGCCTTAGATGAGCCTTGAGGAACTTTACAAGACCCATTCATTTTCCTTAAAGACTAAGGCTCTTCTGTGCTTGTTAACAGTAGCCTTTTGCCTTTGCTATGAGATGGATATAGCGTGTTTAATCTTTTTAAAATATTCTTGTAGATCTCGGCTATAGTCATTGGCGGCAAAGATCTTCCCATGTACCTTGAGTAGCCAGGTACTTTTGGATCTTCCCTCTATGATATCAAAAGGTGCTTTACCAGTAGAAGTATGTACATTGTTATTGTAGAAATATTCTACTAATGGTAAGTACTTCTCCTATTGGGAGCGTTGATCTACATTTTGAAACATACTCTTGTATGTCTCCTTTCTTGGTAGGACAATACAAGTACATTTCTACTCCTTAAAGAGTAGATTGAATCCCTCTATGCTCCACATAAGGAGGAGCATGGGATTCATACATTATTTTCTCGCGGAGTGATTTAGTAACGCATATCCTATTTCCATAAAGAAGATAACCATCCTCCAAGGTGAATGGTTCCTCTTTCTTCCCTAATGCAAGGCTGAAGTCACGTCCTTGAAATCGAGATCAATAGCATACTCATCTAACATAGAAAATAGATCATTGTGAGTTGCTATGGATACCGCATTTACCTTTGGCCATTGTGAGAGTGCATCAACCACTTGATTGTGTCAGCAATATGAAAATTAAATTGCAAAGGAAATTTTTCCACCTCATTTGTTTGTTGAATAAATTGTTTTGTGTCATTCGATACTTGACACTTTCGTGATCCATCCATAGGATGAATGCAGTCCCCAAGAGATAGTGCTTCCATGTGTTAAAAGCATGTAGAACAACTAGTAGCTCCTTTTTGTATATGCCCAAGACTTGCACATCAGAGTTGAGTCTTCGACTCTCGCATGCTATAACATGCCCTTGTTGAAGCAAAAAAGCTCCAAGGCAATCACCACAAGCATCACAGTGGACCTCAAATGGCTTGAAGAGATCGGATAGTGTAAGCATAGGTTGAGAGATAAGCTTCTCCTTAAGCTTTTCAAAAGATTCTTGCTCTTTTGTACTCCATAAATACTTAATGCTCTTCTTCATTAAGTCATGTAATGGGTCAGCTATTAGCAAGAATTTTTCTATGAAGCATCTATAGTATGTGCACATACCAATAAAGCTTCGTAGTTCATGTAGATTCCTTAGATTAGGCCATCCTTTTATTACCTCTAGCTTGGTTAGATCCATATGGATTCCATAGTTAGATAATGTGACCTAAGTATTGAATCTCTTGTAAGAAAAAATCACTTTTCTTTTGATTAACGAAAAGGTTATTCTCTCTCAGAACTTGAAAGATGACCTGGACATGTTGCTTCTGCTCTTCCAATGAATTGGAGTAGATGATGATATCATCAAAGAACACTCCAATAAACTTGCAATGAGGCCTTAAGTTCTTCTCCATCATTTGTTTAATGTGGTTGGATCATTTGTCATGCCAAAAGGCATGACAAGATATTCATAAAGATCGAATGTCGTGCAAAAAGCGGTCTTTACAATATCTTCATTTGATGATAGCCACTTTTAAGGTCAATCCTACTAAAGTAGGTAGACCCTTGTAGCTTATCAAATTGACCTTCTACCTTGCTCTATAGTCGACACACATGTGATATGTGTCGTCTTTCTTTTGCACTAAAAGTACTAGTGAGCAAAATGAAGAGGACCTAGGCCTCACCATGTCATTTTATACTAATTCTTGCACTTGTCTCATGATATCCTCTTTTCGATCTTGTGAAACTATATAAAGAGGCTTATTAGGTGGTGGGCTTCCCGATAGAAGCTCTATTGCACGGTCATCATCCCCTCATTTTGGAGGTGACTCACTAGAGATGTCGTCAATGAAAACATCTTGGAATCCATTTAGGAAATTAGACAACTCTAATTCCTCTCGATTCCCATTTTCATTACTTTTTAAAGCATTACTATTATTCAAAGACTCTTTAACAAAAATCATGTATGCAAATATTGAGCTTTTCATTGACATGTCAAAAGCAAGCGGATTTACAAGAGATATGGGGTTCCCCAACTCATTAGAATCTATGTACATTTCTTGTTTACTCTATCTAAAAAAGATTCTCCTTTTAGTGGTGGAAGCCATGCAAGTGAACCATGGTGCCTTAAGGATAACGTCCTCATGCTTGAGAGGGGAGATGAAGAAATCCTCTTTGTCCTCATGGAAATGAAGCCTCAATTTCCCTATTAAGGGAGTGACTGAGATGTCTTGTCCCTTGAAGGCTCCATCGGCCTTCAATGCATCTCCCATATCATGGGCTTGTATGCCTAACTGGTGGCCAACTCCGTGTATATGAAGTTGTGAGTTGATCTAGGGTCAAAAAGGATGAAGGCATCATGTTCTCTCATCTTTCCCCGAGCATAGGAAAGGGGAGACCCTTGGAAATGAGCATCCTCTTTTGGAGCTTCAACCATAGAAGCTCTAGGTGTCTTGTTGCGCGCATTTCTTTGGGGGCAAGCATAATAGGCATGTCGTTGCTCCCTGCACTTTAAGCACATGTTATCTTTACGATAACGCTTAAGCTCTTTGGGAGAGTCTTGATCCTTGCCTTTGTAGACTCCATTCTCCTTAGCTTTCTTGTTGTTGTTGCTAGAGTTTCCTTTGAAAGAATTTTGAGCATTATTCTTCCCTCTATGCACATTTCAATCTTTAATTTTCATGGGTTTAGAATTCCTCTCATGAGGCAACCATAATATGGTGTATAACTGCAAAAATACTCTTGGGACTTTGTGAGTTGACATACTTCGCCATTTCTTTGGATAGCCCAATATAAAATTGTTGCTTTTGTTCCCCAAAGTATATCTTTTTGTAGACAGTTCCTTTGAGATGTAAATCCCAAATTGTCCAGATACTTGTGGATAAACTTGTAGGGAGACAACTTCAAGCTTTACCATTCGATGAGGACTTTGTCTTTCGTGTCGTTTTCCATTGGCTCTTAGATTAGCCCACCATTGTTTGGAGGACTTTTAAAAATGCATAGCTATGTGTCATAGCTTGGAGGACTCCATGAAGCCCTCATCTCCAAAGGCTATATCAAATTGCTAAATGAAGGCCAAGATTTTGTCCGTAGCATCAAAGGTGCCATTATAGGTGAAAAAGGAGATATTCTTTCCTCCCTCCTTGAACTTTTTGATATTTTTGGACCTTCTTAGTGCAGCATCAGATTTGCAATGGCCTCTTCTCTTGGGCTCTTTTGGGGGGAAAATTGCTACTTTCATTGAAAGAAGAGGAAGATGATAAAGATGGAGAAGAGGGTGACCTCTTTCTCTCCTTTTTCTTCCTTTGATTCCATGAGTTGAGTCAAAGAGTGAATCACATAAACAAGGGGCAGGATATTTTTCTTCTTCCTATTGAAGAGTTTGCAGCAGGATTGCAAGTAGATCTAGACATGCACTCATATTGGGGAGAGAAAGGTTTTCTAAGATCTATGGATAGAAGACCCCAATGAATGAAGACTACCCTCTTACATGGGAGAGTATGAAGCTAGGTCTGATGTGAACATGGTCCCATCTCAAAGACTCTCTTCAAAGAAAGTCAGGAACTCACAAGGGCTAGTAGATATATTGTCTACACATGTTAGAAAAGCCTCAGATGAATACATGAATAGTACTCTTGAACAATGTTGGAGAGTATTGTGAGGATGAGAATGAAAACACTACTCTTTGAGTGGAGTTCTAAGGAGCAATAACCATGGCAATTCTAGACAGTGGAGCAGGTATAGCCATCGCCACCAAAGAAATTTGGAAAAAATGGGAAAAACCTTCCTTGAGAGCTACTAGGGTGAAGTTGCAATTAGTTGATGGTTATATGGAGAAACCCCTAGGGCTTCTAAAGAAGATAGTTGTCACTTCTTGTGGAATTGAGTATGAGCATACCTTTGCCATTGTCAACTTTGGCAAGAAAAACAACTACGATTTCATACTCAGACGGCCATTTATGAGACAATTGAAGACAATCCAAGACCGAGGATATGATTATATATACCTTAGGCACATGGAAACCACAGGAGGGAAATTATACATGAAACATTTCCTAAATTTGAACAAGAATTCTTGATGGGGAGAGTCGAGTAATTTGGGAGATTTTACAAAAAAATTTGTTTACAAGGATAACATAAGTTTGATTCTATTTTCTTATTGCTCTTTTAGCTTGTGCACGAGAAAGAAGTGCAATTTTTGGTGTTTTAATATTAGCTTTTAATTGAACAAGTTCATTTTTATGTGTAAAAAAGAGAATGAGTGCGCAGTCACTCCGTTGATGTACGTTGAGTGCGGATTGCCATTGTATGTGAAAATGTGGAGCCATTTTGGCATTCTTACTCATTGGCATTGAGTAGTGTTATGGTTTATGGTAGAGATTGTACTTGAGTTTTTTCTCAGTTTTCAGGGGAAATTCTGTCCGATTTTTCCCAGATTCTTGCCATAGTTTGTGATCGAGTGTTTACTCTCACTTTGACAGGTTTTGTCAGTTTGGACACAGTTTTGTGTTTTTGTATCCACTCTCGCAAGAGTGAGTTGTGTATCTTTCTTTGCTTGAGACAGTGGTTTGCTCTCGGGTGGGAGAGTCTTGTGATCTCGAGCATTATTTGCCATAGTTTTGCAGAGCTTATGCATGTATGTTGAGTGTAGTTTGATGCGCATTGATTGCTCATTGTATTGAGCTTGCAGGACAATGGTTATTTTGTGTTGATAGCCATTGTGCGTCGAAACTCTGGCGAAATTTTCCCAGGAGTTTTATGCGTATCATTTATGCGATCTAGGTAGAGATTGCAGGTTGCACTCAGCGTTTGCGTGCGGTGTTCTCTGCAGGTGGGAGATTTGTGCGTGTGTATGCATCGATACCGCACAGTGTGGGCTTGGTGATTAGCTCACAGATTGCAGTGTGATACTAGAGTAGGTGAGGCTTGTATTGACATTGCGGGAGCTCTATTTTGGAGTGTGTCTCACAGGTTTTACATTGTGTTTCTGGCCATATTTGTAGACAGTTTCCAGGTGTTGTTGGTGAGGTGGTTTTGCTTTCTAGTTTGCTACATTGTGCTCATGGCAGAGACAGGTGATCGATCAGATTGTGACCTCTCACAGATGCGCGTGTTTGATGGGTCAGACTTTGCGGCATGGAGAGAGTGTATGCTTGATGCATTGACACAGCGAGGGTTGCATCGACCATTGAGTGGTGATGCAGGTAGACCTTCAAACATGTCTGACGATCAGTGGCAGGGGCTAGAGGAGATGGCACTATCTACACTCTCTTTGCACCTTGCGGAATCTGTATATGCTCTTGTTATGTATGAGACTACTTCGAGAGCACTTTGGCGCAGATTACATGATATGTATGATAGATCTGAGTCATCAAGGACTCGTGTGAGACATGTACATTCACGAGTACGCCGACAGGTGACATGTTGGTATTGTGGTCATTCTGGAAACGTTAGACGGCGTTGTTTTCGTCGTATGCGACATCGTAGGAGACATGGCAGTCTCAGAGATGTATGTAGTGATGCCATGGACTCAGTTGCTTTGACAGTTGAGGCACATGTAGTGTCGGAGTATACTAGTGATGGGGATGTCACTTTTACAACGAGCTATGCAGGAGATGCTATACATGTGGATAGTGCACTCCCTTCGCAGTGGTTGCTAGACGCAGATGCTATGTTTCATGTCACGCCGCATCGTGCATGGTTTTGTAGCTATTCTAGCGGGATGCTTGGCAGTGTACGTTTGACCGATGGATCGGTGCATGCGATAGCAGGTGCAGGAGATGTGAGACTGTCATTACCGAGTGGTGCATCTTACTTGTTACGACATGTGCGCTATTTACCAGATTTGACAGTGAGTTTGATCTCGATTGGTCAGCTTAGAGATTGTGGATGTCAGATTCCGCTACGAGAGCGAGATTTTGTGATGCATTTGGGTTCGCTAGTGATTGCGAGAGGTGCTAGGAGTGGTACAGGTTACCCATTTCATGTGGATCACGGGAGAGACGGTGTTGTCTCTCTGAGCATGCAGCCAGGTAGAGAGCGAGAGAGCAGGCGAGTCTCTTTTTCTTGTGGGTTGCAGGATGCTTTGCATGGAGTGCAGAGTAGTGACCTTGTTGTGCAGGTTGCGTCTACGGATGCACAGGTAGAGCGGGACAGCTCTAGTGAGTCACAGCAGGATGAGTCATCAGAGGTGATGACAGAGATGACTCACATGGATGCTGAGATGTCAGTTATTGTGGAGTCATTTCTTGATATGCTTATGCCAGAGCTTGATGCAGATTCAGGACATATGGATACTCTTGGTACACATGTGATATGTGGTGGGCACGAGGAGTCACTCCAGAGCTCGGAGTCAGAGTGCCATGGTCTCTATGATAGGGGACAGGATTGCCATGATTTGAGTTCTGAGTTGGAGGTGGCAGAGGTTGCCAGGGTTGCATCAACATTCGGTGTCCTCATGTACGAGATGCTGATCTCGAGGCCCGACATAGCAGCTGCAGTGGGAGCATTTGCAGCAGGGTTGATCATTTGTTCGATGACTGATCTCGGCATAGAGCATAGGGGAGGTTTGCAGGTATTGGACCGATACTTGCAGGAGTGCATGAGCTCTTATAGACTATTTGCAGAGCTTGGAGCTAGCTCTGTGTGGCTTTCGCAGCGGGATGTTTGTCTATCAGTAGAGCCGGATGCACTAGCTCATCGAGAGTCAGTGGGCATAGGTTGAGAGAATCTCTCACCTTCTATTAGTTGTACACTAGTAGATCTTGCTTAAAGGCACATTGGCCTTTAAGTGGGAGGTTGTTGGGGTTAAGGCCTATGTGCCTTGACCGGTCGCCCAGGTCATGGGCGCCCGCCCACTGTTACCCTATACTTATAGTGAGTATACTGTATAGGGGGAGCTGCCACTTCACAGTCTCCCCACCCATATCTGTGTGTCGTGTGTCTCCTTCTCTCTCTCACTCTCCGTCTGTGGTGCTCCCCGATCCCCTTCACTTGGATTGTACATACTTGGGCTTCCTTGCTCACTTTCTCTCATACCTCATAGTTAGTCCTAATAGACCGTGAAATATACTTTTCCTTCAAAAATTTCTTTGTTTGGATTTCGATTGCTGCGTTTTTGAAGATTTTGTAGAATCAGGCTCTGTGGGCCTAATTTAGGCCTCCCATCACCATCGTCGAAATTGAACCAAATTTGACATGCCTATTCATCATGGCTTCTTGATTCTTGTTGTATCTTTTGATTGTAAATGTTTGATATTTGTTTCTTATTTTTAACCCTTTTTATTTAAAAAATCAAAAGAAAATTGCAAATTCATTCTAAAAAATAAAAATCCAATTCAAAAATATCAAAACACACATAAACATTGTATTTTGCCATAATTTTGTGGATTGCTCTATTTTGATCCTTTTTTGGCCAAAAACCACGCAAAAAGAGTAAAATTGCAATATTTTTGGGTGTTTTGATGATATTTACACTATGTACATACACACCTAGGGATTATCATATTACATTTTTTTCATTCTCTTTATTTATAAGCGCATTTTCACCATTTCTTGCGGAAAAATTACACATTAATACACAAACACTTCAAACATTGTCCTTTTTCTAACAGATTTCATATGCTTGGGTCCACACTCATAGTGCCTCCACCCCTTCCTAATTGGAGTTCTCTACGATGGCAATGTGTAGCCTGGCTAGTGTTATGCATGGGTTAATAAGGCATGTCTTTACATAGCTTTGATTGGCTCTATCATGCTAGTCATATCAATGCATTCCAAAACACTATGCTATGCAAGAGGAGGTTCTTGAGCGAATTGCTCAATGGTTTTTGATATCGAGGCTTCTTGTGGATTAATTCTCTAGAAAAGAATATTCTAAAGTGGTTGAGCTTATTTTTTAATGTTCCCTATGCAAACAACCATCTAATCTAATGTGTCAATCTTGGGAGAGATTGGTTGTTGATTTGGTGGCTATTGAAGCTTTGGCACCCACTTGTAAACCAACTTGGTTGGTGTCTTTGCTTCTGGCATGTTCTTTGGCACCCACACCCACACACTTAGTCTTCGGTGGTTGCACCTTCTTCTTGCTTTGAGAATGTGGAGCTAGTTTTGGTGGTTTTCAAGTATTTTGCTTGCTTTCTAATTGTTCTTTGGGCACCCAAATCTGCCTAGGATTCGCCTGAAGATTTAGCCTTTGCTACCCAATATTGCCTGGTTCCTTGCATGCATGTGCTCTAAGGATAGATCTTGTGCTGAGGAGTTGACATAGGTGTTGTGCTTGCACTTTAAAGGTCTTGCTAACTTTGAAGTTTGTAGATTTGCCTTCCATTCTTCCTTGTTGTAAGAAAACGGTACATTTAGTTGTCCATAGTTGATTGTAAGTTGCAAGAATTTGGCATCCGAAACCTGAAGAGCTTTGTATGTTCTCATCCATGTGGAGTTGATCGATGTTGTTGGGGGTTGTGCCCAAACTTGCTTATTCTGTGGTGTAGTTTTTGGGCTTGGAAAGTAAACAAATTAAAAATCTTGCTTACAGAGAATAAGAGGGTGCTTCCACACTCACGGTGCCATGAGGGTGCCCCTTGATAAAGTTGTGGTTCACATGTGGTGTGGATATCTTGGAAGACCTTATAGGGAGGTTGCTCATGAAAAAATAGTGTTTGAGCTCTAAAATAGGGAAATTTTGCCAAACATAATTGATCGAAGGATGTGTAGCCTAAGAAAAAAGTTCTTTTTTAAGTTTTTTTTGCACAAAATTACAAAGCAAGATAATTTTGGAGTTTCTTATTATTGTACAAACAATAAGGATAGATCAATACACCACATGATTTTTCTTATTTCTCCTCTCCATCATCTCCATCTTCATCTCGTTTATGGATGATTAAGTAGTTTGGAGAAGAGTTGGGAAGGCATCGAGCCTTTGGTTGCGAGAGAGTGATTTGGAAGATTCAAAGCATAAGAGATACAAATCAAATTGCAAATTATAAGAACCAAGAAATGTATTGCTAATTGAGATTGAAAATTGATTATAAGATATTTTCATAATTGATGCCCTTTGTATGCTCAATACAGACGGTGTACTCATCCACACTACCCCACTGTAAGCATGCTAGCAATAATCTCCCAATCTTTGGCTTCATAAAAGCAAAAACCCTTCAAGAGTTATAGGAAAAACTCAAAAATTTGTAACCAACAAATTATAAGCACTCTATACCCAATGAATCCCCTATGTCATGACACATATACATACTCTATCCCTAGCCATAGTTAATGTATACCCTCTAGGATCAAATAGCATATAGATTAACTACTCAAGCACATGATCACCATGAATCCACATGACCATACATAAGATGTCTCAACCAGCACCAAAAAACCTTAGTACTAGCTTGCTATTCCTAGATCAACCAACAAGGAGCCACACCGTGCATCCAAATGCACCCTTCTATATTGATCCTATTTTTCAAGGTCCATAGAATCTCCTGGGATCAGAAACCATTGAGAGTAGATAGCATCAATAAGCCCCACAAAAAACGAGAGCTTTCTCTAAAACATAGTGCAACATCCACATCCCATAAAATTTTTGCAACTTTTTATCATTACAAGCAAACATAGAAGAGTACTGCCTCCTTTTTGCTGGTGTCTTTAACATCACTGACCTAAACATTAGTCAAGAAAACACCCAAATCCAACCATAGTTGGCACATCATCCAAGGTAGCTAGGAAACCCGTGCATGTAAGGCTTCTTCCCTTGCAATACCCATGGTGATTTAGCATCACCATGCCCTCTAACTTCATAAACATCACACAAATTTGAACAATCTATGTCTATATCAAAGAAACCTTCACATGGGATTTTAACTTGACCATGGAAAACACCTCTAAGTTGTAAATCTTCATCCACAACACCTTCATAAAGACTTGAACATGCCAGATCATCCTTTGGAGCCGTGTTGGGATTCCTAAGAGCCACCGTCAAACGATCTTTGATTGAGGTGTTTCTTTTTAGAGATTGTGCATCTTGATTTTGTGTAAAATTCTTTGGACTACAACTCTACAGCTAGATTTCCATTTCAAGCATGTTTTAGTCCCTGTTTTGGAGTTAGAGTGTGTTTGCATGCAAAAATGGTAAGGTTCAAGCCTCTGTAGATCTACATTTTGGTGGTACAAAAAGTTCCATTTTGGTTGCAGTGTTCACAAATACTATTTAGCACTGTGAAATAGGTGTTGGTGTGCTTTCGTCCAACAATTATGGACTTAACCACATTGATAGCAAGAAGTTGAACAAAAACAATTTCCATGCTTGGAAGTTCAGAATGACCATTTCTTTATGGGTAAAGGTTGTTAGGAATACTTTGATGGAAAGCATGAGGAGCACTAATGTTATGAGAGGAAGAAGCAATTATGTTGTAGTTAAAGGTATTTAAAGATTGGAACCAGGGAGCTCAAAAGGTCAAGTATTGCCTTTTTGTGAGTGTGCAAGACACTATGATTGGGCACATAAAATATGTTCACACCCCTAAAGAGGCTTGGGAACCTATCTATCAATGATTATTTGCTAAAGATAAAGAACATATGTGAGTCCCTTGCATCAATTGGTATTACAAATGATGATGATAACAAGGTGGAAGTATGTCTCCAAGGAAAATTTAATTTTGAGCAGGTCCTCTCTAACAGTAGAGGAAGAGAAAGAGGATGCGGTACAAGTCATGGAGGTGGTTGAGGAAGAGACAACCACCAGGCATAGTAGTAGGATAATGCTCAGAGATATAACATAGGTAATTGAGGAATTTTTCAAGGTAGGGGGAGGCCAAGAGGTTGTGGTAAAGTGCAACAGAGAAATACATGTCAACATTGGAATGTTGTATGCTAGGGTTGTGGAAGACATGGTAGAGGAAAAAAAACTATTATGCATCTACTAGCAGTCATATAGATGAGTTTGCGAGCCTATTTGTGGTGCACACATGTTAAGATACTATGTCTACAATTGTGGAAAATTTTGATGATAATGTTTGGTATGTGGATTCGAGTGATGAGTCATAAGTGACTCAAGGAAATGCAAACTTTGCAAAGTCTTGGCTATGTAGAGACTTGGGATGATACTACACATCCCATGATGCATACAAGAAATGTGTCATTGTCTATGACAGATGGGTAAAATAGTACATGATTGATGTATCACATGTACCTAATATCATAAAGAATTTGGTTTCTATTGGACAGATGGATGAACAGGGTTTGCAAGTCACGTTTAATTCTGATGGTCTCATTGTCGATGAGCATAAGAAGAATGGAACGTTGGTTGCATAAGGAAAGAAAGTGGATAGAATGTTAGGCTTTAAATGGAAATGTGCCCAAGGTGAATGCTACCATGTTTTCACAAGGAGCAAGATTTGTTGCAGATATTGTAATCTAGGACAAACACATTGGTCATGTAAAGTTGCAAAAGTTTTAAGACGATGCAAACTATAGAGATGGTTATAGGTTTGCTGACCTTTAAAGTTGTTGTAATGCTGAAAATTTGTGAGGCTTGTCAATTTCAAAAGTAGGCAAAAGCATCATTTCCTCATGACAATCATGTAAGCAAAAATGCATTTGATTTAGTACATATAGATAACTGGGGTCTGGAAAATGCTACATCTTGGGTGGATGCAGGTACTATGTGAGCTACATTGATGACCATACAAGGAAGGTATGGGTCTCCTTCATGAAGCAAAAAAGTGAGGTGTTTATGCATTTTCAAAATTTCAAAGCTTTGGTTGAAAATAGACTAGGAAACATGTAAAGTACCTGAGGTTAAATGGAGAGGGAGAATGCTTCTTTGATGATCTCATTGGAGAATACTTCTTTAATGATCTCAATGTCTTTCTAGAAAAAGCATGGAACTTAGAGGAAATTTCCATGCAGGTATAATTTGTAGCAAAATGGTGTTGCTGAGCAAAAGAACATGTATATAGCAAAAGCTGCTAGAGTGGAGATGAATGAGAAGAACCTGCCACATTGTTATTGGATTGAGGCTCTTGTGCTATAGGTGTTTACATTATGAACAAGACCCTTACTGCTGCGGTACATGATATGACACCGAAAGAGAAGAATTGTGGTGAAAAACTAGATGTATCAAATTTTAAAGTGTTTGGATGTATTGTGTATGTGCATACGCTGAATGAGCTAAGAAGGAAGCTTGATCTAAAAGCAAAAAATGTGTGCTCATTGGATATTCCTTGAGAAAAAATCTTATAAATGTTACAATTTTTTCACAAGAAAGTTAGGGTGAGCAAAGATTTTGTTTTGGATGAAATGGAAAGTTGGTATGCTGATGTGAAGGATGATTTAGGGGTTGATGTAAGAGAAAATGTGGCAGTGGAAAATACAAGTGTGCAATCAAAGGTTTTAAGTGGACTGCATAGTGCAAGTTATGGTGAGAATCCATGGATTGGTAGGTTGTGTGATAGAATGAGTCCTACTAGCTCATCAAATGTATCAAGAAAAGGGAATGAAAAATTTGGTGATGCCCCTAAGCTACAAAATTTGAGTGTTGGTCATAATGATGGTGATAGCAGTGGTTCTAAGCAAAGTTCAGATGAGGAGTTTGGAATACCCTCTGTGAAAACTTTGGGTGCAAGAAGGATGCAAGCAAGGAATAAGGCACCTCAAAGTGATCCTAGACCATACAAGTTTGAGAGAGTAAGAAATCCTATGCAAAGATTGACTTTGTTACCATATACATGTGGTAGTGATGTATGTGAACACACTTAGGACCGTTGGGGCATTTTTTCCCTCATTAGGATATTTTCCCCATCATGCATTGTATATATGCCCGTTACTCTAGGGCTATCGTATCTTTCCATTGCACACTAAGTAATACACTCTCTATTTTGTGCCTTGAGCTTCCTTCATCTTCTCCAAGTTGTCTCTGTTTCCTTGCAAACCCTAATTCCAACAATTGGTATCAAAGAAAGTTGCATCCTCTTGGGCTAAGTCGCCAACAGCTCTAGCACATGCGTGCACACTTTTTCCAATTTTTGTGAGCTTTGGTGAGAATTAGTAGGTCAACAAATACTTTGTGAGGTCTTGTAGAGCTTAGTCTGCTGAGATTTTTGATTGGGATTCATTTCGGACTCCGTTTCCACTATAGGCAATGTTACAAAGGCAAATTCGTCATTTTGTGCAGAATTTCTGTCAGTGCCATTTTTTGCATAACATGTTCCTTATAGTCTTCTATGGGTTGTGCTATATAGTACATGTTGATCCTACTTTATTTCTCCTCTTTTCAGGCAGTTTTCACATCAAGTGCAGGCATCAAGTGCAGGCATTTTTTGCATAACATGGTCCTTATAGTCTTCTATGGGTTGTGCTATATGGTACATGTTGATCCTACTTTATTTCTCCTCTTTTCGGGCAGTTTTCACATCAAGTGTAGGCATTCGCCATGGTTGACAACAACAACACAAATTGTGTTTCACGATGTTTTTTGTTGAGGACATATTGGATGGGGACTATATGATCTTACATGATGCAACATGTCCTTGTGTCAAAGGGTGTTTGGAATATTGTGCAGGGCATTGATGTACGTCCTGGTTCTAAGGATATATGCAATGTTGAGGATGTTGCAAGTTTTGGTGGTAGGGTTGTTTCTACTAGAGTTGTTTTTCCTATGGATGAGCAAGCTTGTTGGGATGTAAGAGATGCATAGGCTCATGCATTGACTGCATTTTCTACGAAGTGCACTATTACTCCTCACGTTTGTTTAGCAAAATCTACAAAACAGTCTTGGGATATTTTAATGAGACTAAAATTGCATTGCTGAGTAAAGAGCTGGAGTCAAAGATTATGCATGAGGAAGATGAGATGGACACTTTCCTTGCTGGTGTCAAGGATGTTAATGAGAAACTTATTTTTGCAAGTGAAGTCATTTCTAACAGTTCCCTTGTGCAAACTGTTCTTGATGCTTTGCCAGATTCTTACCAGACTTTTGCTATTACTTAGAGACTTATGATCCAAGGAAATCCATAAGTTGTCAAGTTTGATGCATTATGCACATTGTTGTTGCAAGAGTCACTTTCCAGACAATGTCCAGTTGAATAGGCCTTTATTGTTGCTCAAAGATAAGGTGGTAATAGAAATGTAGCCACTACTCATGGTTCTCCTGCAAGTGGTAAATCACATGTTCCTAATGCTTGTGTTGGCAACAATTCATTTGGGAATTCTAGTGAAGAGAGAAAAAAGAAGATGTGTTGCCATTTTTGTAAATCTAATGATCACTTGATCAAGAAGTGTCCTGAGTTGAAGGCAAAAGAAGCTAAGAAGAAAGAGGTTGGTTCCACTACAAATGCAACTACTGTTGACTCTTCTGTGAAAGGAGATTGTGATGCTGATGTTGATGCAGAATTGGCTTTTAGTGTAGAGTGCACCTATGATACATCTATCCATCATGCATGTATGTCACTTACTACACATGCTCATGTGTGGTACTTTGACAGTGGTGCTACAAAGCACATTACCTCTCATCGTGACTTGTTTACCTCTCTCAAGGATGTCCCTCATGGGAATTCGGTCACTTGTGCCAACAATGCCTCTTATCCGGTCAAGGGAGTTGAAAATATTGTGATCATGAATTGTACATCTATCATCCACAAATTTCACAAGAAGGCCAAGTCTAGCAAGTGAAAATATAGACAAAAGGTTCTTTTTTATCCCAGGTACATAAAGTGCAAGTGTGAAAGAACTTCCATTTGTAGCAGTCATCACAATCTTTTCAACTCCCTTGATCGGATAAGGGGCATTGTTGGCACAAGTGACCAAATTACCATGAGGGACATCCTTGAGAGAGGTTTACAACTTCCTTGACCGGATAAGAGGCATTGTTGGCACAAGTGATAGAATTCCCTCATTATCCGGTCAAGGGAGTTGAAAAGATTGTGATGACTGCTGTGAATGGTAGTTCTTTCACACTTGCACTTTATGTACATGAGATCAAAAAGAACCTTTTGTCTGTATTTTCACTTGCTAGACTTGGCTTGTGAAATTTGTGGGTGATAGATGTACAATTCATGATCTCAGTTTTGGTGATGATATTGTTGCATCTGGCATTTTATGTCGTGGTCTATATAAGCTCACTTTGTATGAAAAGTGTGGGTAGAATTTTTCAAATGTAGTTGTGGATTCAAAGGCTATTTGATATGCAAAACTTTGGCATGCACGTTTTGGGCATCTGAATTTTACCAATTTTTTGTGTTTGCAAAAACCTGATATGGTTGCTTCTTTGACTCCTCTGGAAGCACTTGTTAAGCATGTTTGTGAAGGTTGTATTTTGGGTAGAATGCAGCGTTCAAAGTTTCCAAAGGATGGTTCAATTAGGGCTACATGCAGGTTGCATCTTGTGCTTTGTGATGTTTGTGGGCCCATGCAAACTTTGTCCTTCGGCAATCACCTTTACTTTGTGACTTTCGTTGATGATTACTCCAGGAATTCATGGTTGTATCCGCTTAAGGTGAAGTCTGAATTGTTTATGTGCTTCAAGAAATTTTTGGCTATGGCTAAAAATGTCTCTAAATGTACTATGGGCACACTCCATTCCGATTGAGGGGGGCAGTATATGTCTCATTAATTAAATGCATTTCTAGCTGGTTGTGGGATAAAATACCAATGTATAGTTTTGTATACATCTCATCAAAATGGTATTGGTGAAAGGAAGAACGGGTTTCTTATAGATATGGCAAGATGTATGGTCAAGAGTCAAGCTTTGCCACATTCGTTTGGCTTGAGGCCATCATGTGTGCCACTTATGTACTCAACAGGTGTCCTATGAAAGCTTTGTAGTCTATGACTCCATATGAAGTATGGCATGATAGAAAGCCATCTATTGATCACATGTGCATTTTTTGGTGTTTGGCTTATGATTTGGTGCCAAAAATGTAGCGCAAAAAGTTGGATGATAAGGCTTCAAGTGCATCTTTGTTGTTTATAGTGTTGAAAGAAAAGGTTACAAGTTGTACCATCTAGAAACAAAGCGTATCTTGGTTTCACAAGATGTTGTGTTTGTGAAAGATTTTGTTCAGTCCTTGCTTTCATGTACTAGAGACAATAATGTACGCTCAGAGAACATTTATGACATCTTATTGCCTCTTCTCAGTGGTGGAAGTTTGAATATAAATTCCAATAAGGCAAATGTACACCATATGGGGGTTTCTGAAAATTTTACAGATCAGTCCATTTTTGATGCAAATGTACATGATGTACTTGATGAGGAAAGGGATGAGAATGGGCAAGTTAGAGGTATGCCAAAATGGCTATGCATACTTTGCATGACACTAAATTGGATGCACCTTTGTCTAGTTGTACTTGTTTAGGTTCTTGCCATGCATTTTATGCATCAGATTGAGCTATGATTTGGATGTTTTGAGTATATGTGATGTTGAGGAACCTCTATCTTTTGACTAATCACAAAATTCATAAAATTGGATGGCTGCCATGCAATCAAAATATGATGCACTTATAGAGAATGACACATAGATTTTATGTGGTTTGCCTCCTGGAAAAAAGGAAATTGGTACAAAGTGGGTTTACAAGTTGAAATGCAAGCTGGATGGTGAGATTGATCGATATAAGACTCTGCTTGTTGCAAAAGGCTATGCAAAACAAAAAGGCGTATATTATGAAGAGACTTTTTCTCTTACTTGCCGTATGACTACTGTGCATTTTCTATGTGCATCGGTAGCTTATTTTGGTTGGGATGTACATCAATCAGACATTGTTACTGCTTAAGTTGAATGGTGATATATTTGGGGAAGTTTATGTAATGCAGCCTCACGGTTTTGTCAAGAAAGGACAAGATGATAAAGTGTGCAGATGGAAGAAATCTTTGTATGGGTTGAAGCAATCTCCCCTGCTTGGTATGAGAAAGTTGACACTCATTTGGTCAAATGAGGCTTTTGTAACATTCCAACAGAAAGAAATTTGTATGTGAAGTGTGAGGGCAATGTACTTTTCATTGTTGTTCTATATGTGGATGATTTGCTGATCACTGGTCCTAATGAGGCTGAACTTAAGGCTGATTTCAATGTTACTTTCAAGATGAAAGATTTGTCGTTGCTGCATCATGATTGGGGTATACAATTTAAGCAGTGTGATGGGGGTATTGCCTTGTATCAACCAAGTTACATAGAGACATTGCTATGTAAGTTTGGACTTGAGGATTGCAAACCTATTGCCACTCCCATGGAAATAGGTTTGAAATTGAGTCTTTATGATGTTTTTGATCTTACCAATGTCACTCTCTACCAAACTATTGTTGGATGCCTTATTTATGTATGCATTACGAGGCCAGATATTCAGTTTGCAGTCTCATATGTCAGCAGATTTATGTACAGCCTAGGGTTTAAGCATTGGTAGGCTTTCAAGTGGATCTTTTGCTACTTGAGTGGCACTTTACATATTGGTATTTTATCCCAAGGAGGGATCACTGATGCCAGATTTACATGCTTTTCCAGACTCAGATTGGGTTGGTTGTTTTGACATGCGAGTGTCCACAATTGGTTTTTGTTTCATGCTTGGTAGCTCAATCATATCATGATTGACCAAGAAGCAACCTACTATGTCCACTTTCAGTTGTGAGGCTAAGTACATAGAAATATTCATAGCTATGGTTTAGTGTGTATGGCTCAAATGCCTAATGGCAAATTTGGGTGTTGGACAGAACACTGCCAACATCATCTACACTAATAGTTAGAGTGCATTGGTGGTTGTGACATGTGGGAGATGGAATTGAGCTTGAGGGTGAGCATTGAGATGTCAAGCTCAACATGTACTACTCCTCTTGGATGGCTCTCATTGATAGTCATCATCACTAGCACACCTTGGTGGATATGCATATCTTCCACAATGATACTACAATTGGACTACACAGACCTACTAGTGACTTTGTCGTGACACTTAATTCAAAGAACGGACACAAGTTCCAGTGCCATAGACTCATATTCTCCACATGTGGAATATGTCTCATATAAGGAAGTCCAAAAAAAGAACATCCTACAAGTACCCCAGATGTACTTGTGTGTGGAGGTAACTGTCAACACTCTGCGACGTGAGTGAGAGGGACCCTTGTTATTCTTACTCCATACTAGCAAAACTAAACTCCTAGATTTCCTAGACCATGCTTCTCCTCTTGTGACAACATGTGCCAAACAAAATGCTACGTGCAAGTTCATAATTGTAGAATACAAAAATGTATTGAGTAAAGTACGGTCCAAAATACTTTGCTCTTACATGACCTTGTCATGTCTTTGAAGAGCAAAATGGATGAAAGTATTTAAGTTAACACATTCTACTCAGAAAATTCAAGTAAAGCATATTCAAAAATGAAATAAAACCAAATATGATGCATATTTGGAGGTTGAACATAGTGTTCACTTACCCATAGTCCAACACACATGACCAAATCTCCTACCTGAAAAGGTCTAGTAACACTAATTAAAATATTAGTGAAAATCAAGCAATATTTTATTGGTAACCCTGTGTGTTGCCTTTGCAATCCAAACCCCTTTGTTAAAAACCCTTGGATAGAATTTATATGAGAACATATCTAACTAGTATCCAATGGTGAATAATACAACCTACCTTGTCTAATATTGATTGAAGTCAACTTTGGAAGTTGAACTTGTCCACTACCCCTTGGCAGCTTGTGGATTTCTTTCCTTGATGTGATGCTCAACACCTATGGAGTGATTGTGTATTAGTTGGGTCATATCCCAAAAACTACCATTTCTAGAGATATAATCAGTGCTGCAACTAAGCAACATCTCTTCTCAAGTTGGAATCTTATTCACAAGTGAATCTCAAAATAATTCCTAACATAAGAAAGTAGTCATACTAAATTTTCTTGGGTTTGCAACAAGAGATTACCTATTGGTAGGCTCTCTTAATCTATTCATGTCACCACATGAATTATGTGCTTGATAGTAAGACCATTCCTACTTGCTACTCACAAAAAAAATCATTTGTATTGCTAGCACCTTGTGCATAGAAATTGCTTCACCTTTGTACAACGATCACAAGCGATGATACCAGCCTCAACTCTTTATAAACAAAGTAGCTAATGCTATATTGGAAGCGTAATTGCTTTAGTGGAATGGGTCCAGAATATTGGCATGCCATGCATGTATAGTAGAAAAATAGTTTGATAAGACCTTGGTGTCAATGACATTCTTCCAATGTGAGTAGAGGCCATATGTGCCTTGCACAATGTGTATTGGCATGGATACATCATAGTTGGTGATTAAAAACCACAATTGTGAGCTTATATTGTCTTATTTCCAAACTTGTGTGCCATTATCCTTGATCCTAAATCAATGGATAGTACTATGGCACGGAACAGAAGCCTTGCTTTGCAGTAAGTCTGTCAAAGCACTTTGGTTTTTCTCAGCAGAGAAATCTTATTCAAATGAAAATTTGAAAGACTAAAATACAAGTAGAATTTGAAAATGTGTGACCTTGTCACCCATCTGAGAGTAGTTGCCTTTGCTAGAATGTAGCTCGTATCCATGTCTACTGAGAAATTTAGAGTTTTTGAATGTACCTTGTATGCCCTCGAGGGTTGGGTCATACCAACCTCCAATAAAAAAATAGGTAGACATGTTGCCAAATTTTTCCAAGTTTGTATGCTATGAGCGTATTCCAAAATTTGGAAGTTTCTATGCAATACGCCCTAAATTGAAGCCGTACTTCACATAATTACATGAAAAAGATAAGGTAGAATGTAGCAAATGTTCATATCTAACAGCTTCTCCTACTAACAAACCGATGTCAATGTAGAAGAAAATTGAGTTTGTCAAGTTTTCACTGAGAAAATTGTACTTGCTAAATCATGCCTCTTATTGAGATTCCTTAGATGACCCAATACTGAAAGAGATTGCTCATGAGGCTTAGCTATCAAAGATAGAAAATTTCCAAACTCTAGTTGACCAAAGCAACGTTCGTTTGTCAAGTTGCCATTGTAGAAAATCCTACAAAATGGAGTAACTTCAAAATTGAAACTTAAATTTAATGTTCTTAATTAATTTTGTGACCATCGCCCCTAGCATCAGGAGTCGGAGCATCCTGCACTCTGGCAAGTTGTGATTGTTGTGGAATAATTATGCATCAAATGCATATACATATAAATGGAGCCATGCTCTTGGAATCCTTGCTTGACCATAAGAATTTTAAGAAATTAGTGTGCTCGTAGCTATGTGTTGTGTTCACAAATGTTCACCTATCATACAATTGGTAAGAGAAATTGTACATGGTTTAAAGGGCCGTGCCCACAAAAGTATAGGTAGACCATATCATATTGATTTTCCTAAATGTAAATGACATAAGAATAAGCACCATATGTATGTAGGAGTCAACCCATCTTAGAATCAAAGCAGAAAGCAACATTTGCAATTTCTACCTATATCTATCCACATCGGTATCTTATACAAAGAGCCGATCAAATAGATACCTACTTAATGATATATAAAATATAGTTAATAGCTTATTGATGATGTTCATTAGGGTCCTATGAATTTGGTGCATGGGGATAGTGTTTTCTTTGGTGTTGTCCCATGCAATTAAAGCATAACTTTTGCAATTTTTCTCTCTTAAACTTTGTAGCTAAAAGTCTCCTTTTGGCCATGTTGATCGAGACTTTTTTTACCTTTTCCCCATGAGAAGTGAGCACATCTTGCAAGATGTATGAAGTGATCAACTCCGTAAGTTTCTCCACCTGAGTAGCGAGTAGTTGAACTCAAACCACCAATTTGCAAAATCGGTCATCAAACTGTTGCAGGTCATGACGTGTGACGTACTCCTTTGCTTTAGGTAAATTGTCGGTATCCTCTCCAAGCTAGCCAGCATGCACACACTATAGCTTGTCAAAACTTTGACTTCTTCTTCTCTCCATGGTTTCTTGCATGGGCATGCAAAATCATGGGGTTCTTCAAAAAGAAGGTGTAGTTATAAAAGCATATGACATGGATTTACATGTTGGCACCCCTTTAAGAAGGGTTTCTCTATCGAGGATATGTGCTCTCATCTTATTGTGCAGTGTGCGTGAGTGTTGGACTCTATGTCACTCCACCATGATTAATTTCAAGCCAAGGGCCAAAGGGCTCTGAATGGCTCAGTATGGCTAGGAGTCGAGGGCAAGGCATAAGGTTAAGGGCCCGTTAAGGGGTCCTACTTGAAAGAGCCAAGGGCTATAAGTAGGGAGGTTGGAAGGAGATCATTATGCTTGTCCATCCCTAGGTCTCACATTGGTTTCAAAGCCTCAAGTTTTTGGGAGAACAAGGTGTGGTCTTGCTAAGGTGTTTTCCATGCATTTTTTTGTATGCATATAGCATGTCCCTTCATTGGACATATGCATTAGACACTCTTTTTTTCTTCCAACTATACACCTTGAGTGGACGCCCGCAAAAAAACCAATGTTCCATCATGCTACCCTCATATATTTCCTACCCTCTTATTTCTATATCCATTAGCAAATAATCCCTTTAGTACTTTATTAATATTTTCCATGCTAAAAAGTACTCCAATAATGCATGTATCCCAAAGGAGCTGGGTTTTTTTCCTTTGGTCATCCTAGTATTAGACCTTAATTTAGAACCTCACCATTCTACTTCTCATGTACATACTCGTAATAATTAAATATGCCAAGATCGAGCCTCACCATTATGATGCTACAATGGACAATTGCGGCATCATTTCTCACACCCAAGAAAAATTTGGGCCAATGAAGATGCCACACCAGAATGGACCTCATCAATAGATTCATTGAAAAATGAAGACAGCACAGCCCATCAACAACCAATTGATCAACAACCTTCCAGCCTCCATGGACACTTCTCAACAGTTCCCGAGGAGGGATGGGCACTAAAATCAGAAGGGGGGAATGTTAACTAAGATAACTTCAATTAACAGAAGTTGCTAAAGTCCCAAGCCTTACAAAGCCACAAGAAAGACAGATACAAAGAAGCGATGAAGATTGGAGTTACCGAAATTTTTTATTTTCTCATGTGTGTTGGGCTTTAAGTCATTCTCATGGCTTTGGAAGTACTTTGTAATGGCCTTTAATTACCATGTTTACTTGGGTTTCAATTTTTTATTATGGTAGAACTTTTGACATGGCCTTAATTATCCAACCTTTATGTAATTGTAGGGACTTTTCTAGGATGAAGGGAATTATCTTAGTGAAAAATGGTTTTTATTGAGTTCCTTAACCTCTCCATTAGCCTTAGATTTTTTTATTGAATGTATACTACTCTTAGAACTTATGGTGATGTGCATTTTGATGACCTTTTGGTGACACTAGCTCTTAAACTTGTAGATTTTGTTGGATTCTTGCTTTGGTGTATTGCTTGGGCTTGAGATTTGATATGGTTTGTCTAGCTTATGTAACACTATGATACTGATTCTTGGATCCTTTTGCCCCATTCTAGACATAAGCCTTGAGAGGGATTGCTTTGCTAGGATTATCTTCTGACCTATTGTTAACCCTCACGGCTCACGGACACCCCATCACCTACGACGGACGTGTATTATGTATTCGGTAGAGTCAGGTACCGGGCTTGTCGGACCAATAGGAAAAGGGTAAGAGTGATCGCCGATGAGAGGCACACTCTAACTGGGACATTCAAGGGATTAGTTGGCTAAGCATGGGCGCCCAAGTGTGAATGGGGTGAGCTCATATAAAAGCCAACTAAACCTAAAATTCACTCATTCTCTCATTTGAGCAATAGAAGAGTGCTCTTGCTCCATCTCCATCTCCATCTTCTTCTTCTTCACCTCCTCGTGTGTGTGTGCATGTGAGAGAGAGAGAGAGAGAGAGAGAGAGAGAGAGAGGGAGAGTGTGTGTGCGATCGAGCGTTACGAAGGCACGACGGCGGCAAAGAGGTTGAGCGCGGCACGACTGCAGCTTCTTCTTCATCACGGCGAGGAATCCTCCACGGCAGGAGCATAGAGCGGTGAGTGACACACCATTGCCCTCTTTTGAGCTTGCTAGATTAGTCTTGTTGTGTGCTTGGAGCCATTTGTGGCTCGCACACGGTGTATCGGCAAGTCCCTTGCTTCGACAGTGCGGCAAGGAGCGCACATTTTTGACGCCGCTACCGGGGAATCGCCCTGCACTAAGCCTAAGAGGCACTTTGTGCTTCTCCTATGGGTTGTTTGTAGTAGGAAAGAGGAGGAAGAGGAAGAGGAATGAGTTGTTTTTCTGTATGTTGTTAATTTCTGTGTTGTCTGCAAGTTCTGTGATTTCTGCATAATGTTGTGTTTTTTGTTTGCACACAGTCTTTGCACAATTAGTAGTCGTTAGCTTCTGTTTGCACACAGTGCTGCACACAGTTTTCTGTCAAGGTTTGGCTGCACACAGTGTTTGCACAGCAGGTAGTGAGAGAGGAAGTACGTGGACAGTTAGCTCACTGTCAGCAAGCAGTTAACAGATTAGTTAGTAGATTAGTTAGTGGTTAGCAGCACTGTTAGTAAGTAGATAAGGTAGTGAGTTGTCTGTGAGCTGTTGACTGGGAGGTTAGGTAGGTGAGAGTGTGTGTGGCCAAGAAAAGGTCACCAAATCCGCGCGCGGTCGTCGCCCCAAAAAATTAAAAATTAAAAATTAAAATTAAAAAAATTAAAATTAAAAAAATTAAAATTAAAAAAACGTGAGTGACTGGGGGGGTACACTAAAATTTTGATCGGGATCGGGATTTTTTTTATTTTTTTTAAAAAAAATATTTAAAAAAACCAAAAATATTTAAGCGTGAGTGACTCGCGGGCTACACTAAAATTTTGATCGGGATCGGGATCATTTCCCCAAGCCCAAGCCCAAGCCCGAGCCCAAGCCCAAGCCCAAGCCTAGGCCCAGGCCTCAGTCCTATGATATATACTAGACTCACCCTTATATATATACCCTACTCCCTCAAGAGGGAATGAGAGCATGTGGGGCAAGTCCTCCACTCTCCTCCCTTCTCTTCCCACTTGCACCCTTAGACTTTCTAATTCGGGCCTAGTTCCTTACTAGAAATTGACGGTTTTAGGGATTCCGAGGGCATAAAGTGACCAAACGGAGGGCTGTAAAGCACGGCACGTCCCTCTGACCGAGACGCTCGTTTTGAGCTATCATACGTTCTATTCTATAGCTGGGTCAGAAAAAAAAGGACCAAAAAATCAAAAAATAAGAAAAGACTTGGGTTACAAAACACCCAAAATTACTAGGTGAGCAGCCTTCACAGGCCCTCACTGACACTTCTACGGGATCCAAGTCATATGAACCTACGCTCTGGATGAGTGTTAGAGCACGAGCATATTGGTAGTGCCTCCATTTACGCGGGCACCCATTATTCCTCCACCATAGGTTCTGGACCTTCGGCTGGGACTCAAGGTAGCACGACCCAAGATCCTCATATCGCGTCTAGTGATTCTTCCTCTGACTACGAAGTCATGGAGGGGTATCCTACACCAAACCCTGATAGTTCAAGTCAAGACATGCATGCCATGGGCCCACGGCCCGGGTCCAGCGTGTTTAGCCGCTTAAAAGAGACCCTTAGTAGAGCTACTCGCTCCGAACATGCGGTTAATGAAATAAATGAAGGGAGTGGGGAAGTAAATTCGTCATTCATGCCTAAAATGGACCCTATGCTTCTTGAGAGTGTGCATGTGAATGTTCCATCCATTGTACCTCCTGATCCTTTAGGACTATCTCCCTCTATGGTTTTACTACCCGACGGTAGGGGTCTTGCCGAAGTGCAAGAGATCGAACGCTATATGCAAGCAACAAGGGAGAGGGAAATTGAGAACCTACGAGGGCTAGAACAAAGTCGAGCCCTGAAAGCAAAGGCTCCTATGACAACAATCATGCCAGCCGAGCAACCGAGTGCTCCCAAGGTAGCAGTCACGGAGGGGCAAGCTATGGGGAGCAATAATGCTTCCACTTCAAGGGAAACCTCTAGCACGCCAGGCCTAGATCGGATATTCCTAAACGAAAATTGGGAGTATGACCTACAAGCAGAAGCTTTAACTGACCGGTACACAGGACACACCTATCATGTGGGTTGATTAGATGTTCTACAATCCACATCGGGTGCTACTAGCATAGATGAGCAACAACAGAAAGTCTGTGATGTCCTCCATAGGATTGTCGAGTTAGAAAGACAGAACACAGGGATCAACATGCCTTCAACAGGCTTAATGAGATTCTTGGATACGGGAAAGGCCAACCAACCAACCCTGTCACAAATGGAGACTCCCTCAGTGAGCCCCATTGATCCTCCATATGTTGTTTCGCCAGGAGCCTCAGTACAATCTGAGCCCACAAGTGGCAGCTTTACCTTCCCAGATCTAGCTCATCTTTCTCTTAATGACACTACGGCTACCATGCATATCCCAGTGGTGAGCATGACAAGAAGTACACCATGGAGTTCATTTGTTAATACTGCGCCGATGCCTAGTAGCACAGTGCCCCCAACTATACCTACATGTATGTATCAATCATGTGCACCTGTCGTACCTCAGCCTCATGTAGCTCCTACACCTCCGATTATTCCAAGAGCTTACAATCCACAATGGAATTATCCAAGCTCTTATACAAGTGGAGCCATGCCATTTAATAATAACATGCCATATCAGGCACCCCCTATGCCTAGGGCCATGCCTGTAAACTTTGGACCACCGTCTAGTACACCACCATACGAAATTTGGGACCCACCACCATACGAAATTTGGGACCCAAGAGCCGCGCGTATGCCAAGGCCAAGGCCAACTCCCATCTCACATGTGGTTCCAGGAGCACATACACCCATTATACCTGCTCAAATAGGAGATTTGACAGCATTTGCTCAAACTATCGGTCGCTCTATTGCGGAAAACATGCATAGTGCACCTGATAGAGAGCCTAGGAGCAAGGCAGTTCAAGTAGCTAAGCTCACACAGAAATTCAATGGAGACGGAGATGCTAGAAAGCATATGGAAGTCTTTGAACATGTGTGCGATTCCTTGGAAGAGCACAATGAGCTACATAAGTGTAAGGCTTTGAGTTTGACCCTAAGCGGAAAGGCTGGAGATTGGTATAGAACCTTAAGAGTAGAAGAAAAAACGATCTACTCTACTCTTAGGAGACTGTTCTTAAAAGAATACATACGAGAGGGAGTACTTTGGGGTGTAGCCTCTCAGCTCCAGAAAGCCCAACGAGAAGAAGGTGAATCCGTGAGAGACTTCATTAGTCGCCTAAAGAATTTCAATTCTCGATGCAATCCAAACGAGCCATTCAACAACAATCAATTGCTCGATAGATTCATTAGGGGACTACGACATGAAAGTATTTATAATGGCCTAGTCATTAGAGGTATCACTACTTGGGAAGCAGTCACTATGAATGCAATCCAATTGGAGGACAATTTAATGATTGCAGGAGAAAGAGTGTCTGCCGAGATGAAGTCTAGTAGCTCGCAAGCATCAGGGCATGAGCCAATGAAGATAAAGCCAATCGTGAAAGAGCAAACGATATCTGAGATGACTTTGGCAGATCTCACAAAGGCCATCCAAGAAAGCCTTAGGGGTAATCATGCTCCACAAAACACTCATATGTATCCAAGAAGGGAGCAACAATGGTGCTCAATTTGCTTGGGCCCACATACTACGAGTGAATGCCCTACTTTCAGAGTAAAGTTTAACGGGACTTGTAACGCATGTGGTAGGTATGGCCATCAAGCGAAGGATTGCCTAATGCTTAAACGCATCATGGAAAATAGACCGCCTATAGCTTGGGCAGACTCACCTCGAGTTCCTGCATTGATGCCTACCCCACCCATGGAGCAACAGTTGCCATTACAGCACATGGTCCCTAGAACCCAAAATGTGGTCCAAACCACACCCTTGCCACCTCCAGTGCTAGGACCGCAACCCCCTCATCCAAGAGTTACACCTATGAACCAAATAGGTTGCGAGTCATCTAATACTTATGTAGATTGCGAAGAGGACATAGACTCTAGTATCACCTATGGAGTCGACATGCTTGAGGAGTGTCCCATGCACTATATGGAAGACCATTGGGGAAAAATCAAACCGGTATATCAAGCTACTGCGCTAGCAGCAAGAGGCCAAAACATTAATAGTTTTGCCAGGAGACCACCTCTTCAATGCTACGAATGTGGTGGACCACATCGAGTAGCTGAGTGCCCCATTAGAATGCAAAAGAATGCTGCACTAATGCAAACAAGTCAAGGGAGTGCATTGGCAATGCCAATACTCACTTGTAATCGTTGTGGCATAGATCATTTGATCGCACAGTGTCCTAACAATCCAAATGCACCGAAAATCACACCATTGAACATAATAGAGATTGTTGATGGGACACCACCAACTATAAACATAGCACCAGTGAATGCACTCACACGGTCGATGCTCCAAAAGCAAAATTACATCCTCGAAGAGAGAGATGCTGCATCCATTGGCCGAGCGAGAAAGAAGAAAACACGAAGAAAGAAATCCCTTAATGCTTCTAGCTCAAAACTTAGTTCAAGGACTAACATAGGGACAGGAGAGGATCCCATGTATATGAATGACCCTGAGGATGACTCAGATTCGATAGAGACCATGGAGACCAAAACTATTACTACAAAGGAAAAAACAAGTGAGGAGGATCACGAGAGGGAATTACGACGAACACCAAAAGAGTATTCAAAGTTAAACTACCCAGTTGCGAACCCCCAAGATAAGCCACGAGAGACGAAAAATGAGGATTGCAAGAGAAAGATTGGAACCTATCCAAACCCAACAGTGGAAATTGAACGAGTCCAACAACTGAGGGGTCTGGTGGAAGAAACTCAACGAACATTAGAACCTGAACCCAAACATATCCAGATGTCGGACACAGTGTTCCCCACACAAGTTCAACCTCACAAGAACTACAGGCCGTTAGCTATACCCAGTATCATTCGGGAAGAGAGTGAGGGTAGGACATCTGAAAGTGGACACACCCTTTCCTACTAGAGAGAATGTTTGGTGAGGGAATGTCCGACCCCCTTGAGGAAGTGGAGATTCCATCTTCACCATTCTCTTGTCAGGCTCCTACGTCCCACAAGATGCCATTAAATGTTGCCAAATTGATGGATTTCATGTCTTTAGAAGTTAGAACCACCATCATGTCCAAACTATATAAAGACCCCGAGCTAGTCTCAGCTCTTTGAGCCTTCCTCAATGGAGAATTACAGACCGGATTACCACAGTTTGCACATATGAACAAACCTGACTCGGTAATGAATGATGAGGAACATTTAGCACCAACATCTGACCTAGCGGGACATGAATCTGTAATTGAAGTACCCGTTAACAAGTTGGGGCAATACTTTGAAGGTGATGAATCTAATGCTACTCTACCAATCACTACTAAAGGATTAACTGTAAAGGGGGTCCTTGACGGTGGTGCGGGAGTCAGCATGGTGACAAAGAGTTGTTGGGAGTCTATGGGGCGACCTCACCTTGAAGCCACAAGTGTAGTGGTAAAAATGGCTAATGGATCTATTGTTACGCCTATTGGAATGCTAAAGGATCTCAGAATCAAGGTCTTGGGACACAAGGTAAGGCAAACTTTCATTGTTATGGATTTTTCCAAGCATCCTATGTCATTTGAGATGATCTTAGGGCGTCCATTCATGAGGGAAGCAAAAATGGTGCATGACTGGTCCAAAAACCACGTCTACTTTCAGTTCCAAGACTCTGTCATTCGAGTTGATCTTTTAAGTGGTCGAACGCATCCTCTAGGAAATAAATTCATCATTGATAATCGATGAGACACAACAATTCACTCAGCTCCATTACAGTATTGTTACAAGTGTAATGAAGACACGGATATTGGGGAGAACTCTCCTTATATGGATATCCTACCCGGAATGGCTGAGTCAAACAATGTCGATTGGTTACACCTAGCGGCAACTATAGATACATGGGGAGCTAGAGGAACAACCTGGGTAACACCATATGGGGAAGAGATACCACACATTGCACCAGTAAACATGTTAGGTGTAGCGCATGTAACATCCGATGATAAGAAAGAGGCACACCTACCTGAGAGTGAAACCGATGATTCCTCAAAGGCTTCAGGCCAATACACATCAGAAACGGAATTTCAGGGAGAAATGGATTCAGAACCTGAGGAAACATCGAGTGAGCCAAGTATAGAAACTGAACACTCAAGGTCTAGTACGACCATCTATGGTAATTTATATGAGAGTGAAGAAGATACAATCTAAGACCTATCAAGCGAGTCGAGTTCAAACATTTACCAAAATCAAAACCTTAACAAGAAACAAAGGTCATATAAGAGACGACGATATCGAGCAAATGTGAGAGCTAGGATAAACAAGGAAAGATCTACTGCAGAATGGCTTAGCTATCTAGGGGCATGTGATGCTCATTGAAAGCTAGTAGACAATTGGGGTGAACATCTCCAGAGTGTCATGTGGTGCAGCCCGCAACCCATTGACCTCGCTCAATTGGAGGTTACAGAGCCGAAATTGAGTCGAACTATAAGAAGACGTCAAAACCGAGAGTTAGCACAACAACAAAAGGAGGCAGAACTAAAAGAAAGGTCTCCGTCAGGACAAGATCCTGCTGACTTACATACGGCACCTGAACATTTTAAATCTTATACCACGGGGGAGCAAAAGGTTGTGTATGCCAAAGCCCAACGAATACCTACCAATGGAAGCAGTGGAGTCTATGATGGTCCAGCGATAGTTAAAGAGATAGAATTAGCAGAACCAGGTGAGGAGTTTAAACCAGTCTTTATTGCTCAAGACCTTACCAAAACTGAAGAGGCTGTACTTAAAGAGCTCCTCAAGGAATACAAGGATATCTTTGCTTGGACATATCATGACATGAATGGCGTTCCACCTTCTGTGGTGCAACATACAATTCCCATGATCAACACTGCTAAACGCGTCCAGCAACGACCCTATCCAATGAATCCTAAGTACACCAAAATTGTACAAGAGGAGATTGAAAAACTTATCCAATGTGGATTCATGTACCCTATTGAGCACTCAGAATGGGTTTCTCTAATAGTCATTGTGCCAAAAAAGAATGGGAAACTAAGAGTGTGCGTGGACCTCAAGAAAGTTAATGCAGCCACTAGGAGAGATCATTATCCCTTGCCATATTCAGAACATGTGCTTGAAAGAGTTGCGGGCAAGGAAGCTTATAGCTTTTTAGATGGGTACTCTGGTTACAATCAAATCACAATTGCATTAGAGGACCAAGCTAAAACTGCTTTTATCACAGAGTTTGGAGTGTTTGCATTTCGTGTTATGGCTTTTGGCTTAACGAATGCCCCTGCTACATTCCAACGATTAATAAACACTGCGTTTAAAGAATTTCTAAGGGAGTTTTGTGAAGCTTTCCTAGACAACCTTTGTGTTTATTCTTCTTGGGAGAAGCATTTGTTATATCTACGAAAAATATTTGAAAGGTGCAGATTTTATCGCATCTCATTGAACCCTTTCAAATGCCAATTTTGGGTTAAGCATGGAGTCATTCTAGGGCATATAGTGTCCAAGAACGGGATATCCACAGATGAGAGTAAGATTAAAGCCATTGCCGATTTGCCACCACCTACGAACTATAAAGGAGTTCAAAGATTTATGGGCCATGTTGGTTATTATCGGAGATTTATTTTAAACTTTGCCGAGATAGTGCGTCCATTGTACAAGCTTCTTATCGAGTTTCACTGGACGGAAGAATGTCATCAATCTTATGAGTTATTAAAGAAGGCCCTAACAAGTGCTCCAATCCTGCGAACACCCGATTGGAATGTACCTTTTCATGTGCATATTGATGCATCAAATTTTGCTATTGGGTGTGTTCTAACTCAACCAGGAGAACATAAATTGGACTACCCTATTAGCTTTGCAAGTCGCCAATTAAATGATGCCGAGATGAACTACACTACTACAGAGCGCGAAGGTCTAGCCATGATTCACGCAATAAAGAAATTTCGCTATTACCTTCTTGCTACCAAGTTTGTGTTTTATGTTGATCATCAAGCATTGCTATATTTGGTAAACAAGCCGTGTTCCACAGGTCAAATTACACGATGGTTGTTAATTCTTCTTGAGTTTGACTTCACCGTTGTTGTGAGGCCTGGGAGGAAACATGTCATGGCAGATCATTTATCTCGTATCCCTAATGGCGAAGCTCCTACGGGGGTTGATGATGAATTGCCTGATACTCCTTTGTTCATTGTTGAGACAATGCCTGAATGGAGTGAAAAGATTGTTAACTTCTTAGTTAATGGAAAGAACTGCGAAAAGATATAGCTCGAAAATTAATCAAGGAATGCGAACCCTATTGCTTACTGGCTGGAACTCTCTATAAGAGAGAAAAAGATGATGTTCTTAGACGCTGTGCCCGCGAGGATGAGTATTTATATATTCTACAAGAGGCCCACATGGGTGTAGCTGGTGGTCACTTTTCAGGAGACTTGACTACCCGAAAGATCTTACAGTCAGGCTATTGGTGGCCCACTCTGTTTAAGGATGCATCACTTTTTGCAAAGGGATGTGATGAATGCCAACGCTTCAAGAAGCCACAAAGAAGTGATAGGATGCCTCTACATCCCATCAAGGTAACCCAACCATTTGAAAAGTGGAGCTTAGACTTTGTAGGACCGATTAGTTCGGCTGCACGTAACACGCAATCACCATATATCATTGTGGCTACCGACTATGTAACCAAATGGGCTGAAGCAAAAGCAACACGAAAGGCGGATGCAAAAACAACAGCTAAGTTCCTCTTTGAGAACATTATCACACGTTTTGGATGCCCCTTTGAACTTGTGAGTGACAATGGAACTCATTTTATAAATGAAGTAATAAAAGAACTCACATCAAACTTCATGATATCTCACCACAAGTCTACACCCTATTATCCCCAAGCAAATGGCCAAGCTGAGAGTACCAACAAAACTCTCATCTCCATTTTGACAAAGACAGTGGAGGCTCATCGCACTGATTGGGACCTAAAGCTTACATCAGCTTTATGGGCTTATCGTACTGCGTATAAAGTTGCTATTAATTGCACACCGTTTAAGATGGTGTATGGCCAAGAAGCAGTTATGCCATGGGAATTTGTCATTCCTAGTCTTCGAGTAGCTTCTCAAGAAGGTTGGGATGGTAACCCCTTAGTGGAACGATTATATATCCTGGAAAGGCTAGATGAAGAGAGGCAATTAGCTGTGCGAAATGCTCTAGTGGAGAAGGATAGGAGAAAGAAGTGGTTTGATAGCCATTTAAAGGATAAAGACATCAAGGTTGGTGATAAAGTTCTTATGTACGGGGTACGTAATGAAAAAAAGAAATTGAAATACGCTGGTAAGGGGCCATATCGAGTGTGTGAAATTACCCCGCAAGGTACCATTCGTGTGGAGACTCTAGATGGAGTTGAAACCATTGGATTCCTTAATGGGATTAAATTCAAAAGATATTATGATCCTCTAAGCGAGGAAGAGTTGCAAGCCATCCATCAAAAGAAGGCTGCCAAGGAACAAGCAGAGCTTAAAAAAATCCAAGCAAGAGTTGAGGCTCGAGAACGACAACAACGTCTTAGACGCCAACGAGAGGCTAATCTGGGAATCACGCAAGCATTTTTCGAGGACACAGATGACAACTCATTAGAATCTGAGCCACCCCTACGATACCCAATTGAGCTAAATAGCCCCTACGGGAAAGTACTATACAATGCCTTATTAGATACGGGAGCTAAACACAATTTGTTATCCTATGGAGTTTGGTGTCAATTAGGGAAACCAACCCTATCCCCGAGTACGATGCAAGTCAAGGCCATTAATAAAAAGAAAACTGCTATTCTTGGAGTCCTTCAGACCCCTATTGTCTATGACAATGGAAGCATAGTGCAGAGGTTTCTACTCATGCCCGCGGGAGCTATGGAAGGCAACGTAAACCTGGGACGCACGTGGATGTTGGCAACCAAATGCACTATTGATTGGGATACTGTTAGTGTCACGACGCGACCACCGACTCTTACCCCTATCATTCAAGCAAAGTCACCTACGTTGCAAACTCTAGCAAAGTTGAAGGATAGCCAACATTCACAAGCCAAGGTGGTTAACTCGTCTTTGCCTGCTACCCATGAACCTAGCACTTCAACACTTGTAGTTGCAGCAAGCAGTAATATTGCAAGTACGCATCCACAACCTAAGAGTACATATCAATGGGTCCCCAAGGCCTTACTTCCAACTACCTCAACCCTCCCATCCATTCCAAGAAAAAATTTCCTGGGAAAACCAAGAGCGCGCCCTAGAAGAGTCAAGACCAAATCACGATGGATTCCAAAACAACTATTAGAAGCCCAAGGCTACTATGATGGAAATGAGCAAATTTGGGTACCTAAACGTAAAATGTGTCCTTCCCTATCGACAACAAACCCATATGAGTCAAACAGTGTAACGCTAAAGCCAATGGCAGACCGTGGGAAGGGAAAGATCACAGAATGCTACACACCTAGTTCAGAGCTAGTTTGGGCTACAAGGCAAAACCAATTTATTCCACCTAGCTCTGGAAGGGGGGAGTTCCATGAAGCTTCTAGCTCCTCATGTAATACATCCATAGAGGTAAAAGCTTCTACATAGCCTCCATCTATAGTAATGGACTTCCATGAAGCTACAAAAGAATCCACACCTCGCAATGTTCAAGAATCACCTGATGAACCACTTCAAGTTCGATCCTGGGAGAGTACCTTACCACCTTTGCAACTTGACAAGGCACCTAGGGTAATAGAAAACTACTGGCAAAAATCCTCACCTATTACCAACTGGAACAATTGATTTCAAAGGGTGACGACATCATTTCAAACGGTATGATCTACCCAAGGAAGGGGGGAGTGTTTGTGGACATCCATCATTCACTTGCTTCCCTCTCAACCTTTCTCCCTGACCTCTTAATCTCCGATCTTAGGGAATGTATATATAAAGCCTTATAGTCACAAAAACAAGATAAAAAAGTAAAAGAGCAAGAGCCATAACACAAATCATAAAAACAAATTATGCACAACAACACAACCCTTGTAATATTTTCACTCTAACCATCATCTATTTGCGTGTACAGATATAGCTAGTACGCTAGAGTCATCCACTCCTGCCTTGGGTGAGAGGTACCCTCGTTACTTTTCACAAATATTTCACATGGTCTTTCCAGTGCTTGCATGTGAATGGGATTTGATAGGTACGCTAGCATGTGAGAGGAATTTTGAGGAGTTAGAATGGCTGATACGTCTCTTGACCACGTCTGATCCATACGTAGTAGAGAGCGTTTCTCCCATTGCACAAGCCTACCCTTTTGACCAAGATGACTATAGGCGTCTAGTGACCTTCTTAGTAAACATGGGCACCTATGATGAAGAAGAAAATTTACACGACTACACGGATGGCACATATGGTCTCATGGATGATGACTTTGTTTATCTCGACGACGAAGATAGGGGTTTAGCCTTAGGGTTTCCCCCCAACCTCTACAATATCCTATTCCCTTGACTCTCTAGGGGGAGTGCAAATAATTAGGTTAGGGTTCCTTATGTTTTTTGTTGTGTTCAATAAGTGTTGGTACCTTTTTCCACTAATGTGCCTCTTGGAGGTATTCCTTTTGTTTCCTAGTGTGTACAGGAGCATGTTGCTATTGGTAGGATTTGGCCCTTCAGGGAATCTTTATCTCGACTCACTCTTCAAATCAAGCGCGACCATCGACACAAACAGGTGTTTCTTGTCCATTAGCATTGCCCCTTATCTTTTTTGCATCTATGATTGTCAGCTTTAATTGTGATTGGTAGCCTAATATTCACCGCATTTGCTTAGTATCAAACATTTAATTCAATGTAATTTTTTGTCATAATCACTTATCTAGGTTTAAAAATCAAGCAGTCCAACAAACTAGTTTGACCAAGTTAGGTGTTAGAAATCTTCTCTTAATACCATGGGGAATGCCTTCCTAATAATAAATGGTTACTTAGGTTCTTAATCCGATTTAGGCAGCATTGTGTGAAATGTACTAGGGCTTTCTAGTGGGCTTGACCCTATTGACCTTTAGCTTAAGTATTATAATGGGAGTTTACTAGTGTGATGAGCCTGGGGAGGTGTATCAGTGTTATATGACCCCCCAAAGTTACAAAATTAAATGTTGAAAATGAACAAACAAAAAATCAAAGTGCACACTGTAAAATCTTAAGCTGGAAGAGAAAACTCATCTTGATTTGGTACTTCACTCACATGTATTGCCTATGGTACTAGAGCCCTAGAGGTTCCCAGTATGGGCGCTTTTACTTGAAAAGCAAAAAACCCAAGGCATACAAAATAAGCACACACATCAAAATTGAATCACTGTGAAAAGACTTTGGGGGGTCAAAGAAAAAGTAATCAGTCAGGAGATGATTTCATGAGAAATTCCTTTTATGGTAGCTTAACTACAAGGTCTTCTAGATATAGCCTCTAGTCAGCCCTCGAACATGAAAACTTGGCTCTCGCGATTAAACAACTTAATTGACCACAGAAAATTAAGAAGCTTACCCATGGTATTAATATTCGATCTCTAGTGCCTTTCGACCGTCAAATTAGCGACCCCAGACTTGTTTAATTTTTTTTACCTTTATATCTGTTTATGCATTTGATTACATTGCAATTTAATGTTCATTGCTGACAAATTGTTTGAAATTCTTTTACCAATCAATTTGTCTACCTAAAACTGCATATGCTTTTTAATCACTTATGAGAATGCAATTATTGTGCCAATGTTGTTTGATTTTGCAGTGACTGAAGAAGGCTAAGGACATTCATCTCAAATGCTCTTCCACCTCGACGAACGAGCTTCAACTCAATAGCTTCCGAGGACGGAATCTACATCAGGAAGGGGGGCATGTTAACCCTCACGGCTCACGGACACCCCATCACCTACGACGGTGTATTATGTATTTGGTAGAGTCAGGTACCGGGCTTGTCGGACCAATAGGAAAAGGGTAAGAGTGATCGCCGATGACAGGCGCACTCTAACTGGGACATTCAAGGGATTAGTTGGCTAAGCATGGGCGCCCAAGTGTGAATGGGGTGAGCTCATATAAAATCCAACTAAACCTAAAATTCACTCATTCTCTCATTTGTGCAATAGAAGAGTGCTCTTGCTCCATCTCCATCTCCATCTTCTTCTTCTTCACCTCCTCGTGTGTGTGTGCATGTGAGAGAGAGAGAGAGAGAGAGAGAGAGAGAGAGAGAGAGAGAGAGGGAGAGTGTGTGTGTGCGATCGAGCGTTACGAAGGCACGACGGCGGCGAAGCGGTTGAGCGCGGCACGACTGCAGCTTCTTCTTCATCGCGGCGAGGAATCCTCCACGGCAGGAGCATAGAGCGTTGAGTGACACACCATTGCCCTCTTTTGAGCTTGCTAGATTAGTCTTGTTGTGTGCTTGGAGCCATTTGTGGCTCGCACAGGGTGTATCGGCAAGTCCCTTGCTTCGACAGTGCGGCAAGGAGCGCACACCTACATTGGACCAGGTTATCTACTTTTTATCATATCTAACCATGTGCATACTTGGTTGTTTCTCTAGCTCTGTAATGGCTGCTTGAAGCGGTTGATGGTTGGACCTCCTCTTCACCTTGTTGGTTATGTACCATAATTGGAATTTCATAACTTAGATATTAATATTTCCTATAGTAGTCCTAGTTTTTCATAATGGAGTCTTCGCCTTCTTATGATTCCAAACAATTGAAATACCAATAAAAGGAAGTATCACGTAACTTGGTTGCCTTGCATCCTGAATCATAAAATGTCTATTTACAATTTTATATAATCAAAAGGTACAACTGCTATATTGGGCTCTTATACATATAGCTTTATTGAATCTACACTAATGTAGGATTTTGGTGTGTATCTCTAGTTGAAAAACAAAGCTTTGGTTATCTTATCATTCACTCATGGAATACCTAAACACTCATGAAGTGCTACTGCTAGTCTGATCTCACTCTTGTTGGTGGCCTCAGTTCTCACTGATTTTTGCAGAAATTAGTGTTCACTTGGTTGGTTTACATTGAAAATTATTGTTTATAATACATTTTTTATTTATACTGGTAGCATATTCATTCTATGCTTGAATGGGATTCGGTCACTTCATATTGTAGACCTTTGATTTTAGCTGATTATTTGCATCATATTCTAGGACATTCCTTTTAGAATAAGGCATAATGATTACGAAAAGAATGTTATGAAAAGCATGAGTTGAGCATGGGATTTTGGTTTTGATTTTCTCTTTTACCTAGCTGCTTTACCCTTCCTTGCTATGCATGGTTGGACCTAGTTATGGCAAGGCTCCCCGTTCTCTTGGGATAAAGACACCTTTGAGTATTGCTTCTGGTTCTCATCTTGATGATGCTTACCTTGGCTTTTAAAATTTGTTAGTCTCACATGGTTTTCTAGCTTGTTTTGAGGATACAATATTTCAAACTTTCATAGCGTATGCATTATTGTATAAACGTTTTGGGCTCTACTAGGATTATTATGCCAATAATTATATGCTCTCCTAAAAATACTTTTTTGTACTTCTTAACATTTTAATTCACTTCTAATTTTTCCTTTGGATTAATCTACAAGCCTGCCAATTAGATCATGGGTCAAATACATCCTCTCATACAGCTAATGAGGATTTTTTAAGATGGCTGAGCTAGGTAGTTGGTGTGGTTACTTGGATCCTATGTTGAATGAAATTTATATTGAAGCGGCATCTGGTTAATTTAATACTACTTTGAGAATGTGAAACAATGTCTTGGACTATTGATTCATGGATTTGTTGAAAGAAGAAAGCTGGCAATATGAAAGATATTCACTTTGAAAACATGGACTGCCATGTATAAGAAAATCTTCATGATGGTAGTCAGGTCATATAGAAAAATATTGAATGAAAGTTATAGTGAAGCTGCATCTGATTACTTTAATACTACTCTGAGAATGTCTTCGGCTACTGTTTCATGGATTTGTTGAAAGAAGAAGTTGGAAATATGAAAAACATTCACTTTGAAAACATGGATTGACATGTATAAGAAAATCTTCATGATGGTAGTCAGGTGATATAGAAAGTGTAAAAAAACAAGAATTTTTACGTCTTAAAACATGGATTTTTCAAAATGTTAAAACATTGATACTTGAGTAAAAGGTAGGTTACCTATTGTTAAACCATTCCCATCGATGGGAACAGTAAATGAAAAAAAAAATCTAAGGAAAAAGCTTATTTTACTTAAAAATTCAATTTACTTTAGGAAAGTATTAATCTAATATTGTTTGAATACAACATGGATCACAATTGATAGGTTTTTTGATAGATGTAAAATGTATCCAAGGCTAAAAAATATTTTGTACTGCTTATATGGATGGAGGTGAGAATTCTATTTTTGCTTGAGAGATTAGCTTTGCTAATAGCTATAGTTCAACCCCAAAGATGAAGACATGCTTCATCTATGGATTCATTTTTTGTTCAAATTTATAGGATAACTGGAACTTTTGCTTCATTCTAACCATATTGTACATAAATGATTCAAATGCAAAAATGTTTGTGTACAAATACCTTCATGTTGTCTAAAGCTGGTTGTCTTTTGAACATAGCATTCTTTTGTGTATAAGTATTATCTTTAATGGAGCAGCTGCGTAAGTTGGGGCATTGGTTTTGACTTACTTCTTGTCCATTAGCCTTTGATAATCCCACTATACGCAATTCCTTTTAGGTTGATAGTTGTTAGGTGGTCTATTTATGAATCTACATAGGGTTCCTATTCACAACCATTTTGGGTCCTTTGACTTGGCTAGTTTTAGGAAATTGGAGCTACCATTCTTACTACCTCTTGCTAGATTTTGAATCCACATTTATTGTCTTCATTTCAAGAAATGAATGGATTGCTTGAATGAAGGTCTTCTACATTGACATTTACTGGCCCAAAACTTGAAAACTCCTAGTGGAGTATAACGTTCATAGAGACATTATTTGACACTACTTATTCATTAAAAAGTAGTGCTAAAAAGGTTTTCTAAAATTTGACTTACGTTGCACTACCATCTCTAGTAAAGTAATTGACCACGTTTTAGGCTTGATTGTTTTATTCTCACCAACTTAATGAGGCAATAGGACCATACTCAATGGGCCTACTACCTAAGAGTAGGGTGCATGGGAAAGGATTAGCACACGTGCACACACTCGCACACAATTGTCATTCTATAGTGATTACTCCTTTTTGTGTGGGATTTTTCCTTTGTGTAGGCATGGTGCTTATGTGAGAACCATGACTACCTCATGACCTTTGGTGTAGGTCCTTACTATGTAGGATGTTGTGGCACAAGCAACTAGAGAACCATGTGTAGTCATGCGATAGTTATGGTGTAGTCATTAGAGTTTGGTGAAAGGGTAAACGCCAAGGTTTCTTGGCAGAGGTCCATGTGTAGTCACTTGATTGTTATATTGTAGCCATTAAAGTTGTGTGAAAGGGTGAAGGTCAAGGTCTCTTGGCAAAGGGAGGGAAAAGGACATTTGAATGTTGGAGATGGAGAGAAGCCTACTTGGAAGCATATGCAAGAGTCCATTGTGTGGGCTACCTTATCTCTCTCTCTCTCTCTCTCTCTCTCTCTCTCTCTCTCTCTCTCTCTCTCTCTCTCTCTCTCTCTCTCTCTCTCTCTCTCTCTCACACACACACACACACACACACACACACATAGACACACATTGTGAGTGCATGCATGCATGTATGGGTTAATGCAAGCACACACATTTGCATGTGTGTGCGTGTATGCACACACACACACACACACAGATTATGAAAGCAACATTTTCTTACCTACCATAATCACAAATAAGTTTTGTGATGATAAAATTGTAAGAATACCTCACCCAATCATTTTGGGAAGACCATGGTTGCAATCAAAGGTAAGATAGTCATGGAATCGATACAATTTTCATTAAAATAACAACTTGAGAACACCAGGAGTAACTTCAAATGACTACGCAATGCCACCCATGGTGCCTTGATCTGTTTGTACCAATTCCTTATCTAATCTACAATTTGAATGTAGCACATTTGATTAGTAGGTTCATTATAGATGGGGTAGAGAGCTAAATAAATCTTTGGTAGCTTGTCTTCTATCATTGGGAGTACATACATCAATATTGGCAAGTCTGTCTTTATGTTCCAGTAGGTCAGATAGACGTTTGGCATAGGTTTGGAAAAAAAAAAAAGCTTCTTCTTGCTTTTTGTGCCTTTTGAGGTTCTTTTGTGAAAAGAAATGCCAGATCCTTAATCTACAAGTCCCGGGAATTCTATGGTTCAATTTCGTAAAAATCTACTTTTCAAGTGCTTTTCATGTTATTTTTAACTTTTCATGCTTTTTGGTGCTTTTTGAAGAAAAGCAAGTTTGTTTCCTTGTTTGGGTGAACAAGTAGCTTTCCCAAGTTAGGTTGTAAATTTTACTATTGTCTATCTCATGGATCTCCTATGATCTAAGCTACTATGAATTAGGACAGAGTTTTCCTTAAGAGAATTCTTTAGAGGAGACTAGAGGTTGTGTTGGTCTGATTTCATTGCACATTAGAACATTAAGATCATGCACATAATTCAAAGAGAGTACCACAATTAAGATTGAAAACTTGATGAGGATCGGATTTGCTTGGAGCCGGTCCCCCCTCCAAAAGGCCTTTGTATTATAAATCTCTCTCAAAAAGAGAATGCAAATTGGGATCCCAAAGAAGGCACAAAGTAGGGAAATAGCCAACAAACAACACCTCCAGGTTGTTGACAAAATTTAGTGTCCAAAATTTTTAGGGATTGAATCACAATTCCTGTACCTTTTTTGGGTTTTGGACCAAGGAGCTACTCATTGAAAAAATTGTTAGCATAATCAAGTAGGGTTAAGGGGTTTGACAAACAAAAATCAGGGTAAAAACACAAAATCCAATAGAAAGACAAAAACCGACCTTGTAGACATAGAGCTCTAGATTTGGCCCGCCAACTTAAATGCCAAACTGGGATATGAATGTGGAAATCTTCCAAACATAGGCAGAGTAAACAATTGATCAAGTCTTGGAACCTAATGTTGAGCAAAATGGATATCGATCCATGTACCCTAGCCACTTTAATAAATTGGAGCACAGATAACTTCATTAGTATTTATACACATAGGAGGGCAATCGCTAAATTTGGATCACAATCCAACAATTTTGCTAGATAGAGACAAGGTTGATACGACAGATAGACCTAGTCATAAGGAGCACATAGGAGTTTTTACAACTGAAATTGGATTCATAAAAGTGTGTCATCCATTCTCAACAAGGTTTCCAAGTTCAATATTGAAAATTTCCATAACTAATCAATGTTTGTTGTAAATGACATGGTGCTAGAAATAGGGTTGTAAGAAAACACACACAGCTTGGAGAAGACAAATACACGGCAGAGAGTAGCATTACTTAGTGTGCAATGGAAAGATAAGATAGCCCTAGAATGATGGGCATATATACAATGCACAGGGGGGGGAACCTCCCAGCGAGGGGAAAAATGCCCCGGCGGTCCTAAGTGTGTTCACACTCATCACTGCCACATATGTATGGTAACAAATCCACCCTATGAATGATGCGCTGAATGAGTGCTAGCACATAGAGTATAGGGAAGTGACATGCCCTGAGGACAGGATCCATCCACAAAGGGGAGTAAACCCAAAGCTTTGCAGAGAAATCTTCAAACTTCTCATGAGACAATGATTTTGTGAAATAATCTGCAAGGTTGTCCTATGTTGGCACATAAGCCAAGTTGATCTCTCCTGCTGAGAGTCTCTCCTTGACATAGTGATAATGCACCTTAATGTGCTTTGTGTGAGCGTGAAAAATTGGTATCCTTGCAATTGCCACTATGCTTTGACTGTCATTATAGATGATGTTGGCAGTGTCCTATCCAACACCCAAATCAGCCATAAGGTGTTTGAGCCATACACACACTCAATCGTGTTGTAAAGACTACCCTATACTCAACCTCACAACTAGAAGCAGCCACACTAGATTGCTTCTTGCTCAACCATGATATACATGAATTTCCAAGCATGAAACAAAAACCACTCATGGACACTTGCGTGTCATAACAACCAGCCCAATTTGAGTCCAAAAAAGCATGTAAATCTGGCCGCAATGATCCCCCTTGGGATAAAACAACCCAAGATGTAAGGTGCAACTCAAGTAGCGAAAGATCCTCTTGATAGCCTGCCAATGCTTACACCTTGGGCTATGCATAAATCTGCTGACATGTGAGATTGAAAACTGAATATCTGGCCTCATATTGCATACATCAATAAGGCATCAACATCCATTTGGTTAAGAATGACATTGACAACATCACTATCATCATGAAGACTCAATATCAAACTTGTTTCAATGGGAGTGGCAATAGGTTTGCAATCCTCAATTCCAAGCTTACATAGCAATGTCTCTATGTAACTTGTCTGACACAAGGAAATATCGCCATCACATTGCTTAAATTGTATATCCAAGTAATGATGCAATAGACCCAAATATTTCATCTTGAAAGTAGCATTCAAATCATCATTAAATTCAGCAATATGTGCCTCATTTGGACCAGCAAATCAACACATCATCAACATATAGAACAACAATGAGAATTACATTTCCCTCATGCTTTACATACAAAGTGCTTTTTGTTGGACTATTATGAAAGCCTCATTTGACCAAATGAGTGTCAATTTTCCCATACCAAGCACGAGGAGTCTGTTTCAACCCATACAAAACTTTCTTACATTTACACCCTTTATCCTCTTCTCCTTTCTTGGGAAAATTGCAAGGTTACGTTACATAAACTTCCTCAAATATGTCACCATTCAAGAAATCAGTAACAATGTTTGATTGATGTACATGCCATCCAAAATGAGCTACAAATGCACATAGAAAACACACAGTGGTCATACGACAAGTGGGAGAAAAAGTCTCTTTATAATCTATGCCTTTTTGTTGTGATCACTAGATTTACAATAATGGCAATGCATCTTCTTTTTCCCTTTTCACTAGAATTCCCAAATGAGGTGTTGCTAGTAGAAGCATTGGAAATAGGGGATTTGCCACTCATCGAAGAACCAAGAGAAGTGGCTACATTGTTGTTATCACTTTTTCTTTGAGTAGCAATAAAGGCATGTTCAATTGCATGCTATTTAGCCATGTTTTTTCTTGAAAGTGACTCTTGCAACATCAATGTGCATAATGCATCAACTCGGGATTTCCTTGTTGGGTCATAAGTCTCCTAATACTAGTAAAAGTCTAGTAACAATCCGACAAAGCATCAAGAATAATCTGCACAAGAGAGCTATTAGAAATGACTTCACCTACAAAATTAAGTTTCTCATTAATATCCTTGATACCAACAAGGAAAGTGTCCATTTCATCTTCCTCATGCATAATCTTTGACTCTAGCTCTATACGCAACAATGCAATTTTAGCCTCATTGCAACTTGCATAAAGACCAACCAAAATATCCCAAGCCTGTTCTATAGATTTAGTTGAACAAATGTAAGGAGTAATAGTATGCTTCATGGATAACGTAATCAATTCATTAGCTTGCGAATCTCTAACGTCCCAAGGAGCTTTCTCAACCGTCAACATAACACCTCTGGTAGCAGCGACCTTGCCACCAAAACCTGCAACATCATTAACATTGTGTGCATCCTTATAACTAGGATGTACATCAATGCCTGTTGGAATTAGGGTTGCAGAGAAACGTACAGCTTGAAGAAGACGAAGGAAGCTCAAGGCACATAATAGAGAGTGTTTTACTTAGTGTGCAATCGAAAGATAGATAGCCCTAGAGTGATGGGCTATATACAATGCACGGGGGGAAAAATCTCCTAAAGAGGGAAAAAATGCATCGGCGGTCCTAGTGTGTTCACACACATCACTACCACATGTATATGGTAACAAATCCCCCCTGGAGTGATGCGGTGAACGAGAGCCGGCACATGAGTAAAGGGAAGTGCCATGCCCTGAGGACGTGATCAATCCACAAAGGGGAGTAAGCCCAAAGCTTTGTGGAAAGCTTTGAGCTTCTCACGAGACAATGCCTTTGTGAAAAGATCTACAAGGTTGTCCTTCGTTGGCACAAAAGCCAAGCTGATCTCTCCTGCTGAGAGCCTCTCCTTGACATAGTGGTAATGCACCTCAATGTGCTTTGTGCGAGCATGAAAAACTAGGTTCCTTGCAACTACCAATGCGCTCTGACTGTCAGTGTAGATAGTGTTGGCAGTGTCCTGTCCAACACCCAAATCAACCATAAGGCGTCTGAGCCATACACACTCAACCGTAGCTGCGAAGACTGCCTTGTACTCAGCCTCACAACTCAAAGTTAAGACAGTAGGTTTCTTCTTGCTCAACCATGATATACATGAACTACCAAGCATGAAACAAAAACCACTATGGACCCTTGTGTGTCAAAACAACCAGCCCAATCTGAGTTCGAAAAAGCATGTAAATCTGGCGGCAATGATCCCCCCTTGGGATAAAACAAGCCAAGATGTAAAGTGCCACTAAGGTAGCAAAAAAATCCTCTTGGCAGCCTCCCAATGCTTAGACCCTGGGCAATGCATAAATCTGCTGACCTATGAGACTGAAAACTGAATATCTGGCCTCGTGTTGCATACATATTTTCGTCGCTAAAAGCGTCACAGGTGCACATAACCTCTTGTAGTGTGTATTGTGTCCATAACCCATTGACAATGCTTATCACTGCAAAATATTTCTTTTGGAAACATGCAAACATGGTGGCATTGAAAGGCTCTTGTTGTGTCAAAGCGAGCAAATTGATGATATCTCTACGATGACTGTGAAGGATTTTGATGAGGTTCTTACACAAGAAGTGGATGATATAGGTAACACAAAATCCCAAAAAGACCTCGTGGTTCGATATGTGAGTTTGATGAGTTTCATTTCCTTGCTTCAAAGAAAATTGGGAAACTTCATCAAACACAACTACGTATACATATGGAAAGCTCAATAATTCAAGGAATGTTTGGATAGATTTCTTGATAAGATAGTGGTGTCTGTAGTGAACTTTTGCATAGAACTACTCCTTCACAATGTAGAATGAGATTCAATCAATGCATTGGTATTCAACTCAGGTCGCAATTTTGGTTCACATTTCATCCTTACGTGATGCACTTAGTGCCATTCAAAAGATGACCCACTTCTACATCTTTGATGGCAAGACACGTGACACTTTGTTTATGCATCATTGTTTTCTTTTGCATATTCAAAAGTTTTGGTCAAGCACAGACTTCTACATCCTCAAATGCACTAAGACAAAGAGCCCGACCATAAAATCTGAAAGGGATGAATGACACAACCGTATTAAGAAAAATTCATTTTTCATTGAGGGACTATTCTACGACAACGTAAATGGGAGAGATGATACCTATGTCCTTTTGGACAACACGCCCACTGGTCTTATCTACTGTGACCTAGTGCAATGCATCGTGTTTCCAATGTGTCCAAGGGAAGGTGAGCCTAATATATGTGACATGTCAAATGATTTATTTGAGCAAATTTATAATGGAATGCTGCCAGAGGACTCGGGGGGTGCACTATGTAATCATGTTAATGAATAATGTGAGTTCAAAAGGAGAGGTTTTAAAATACAAAAAAATTAGGCAATTTAACAGAATGCATTAAAATAAGGGTTTTTTATATTCAATTTTGGAAAAATATCCTAAAATAAGGGGCCATTTTATTCATTTAGACATGTTAAAAGAGGGGTTTTTTTAATACCCCACGAACGCGCGTTATATAGGGGGTACTAAATAGTGAACCCCCCGAGCCAGAGGAGAACTTGTAAGTTCTATCTATGTGATCATTCACAGCTTGCCCATAGTTTGGAATCACCCATGTTTGAACTCCATCTCAAGGAGTAGTTAAACCACTTGATAGCACTTTTCCATCACTTCACCACCACTAAGTACCACTTGATAGCACTTTTCTAGCACTTCACCACTATGAACCACTTGAAAGCATTTGAGTGCCATATGACATGCACTTTCTAGCACTTCTCAGCACTTGCTATTCTCTTGACAACCACTTGAAAACATTAACTGGGCACTTTGTACTACTTGAAAGTACGTTCACACCACTTGATCAACACTTTATAACACACTCAAGATAAGAATCGAGTAGACATCAACACAAAGCATTCCTACGTAACGATGGATTCATCATAGTTGTTATGAATTGAGGTTTGCATATAGGGACAACTAGCTACACAAGGAGTGAAGGCAATGAGATACATGAGATGTCAGGGCATGACGTCTACTCAGGAAATTTTCTCTTCCGTGGACGCTTATATTCGGCTCGTGTAGGAGTATGGTCGGGGGCATTATTGGCATTTTTGGAGAGGCAATTTCATGTTGGGACAGTACCTTCAAATCCACAATATCCCGGTTCCATTGTGCAAGAGCCTCCTTCTTGGCATCAAATGGACACTCACTAACAAATTTTACTCTCTCAGTACTCTTAGCCCATATAACACAAATTCGGCCACATCCCCTTTTAGGAAATGTTCCCACTGCTTCTCATCCCGCTTCTCCAACATAGGAAGATTCACATAGCAAGAAGAATAATTGATGTACGCCTTATCCAAGGAGTCATCTAGCACTAGTATTCTTGACTTATTGAACCTAGGAAAAAGATACCATAAAGTTCCTAGCTTTTTGAAGTGCATTGGCTTTGGAGAATTATGATAAAACTTAATTTCTAACATGGTAGGTGTTCTGTGAGAGCTAGTTACTCAAGCAATGCTTGGCCTAAGTCAATAGAATTTTCTATATTTTGATGAGTCTGTGAGGACCACAGGGATCCCTCTACGACTTGACATAGTGCAAATAGGAAAATCTCTACTTTCTGTCATAGGTAGTAGGTAATGTTGTCATCTCCTATTATTTTGGCAAAGTAGAGCATTGATACATTAGGGGGAAACCTTTTTCCCTTGTCATGCACGTATGCAAGTACATTGTTGAAGTCAACAATGACTGTCAAATCCCTATTTTCATTAAAGTGACCGATGATCCGAGGAACTTTGCAATCAATGTGCTCTACCTTATCATTGGGTGGTGGGGATTTTGAGCCAATGACATGAATTTTAACTACAAAACACATGAAGAAAAATTGAGAGGAAACACTTATATATTATATTATCGGGAGACAATATGATAGCATGGAAAAAAAGATACAAAACTATAAGTAGATAAAGCTTCTTGCATGCTCTAGTTTTGGGGGGAAGTATGTTAGTACTTTTTTGGGGTCATGGGCCAGCCCATCCTCCACCTGCTTTTTACTTTTCTTTTACACCTCCCTTGCAAAAATTTCTCAAATTGAAGGGTTGCATCAATGTCAAGATCGAGAAAATCAGCAACGATACTGTTGAACACTCGGTCACTCGATCGTCAAATTAAAATTACAATAGGGCATGAGGTGCAGTTTTGACTGTCATAAGAAAACCCAATAATAGCCCAAAGAACTCAAAAGATGAGCTTTTAAGGTCGCAGTTTTTTTTCAAAAAAATTATGGCTAAAAAATCTTAAAATTTCTATTTCATCCTTCATTTAACAATAAAAGATCTTGGAAACAATAAAAAGATGACGAATTTATAATCACATGTTTAACTCAAAAAATTTACATCTCCATAGTCACATCAATTTTTGACCAATTAATAAAACATGAACTTTGTGCTTTCATTATTGTGATAAAAAATGCAAATGACACTACAAGAGGTACTTCACATTAGCGATGCTCGCAGTGCGATGCTCCAAAGTGAAAATCCATGGCGTCGCTATTCTATTTGTTGCATAGCGACACCTATAGCGACGTCGACAGGGGTAAAAAATAAACCGAGAGTGCCAGAAACTTAGATCTCAGATCTGAGTTTTTGGTGCTCAAGCGAAAGAGGTAACCCGCGCTCTCCCTCTCTCTCTCTCTCTCTCTCTTCCCCCCCCCCACAACACACACACCCACACACATACATACACACACGAGGAGAGGAAGGAGAGCTAGGTATGCTCCTTCCCTCTCCTCTCTCTCATGTTCCCTTCTCCTCTTTCTCTCTCTCTCTCTCTCTCTCTCTCTCTCTCTCCCTCTCTCTCTCTCTCTCACACACACACACACACACACATTGTGTCTTTGAAAGAAAAGAAGAGAGAGAGAGAGAGAGAGGAGAAAACAAAGAGAAAGAGAAAGAGGGAGAAAGAGAGAGAGAATAAAAAACCAAAGAAGAGAGGGGGAGAAGACGAAAGAGAGAGGTAAGGGGAGAAAACAAAGAGAGAGAGATTATGTTAAGATTTAAATTAAATTTAAGATTAAGTTAGATTACATTTAGATTTATGTTTATGTTGAGTTTAAGATTATGTTAGATTTAGATATACGTTAAACTAAGGTTATGTTAGATTTAAAATTAGGGCAAGATTTAAGATTAGCTAGCTATGCTAGATTTAAGTTAGATTACATTTACGTTTAGGATTTAAGATTGGATTAGATTTAGGTTTATGTTGAGTTTAAGATTAGATTAGATTTAGATTTAAGTTAGATTACATTTAGGTTTATGTTAGATTTAAGATTAGATTAGATTTAGGTTTATTTTGAGTTTAAGATTAGATTAGATCTAGATTTATGTTTGATTTAAGATTATATTAGATTTAGGTTAGATTTTAGTGCATGTCAATGAAGGTGCGCTTTGCCCAAAGAGCAAACACTAGTTACACAACAATATGTATATTCCCATAAGAATCTGACACCTATTAACTCACAACCTAACCATTGTCAATTAGCCGCGAATCACCACATGTTCAATTATGTTAGATTTAAGAATAGATTTTGGATTTAGTTTTTATATTAAAGTCTACCTTCGGGATTACGGTAAAAAAATTAGAGTTAGGCGATCGGTGATCGCTCTCTTCCTCTCTACGGATGCGACCTTAAGTTGGAAAGCTTTTAACAGCATGATACTCAGATTGGAGGCCAACATGTAATGTGTGTGCTAAGTAATCCCTCGAACAAAGATCTACTGTGAAGAGATGTTAAAATGCTGCGAATTGCTACAACTAGAGAAGAGACAAAGGGGTTTTGTCCACTACATGCACTATCATGTAGACGTGGGTGTGTAGGTTTCTCGTACCCACAAATATAGGCATTGACAAATAAAGGCGAGATTATAACCAGGTGGTTCTGATCTCCGTGCACCTCTAGACTGAGGTGTGTGGGGGATCGGACATGACTAGAGAATGTGAGGTAGTTTATAGTGTGAACAAAGAGAGAGAGAGAGAGAGAGAGAGAGAGAGAGAGAGAGAAGATGGAGGATACCAATAGAAGATTAAATTTATGTCCAGGTTATAAGGTTTTTACCTTCATTATGAGTAGTGACGAGGATGTGGGGCCGTCCAACCGAAACACCTAATGACTTTCTAGATGTTTGAACGACCACTCATAATCTTTGTTGGTTGTAGTATAAGTCATACACAATAGCATGGTGTAAAGGTAGACATTTTAGGGTGAAACGGATCTACAAAAAGCGTTTTACTCAAGATTGTGGAATCATGGAAAAATTTGAACAGCCTAGTCAACGACGTTCCTCTGATGCAGATCCTGTGGTGGCGGAACTCACTTACTTCGCATGCTACAAGAGATTTTGAGGATCGATTATAGAGGATTTTTTTGTCGACTTGTTCGACGTGCAATGGTTCAAGATAAACATGGAGGGTCGCAACGCTACTGTGCGCAGAGGAGAGTCTGGTTTCCTTGAGGTATATTCAACTAAAAACTGGACCAACCTAAGAGACACTTTCGTACTACCCGAGCATTGTGAACACGTAAGCATGTAAATAGTTAACATCCAATTTTAGAAGTTATGTGCTTGGAAGCTCTCATGTAAGTTATGTGGCTCTGACATGTGATATTTCATCCTACAAAGTCTGCATCAAACTGGTGGTACGTCATATAGGTAGCCCCTCGTAGTGCACGAATGTACGAGGGCTACCATGTGCCAATCACAACGGCATCAATGGAGGAGATTGGAGAAGATGCTCAGTCAGAAGCCACTGAGGTGGTGCCAGACGAGAATCAAGCTACTACTCTCTATGGGGTGCATGCAGAGGATCTACAAAATGAAACGAAGGACATCTACCTGAATGGAGAGATCTATATAGTTATAGGGAGTTATGCTGAGCTATGCGAGGATGAGAGAGAGACATGTTAAAGCCATAAACATTGTATTTGAACAATTTTGCTCCGTTTTATAATATATATTGTATTCACGTGGCTATACTTGAGAAATTTAAATTGTGTTTAATCGTCATTGTGTCCACTCCAGGTATGTGTGCTCCAGGTATGTTGTTACAAGCAAGGACACTCCTCGATGTGTCATGAAATTCTGATATGCCGAGTGTCATGAAAGTCTGATATGCCGACAAGCACTGCGCTCTGAGTGCAATGGAGACTGAGGCTGCAATCATGAAGGAGGTGATCCGTCTCTGCTCATAGATGTTGCTCGTCCCTCCACTAGATCTAGTTGATCGGTTGAAAGAGACGCTAAGAAGCACTACTACTGCTTCTTAGCGTCTCTTTCACCCGATCAACTAGATCTAGTGGAGCGGTGAGCAACATCTATGAGCACAGACAAATCACCTCCTTCGCGATTGCAGCCTCAGTAGGAGCACAATGCTTTTACAAGATACGTAGAATGCACAAGGGAGATAAATGCACAATAAATTCACAGGAATCTCTCTACACAGGAATCCCTCCCCCTTTATGAGTCCTCTCTCTCTCTCTCTCTCTCTCTCTCTACTTGTCCATGTTTTCTTCTCCATTCAATATTAAAATTAAATGTTCGTGTGTTTAATGCAGGTATGGATGATGATGAGGTTCTTTCTTCTTTGTCACCCCAATAAAGGCACTGGTATGAGGATCGTCATTGCTCTGGAGCACCATCACGTCGTTCTACTCCTTCAGCATCTCCCTCTGTTTCGAAGCATTCAACATGCTCCGAAGCTTTGGTGTCGACGAGACGATCTTCACACTTGTCTAGGCACCGATGCTCTAGTGGTGGCGGCGAAGGTTGTTGTGGGGATGCCGCCACTGATGCCTTGACACCGCCTCATGTTTGATGAGTCTCTTTACCTTCCCCTTCTTAGCCCGCCCCCACACCAGCCACGACATTGCCATCTACGCCAGGTTTTGTGCGGGTATCGGCCGTTCCTGGCTACACACCACTAGCTACTCCTTCAGGAGTCACCCCAGTTGACACTCCTCGCTTTGGGGCCCAGACTCCAATGGAGACACTTGACGTCAGTACCCCCATTTACATGCCTCTAGAGACCCCTTCCAGGACACCCAGGTTCATGCGTCACATGCGAGAGGGCTTGCCGTACTCCGTCGACTTCAGCAGCGGCATCATCTTGGATGAGGAAGGCAAGAAGGTGATCTCGCACATGCGTGGTCTTTGATCTCAGGTGTTTAGACACTATATACTAAACACCTGGAGTGAAGGACCAAGTGAATTAAAAGCCAGAGTCATCAGCATGCTACTTGACGAGTTTCTCGTGTCAATACGGGGTGAGTGCTTCAATGAATACCTGATGAAGGTTCGAATGAGCAAATACTGCAAGCACAAGCGTTCTGAAGTGCAAAAAGCAATAAAGCATGGGTGGAACATACTAGATTGGCTGGCCAAAGAAGATTGGAAGTATGCGAAGCAAGCAGCGTGTGAGAATCCTGACAAGTGAAGCAACAAAAGAAGGCAGCCAAAGCGCGAGTAGAGGCAGGGAGCTTGCACCACTTGGGGAGTGGCGAGTGGGCATTATTTGAGGCCAATTTCGTAAGTGTTTTTGCATTGCTCTTTAGGTTTGGTAGTTACGTCTACTTGTACTTTTAAACTCTAACATAATGGATTCTTTGTATGTTTTGAACAGTGGTCGATGACAGGACATGACCCACATCGTATGAGCGCGAGTACGTAGGCAGAAAGGGCTTAAATGCCTTGATGGACATTTTGAGTTCTCGCAACGGCATGGTTAATATTAGGGTTTACTCTTTTCTATTTGTTGTATTCTTTTGTAAATTATATGTTTATACTTACAGAAAGCTGTCTTATTGGTTTTTTTGAAAAATCCGACAGATATGCCACTTGGACGCGATGAGACGTCTAATTAGACGAAATCAGTCTAGCTATAGCTAGATAGCATTAGTTTCCTTTTATCATAGCATGTATAATGAGATGACGTGTATACCTCTTTTTGTAACTATTGGAAAACCATGTATATTTTCTCAATAATGACAATGGGTGTTGTGACTATTACATTTGTAAAGCTTAACAATCAAGTGATTTTGCCTATGATGTGTACAATTGTCATTGATTTACTTTAATCAATTTACTTTTGTCAGTTTTGTATCTTTATTATGCAAACAATACTATGGATGATGGAGTTATTGGTTATATTGTCTTGTGGGTGACTACTTTGGGTCTATACCTTGCACTTTCTTTCAAAGGTGAATCTTGGATTCATTTAGGTTTACTCTATTATTGAAACATTCAATATGGTTGATGGGTGGCAGCGCATTCAATGCCCTTCCACCCAAATTTTTTTACTCTTGGGCGTTGCTATAAGCGTCGCTATATAAGGCTCTGCAACATCTCTATGAGCATCGATATAGGTAGCCTGTAACTGTCGCTATAAGCATCTCTATATGTGTCGCTATATAGCGACGAGTATAGCGACGCATATAACGATGTTTATAGTGACGTTCCCGTATCGACGCTATTAGTGACGGTCTTAGCGACACCGAGGAGTATAAAAACCCAATGTATTTCTGTCACAAAAAATGTCACAAGTGCACACGACCTCTTGTAGTGTGAATAACAAGCTTATAATTTACAATCCCCAAATTTTGCATCTAATTTTTTTAAAAGGCAACCAACAAGATTACCTCTACTTTTGAAACAAATCTTTATAAACAAAACAAAAAACTAAAATTAACTTTTAATGCAAGACATATTTAAACTTGCACAAAAACTAAAGTTTTTCTAAAAGCTAAGAGAAACTATTACAAATAATATAAGCAATCTATTTGCTAGTTCTTCACACCAAAAAATTCAAAACTTGGTCTTAATACTAAATTAAGCACAAATATCTATGGATTAATTGGAAACTCTTCTTCTTTTTCTTTGTCTTCCTCATCCTCTTCATGATTAGTTGGAGGAGAATAATCTTCACCATCACCACCATCACCATGACCGCTCCCATCTCACTTATCCACCACATTTGGCTCCTTATAAGGTTCCAAATCAACAAACTGCATTCCTTCGTCTGGTCCAAAGAGAGCTTGTAGTTTGCATGATGCATCCACAAACCTTGGATGTGTTGCCATGTTTTTCATACCATCTTTTTGAAATTCATCCGATAGCTCCTTGAGTGCAATAACATTTTGCTTGATGAATCTTAATTGTAAAGGATCCATTTCAACGACAACAACATTTTGTCCTTTCTTCAAAGCACTCACTGTAGTTGTCCTATATCGACAAATACACAAAACTTGACATAACTTTATCAAAATAAATATCATTAATGTATAAATTTTAAAATTGACTAGTACATGTTCCTACAAAAGATCTAAGATTTACTCTCCTTTCATTGAAAGAAGATCAATAAAATCCATCATCAACAGTTATGGCTTTTGATAGGGATTCATGATCTCACTAGAATCACCAAAAAGATCTCAAAGTTTTTGCACATGGTCTATCAAAAATATTTGTGCGATTTGGTTTTGTAGCAAAATTGAAGCTACCTTTACAACTAAGACCAAAAGGAGAAAGAAAACCCAGGATAGCAAACTGTGCAGCAAAGGATATCCTATCCAATTGATAGCCTTTTATGCTAGTTTTTGTCCCGTCAAAAGACAAAACTACGTCATCATCATGCAAAGGAAAGGCATGTTAAAAAAATTATGAACCATCTGACTTACCAAATGCATGATTGATGGGCCATGGAGTTACTTGCAAAATCCTTTTCAGTAGCAGAAATTTGATCATGAGCATGAAAGAATAATAACACCCAAGATTCAGCGATTATAACTTTTCTGAAAGCTTCTATGACCTTTTGTAAGCACTAAGACCATATTTATCATCATCATTTATAGAATGAGGTGCTTTGATGCCATAAGGAGAATCTGCAATTCCAAGAGTGTGGTCACATTTGGGAACAAAGCTCTCCATGTTCTCAACTTTCTTTCAAACACAGAGTATTGGATAGACAATGTAGTAGTATCATCCAAAATAAATGTACAAATGTCAAGAGTGCTAACAATGTTTTAAGCATCCTCAAGTCTTCTTCTCTTAGCTCTAGCTTGTTCTAAATGTTGTTCAAATTCTTGAGGAATGTTTTTAATTGGAGCTCGTGAAGTACAATTTTGTAAACCATAAAAAGTAATAAAAAACAAAATAAAACACTATCATGTATTCTGAAATACTTCCAACATTACATTGCTATTTAAAAAGCTGAGAATACGATGCTTGTATTCTAGAATATAGAGATATGAACACAAGATAATTGTTTCAAACTTAAACATGAATAAATTAGTTGTATTTAAAAATGAAAAATACTTAAACATAAAACGCTCCAATGTAGAGTGATAACTTGTAGTTGGGTGATGAGTTTGTACCTCGGTCCAATTTTGACAATTATTCAAAACGACCTGCATAAACCCATGCTAAAACTATCTTTTAGCTCTCAACAAATGGATACTCTGCATGAAGCCCTTTCTTGTGAACAAGAGAGTGTGTTCCACCAAGAACAAAGTACTTGTAGCTCTCAAATTTTTGACTTAACAAAGGATGCTTTATCTGGACAAAGTCTTCGATCAAGAAGAACAAGCAATGGAAGAACATTGGTGGTTGGTTTTTATTTCATCTATAACTTCAGATTACTTACATGAGCAAGAATCATGGAATGAACTTCTAAATGTCTTGTTTGAGTAACTGGGTCAAGTGGTGGATGACCGATTCTGTCAAATAGCAAGATAAGAGGTCTCTCATCAATCATGTTAATCCTTTTGATCCTCTCACGGAAAATGTTGAAATCAGAGTCACCAGGAGTATAACTAAGAGCACCAGGACCAGAGGGCAGAGTCTCTCCTTGTTTATGTTTAACTATTCATGAATCTCTTCATCATCTCTACCACCATTTTAGTCATTGTCATCACTGTCCTCCACTTTCATCTGAATCTTTGAAATTTGAATCACCTTCTGAACCACCTTTCATGTTGTAGAGGTTGCCTTGAAACTCGACAAAATCTTGACAAAATGTCTAACAAAAAATTAGTCTCAAGAATAAGAAGAGTGACAAGAAATGCAAAGATAATTGTGTTTCAAAAATTTGAACTTAAATTCAAACTTTATTTTGAAATTTTTTGGCAACGAGCGGTAAAGATCAAGTGTAACAATGGTATTCTAGAACATAAGTCCAAAGCATGCACACTTGTATTCCATAATATAAAATTCATAAGATAATTTCTTTAATTTTAAAACACGTGCTTCACACTGGTATTTTAGAATACAAGTGCTTGGTACTTGCATTCTAGTGTGCATAGCATTTGTATTCTAGAATACAAGTGCAAAGTACTTGTATTTTAGAATAGAAGTGCAAAGTACTTGTCTTCCAAAATACATTTGTAGAGCACTTTTTTTCTCTAAAACAAGTAGCATGCGACTCTATTTGACATACACATGAAACTAGTACTTGTTTTTCAGAACACAAACTTCAAACATAATTGGCAAAAGGTTTCCACTTACTCGTTTCTTGGTAAGCATGGCATCTTTGAATTCGTTTTGTTGAGAGGTTGGATATACTTCTTCTGCGTACAATTTTGAAATCATATTTCTTCTCTTTGTCATTCACAAATTGTTTTTCTTTCCCTTCTACAAGGCAATATACGATATCTTGTGAGGTATTTTCTTTGACATCAACAAGATGACCTACCACTTTGGAAACACTTTTCTCATTGATGGGACCTTTATCATCAATGACACAAAGAAATGGAGTAAGAGGTTCAACAATTGTTCAATTCTACCAAAAACACCTACTTGAATTGACCAAGCATGACCTTCATGCTTCGTGTGTCGTGTATGCTCCCAAAGGATTTGAACATTATGAGATGATGGTTTTTTTTTTGTTTATGAGAGGTAGTAAGCATACCTCTAGGGGAAACAATGGCTATGTCTAAAGGCACCATTGGTAAAGTCTCATCAATACCTTGCACTTGTTGTAGAAATTGATGAGCATCTAACAATTGTTGTCGAGGAGCACCACTTCCAAAAGCGGGAGGAGGTGGAAGAAGTTGTCTTCTAGAATCACCAGGTCATTTTGATGTTGTAAACTGGAACCTGCTATAGTGTTGAGATCACCCATAGTATTTACAAAAGAAACCTCTTCAAAAACACTCGAAATGTACTCATCCTCATCTAGAAAATCATGGTTTTTGTATTTTCTTTCTACACTATTTACATGTTGTTTCTGTCATTTCTTTAGATATTGGAGCATTGTAAAAGATATTGGTCCATCCTTTGCTACTAGGGTACCTATAGAAAAATATTTGTCTCTCTTTGGATCAGGCGAGAACCTTTTTCTTCTTGTACCACTACACTCTCGCTTTACAATGGTCCCTTTGATCTCAAAACTCCTTGCTTGGTTTTGGTAGAGAATCGTCCCTTAAGCTATCACAATTTCTCTCATGGTCAACACAAACTATCAAGAATTGACCAGCTTATTTTCCATCTTTGTTTTTGACCCTGGCATAGGCAGATCCATCATCCACTACTTCCATATCCATTTGCATTGCGATGATGTATGGTTGTCCAAGGATTATAGGATAGCTCGACATGTTTTGAACAAAGAATTTTTTCTCACCTTTCACATTAGGAAAAGTTTGGACTCAAAAATGGGCCTTGTAAGAATTGTTGATGTGGCATAACTTTCAAAAAGTGGGGATCGGTAGATTTTTTGCAAATAAGATCCTAACTTGTCGGAGGTTGGATATTTAGAATCTACTCTTCAAATGCTATCTATTGATATATAGCATACATGTATCGGACATTGCCTTCATGTAGATCTAGAAAAAGGTGATTTTAGATTACTGTAACGGTAACAAAACCTGGCTGATTGAAAAAAAATGGCATAACTTTCATAGAAGTCATCCAAACTTTTTGGACCTTGGCTCTTTAGAATCCATTTTTCAAGAACTTTCCAATGATAGGTCTTATCATGGACTTCTAAGCAATATTTAGAGGGGTCTACCGGGTTGCTTTCTTTAGTACAACTTTGATGATGTGGCACTCTTAAAAGGCCCAAAAATGAGTTCAAATTTTTCCTAATGCGATGGTGCAGCCAAAATGTGTTGACCATAGAACGTGGTACAAGCAGGTATGTGCAGGCTATCAAGAGCATGGAAAAGTCCTAAAGCAAGTACAAGCATCTTAGGTAGACAGGTAGCAGCAGATCTGTATGGATGATGCGGTTTTATAGACCCAAAGGACACTAGAGAGGGACAAAGTGCAATTTTTTATTGAGGATGTAGAGGTGTTGAATCAATACCTCCAAACGGCTCATCAAATAGATCCACGGTGTGCAAGATACGGTGCTTTGATGTTGGAGATGTTGGTAGATCTAAGACAAACAAGGACAATGATAACATGTGGTCACAGGCAGTTTGAAGTGACAAGCATGTAGAGCTTGAATTATGGAGCATGTTGGTCTTTTCAGGTCGGCAATCTGAGTCCTGGATGCCAAGTTATGGAGCTTTGAAGTTTTGTCGGGGGCCAGGTTTATGCCAATTTGACTGCTTGGGAAGATCTGCCATCTGGTGGTTTTTGGAGCTTGGTGCAGTTTTAGAAGGTAGTGCTCAACATATGGAACTAGCAAGGAATGACTGCTCATTAATCAGAGGCTAGACTATGGAGATACTACGAGTTGAAGTTTGTGCCAAGTGACGGCGGTTTTTCTAGTTTTTGGGAAGCTTGGAAGTCTCAAAGTGTGGTGAGTTCCATGTTGATTGTAGTCCGCAGTGTGGGCTTCCAGCAAGGTTTTATCGCTTGACAATTGGACTTATGGGCAAAAAATGGCAGTACCCTGGGGTTGAAGCTAAAAATAATAATTTATTGGGGTTTTTTTGAGGTTTGTGGAGGGATTGAGGGTGCAATGCACCACCAAATTCCACGTGGAAGGGCATTGCTCCCACATGCAATGCGGGTAGTGAAGAACTTACACTATTTCTTGTGAATTGAGTGGGGTTTTTTAACATCCAAAGACGTGGTCAAATGAAGCTCAAGACCTGGCTATGGCACCTGTCGTGCGTGTTGTTGCTATGTTGACAATCAACGAACATGATGATGGTGCAGGTGCGTCGGGGCAATTGCCTTGTCATGTGCGGCAATTGCTGCTGTTGGCCAACTTTGGGTGGTAGGCGGCATTTGATGATGACGTGGAAATGTCGTAGGACCGTGTCTCGTAGCAAGTCTTTTGAAGAGGGATGTTGGGAGCAACAACAGTGCCATCGTTGCCCCTCTCAAGGGATGATCATATGGGGTTTGAGGTCCCAAGGCTTGCAGTGGGTGGTTCACCTGTAGATGAGTTGGAAAGTATTCCAAGGTAGAAAGCATGCAATGGAGTGCTAAAAGTGACCTGCCAAAGTGGTGGGTAATGCATAGAAAATGGTTTAAAAAAGCTCAGTTGTCTGCACGAGCAAAGATAACAATTTTTTTTTCCTTCTTAGGCTTTGTAAGGGCTCCTATAAGGGAGGATTTCCAAAAATTTTAAGGGGTTCTTTTTTGAGGCAAGCGAACCATGAGGACCAAGTGTTTTTTGGTCCGAGGTGCGGCTATGGTGATGGTGTAGAGCCGAAGGGCTGTCGATTCTTGTTTTGTGCTCGTCGAAGGTGTGTCGGGTTGGAGCCTTTTGTGATTGGTCATGTTTTGCAAAGTGAAGACATCATTGTTGTACTTGGTGTTGATTCCCCCTTCTCTTTTCTGTTGTGTGCGCGTGTTTTTGGGTGTGTGTTGGTGGTTGTGTCCCCCCAATGGTCTGTTGTGCACATAGGGATTGAGAGAGGTTGTGTGTGTGGTGAAGGTTGTGGATTGTGGATGTACGAGGTGATTGGGATTTGTTTGTGTTCACATCAAGTGTATGTGTATGATTGTGTGCAAATGTTGTTTTGTCTATGAGTTTGCCGAGTTTTGAAGGTGAACTCTAGAGGTTAGGGGTGTTGTGTATATCCTGGGCCATACATAGGCGTGTTGATTGTGTGCCGGGTGTATTCCCCTATCCAACTTCCCCTATGGTTACATTAAGATTTGGAAAAGCACCATAGAGATCCCCAGATGAGTTTCTTGCAATCCTAATCATCCACCTGTGGTCAGTATTAATCGGCCACTTTTCCTACATATAGACACTCTTGGACATGAGGTTAATCTTCAAACCATGGTCTATCAAGGCCACATAAGGCTCCTTGAGATCTCCCACCTTAACCAAGGTTTTTGTTGTATCCCTTGCCCAATTGTTCTAGAATAGTGGCTCTTATGAATGGCTTCCTCCTCATCTTCATCTTCAAACCTAACATGCCTATTTTTTCCACTTGAAGATTGGTAGCAACTTACAACATTCTCATCTTCATCCCTTTGTTGTACTTGTATTACATGCATCTTTGAACCCTCTCTTCAGGCTTTGATTTGATAGACTCCATTAAATCTTGTCGCTTTCTTGTTATGATATCAATGATTTCCTCGTGGAACTCTCTCTTTGCAATGCCAATGAATTCTCCCAATGTAAACTCCACCTTGCTATTTAACATCCTTTCCTCTAAAACTTTCTTTAAATCTATGGCAGCTTCAAGTATTTGATTGCAAATTGTATGATGGACTTTTTCCTTTGATATTTTCTTTATGTTGCTTTTCCTTTGGTGAAACATCCCTCGTTAGTACTTCTTGTGATGGAGGCTCCCTTGACATGGGATATTGAGAGGGACCGGATCTTCCTCCACCTCTAGTAGCCCTCTTTGAGGGACCTTCATCCCCATTTTCTCTCCTACATTTTCTTCAACAATTGCCTTTTTGGCTTGACACTTTGCAATATAGGAATGCACTAACAAGGAATCTACAGGTTCATACCACCCAGTCTCAAGATGGATACAATCTCCAGCTTCATGCAAGATTTCTTTAGTTAACTTTCCCTTTATAGCTAGCTCCATCGTAGATGGCCAGACATCTTCACCATCCTCACTCACGTCTTCAATAAATTTTTTTGATCCTTTGAGTATGACTTGACCAGCCTTCAAGCCAAATAATGATGCTTTAACCATTGAGATGGAATGATCAGTTGCCATGTCCTCAACTAGCTTGTTCATCCCTCCTTTGGCAAAGCTAGTCGCCAAGGGTTGTTTCACTAAGATGTATATCTCCCTCTTTAAAGAAACAAATATCTTTACCTAAGGCATATTTGAATATTTCACATTCCCTTCTTGAATGGTCTAGGATGTCACACAATATGCACCTATTTTCAAACCCCTCTATGTTTTGAGGTCTTTGACTTGACGACTGTGCAGATGTTTTCCCCTTTCCTTCAAGACTTGCTAGCTTTAATTTCAGCTCATGTATTCCCTTCACAAGTTCTTCAAGCATAGATCCATCATCCTTAGAAGCTACGATAGTAGGTTCTTGCTGATTTTTAGAAATAACACAAACTGGAGTATCGTTGTTCACCACCATCTTGTCTCTTCTGTGCTGCCATTTTGCCAATAGGGAGACTGCATCTTGTACATCATTACACCTTGCTTTGTATCTTTGTCTTCCAAGAGAAGCTATAACTTTCCTTTGATTTCTTTTCCTGCTACTTGTAGGAAGAGTTCTACCTTCTCCCTATCCAAGGAAGCTTGTTCAATTTGTGATAGTTGAGCTTAGCGTTTCTCAAACTCTCTTAGAAGCTCTATAGGAGAAATTCTTTCTTTAGGCTTTGTGACCCAATCTATGAAATTTCTTTTGGTCACCCTCTCAAAGTCCTCCATATAGTAGTCTTCGTCTAGAGCAAGCTTGAATTCCTCCCAATTTCTTCCATGAGCATTTTGGACTGGGACACAAACTGACTCAAAACTTCAGACCATTTCTTCCTCAAACACTTGGTTCAACTCCATTTCCTTTCTGTAATCTCATAAATACTTTGTGATTTCCTTGCCATGAAACTGGTCAATTCTCTTCACAATGGATTGCAATGGTTTGGTAGTTTAAATCTGGCTTCTTTTCGTTGCTTGTTGTTGCTGCATATACATGAAAAATGCTTGAAACATCTGCATGACTACAGGATCAAAGTGCATCCCATGTGTCTCTGGATTTTCATCCATGTCTAACAAAGTGTGTAGATCGATCCACAAATTCCCAGCCCAGCAGCTTTGCATCAGGTTCACCAAAAATGTCGGGTTGTGTGCGGTCTAGCTGGGAAGGTTCGAACCTATGGCTGTGAGAGTTCCTGATAATAATAACAAAAAATTTGTGAAAAAGTTTTTATGGATAATCACCAAATATCTTCCTAAATATGGTTTTGGTTCGTGACAAAAAAGGTCACAAACCCGCTTTGTTATCGTGCTTAGAATCTGCTTGTTTTTGTAGTCGAGATTATGATAAAAGGATCACCAAATCACATTCAATTTTACTTTAAAAGATCAATTGAAAACACTAGAATCTCAGTCATTAAATCTCAATGCTCATACAAGCACAAATCCTAATCAAAACCCAAACCTCTTTCATGGAATCATGTAGCCTCGCCCCCAATTACATAGTCGTAACATCAAGCAGTTGAAAGGAATACACTAGCTTCCACCTTCACGGAGACCATTTCCTGATGTTGCAGAGATTCAAGAGATACTAAATTGAGTCCCACACACCATTTTGATAAGGGAAAACCCTAATTCGCTCCCTCACAAGCTTAGATACAAGATTGCAAAGAGGCCGGACTGCACTACGCATAGGTTGAGCAACCATGCAAGCAATTGCATAGTAGTGGAAAGTTGCAAGATTTTCCACTAAAAAGAAGCCCTCTCTCTCTTCCTCATGGAATTTTCAGCTGATGTCTCAATTTCTGGGCCATTTTTTCAATTTGTACCAAAACTAGGTCATTTTTAGCTCATTTTTTACCCAAAAAGGCCAATTTTTTACATGAAAATTCCCAAACATAGTCAAAAGAATCCCTAAATTTGTGGGATCACTTGAATAGACATAAAAATCATATATATGCATCATTTTTCATCAATATGCCATTTTGGGTCACTTTCCATGCAATTTTACGGCGCTATTCATCAGCTGCTATTTTTGGTAATTATTTATCGCATAGAACTTGTAGGTGATGTATGTACAGTGTGGAGATCCAAAAACACTCTCCATATTATAAATCCATGCTATGCATATTCTAGAAGCATTTATCATAAATGGCACCGCACCCAGGGCTCCAACTCCCCATGAAGATATGTACATGTAACAGCTACTGTGTGTAGAAGCATATGTACATCAGGAACTCTGTGGCACTTGATCCCATGCATATAAATCCATGCTAAATGATATCATATATATCATTTCACATCATGGATGTGCCACAACACAACAACCACCCCCCTCTAAACATGCACATCCTTCGGCATGTGCCAACATTTTGGTTATGTAGGTTCAATCTTAATTGAGATCCACAAGTATTTGGATGTCATTTTCATCTTATGCAAAGTCTAGGAGATCATTTACTGCTTCTTCATCCTCATCTATGAAAATTTCATTAGGTTCTTCATCTTCATTTTGTTGTGAATCAAAAGGATCATTATCATGTCTCCTCTTGAACATCTTCTTTTGCCAGCTATGGGGATATTTAGCTATGTTCCATTGAGCTTTCTCAAGGTATATGTAGCGTTTTCATGCAAATGTTTGACAACATATGGAAAACCACCTTTTTGCAAACTTTTTTGTGTGTTTTGCTAGTTTTCAAGGCTACTATCATACATTAGGACCCAATCACCCTCTTCAATAGGCTTTGGTTGAAGTCTATGTCTTTTATCAAACCTATCTTTATTCTTTAGTCTTGCATCCTTCAGTCAAGCTTTTGCAATCTCTAAGTCTTCATGTCTTCTTTCCAATTGCCTTATGTGCAATGAAACTAGATTTCCCTGTTTATACCATTTACCCAAGGTAACAAGTTCCAAGTAGTAACTGCATCCTCAATTGGCATGATTGGCCTCTGACCATACATCAATTCAGCAAGCATGTAACCAGTCATTGAGCTATGAGTTTTACAATCAGCCCATAAAGCATATGGTAGCAGCCTTAGCTATTCACGCATTTTACCTTTGCATGCCTTAGCCAAAGCTTTGACAATAAGAGGCTGTCCTCTTTCACTTTTCCTATTTCCTTCTAGATTATAAGCACATGTCAAGGCTAGATTGATACCAATTCTTGTGAAGAACTCCCTTGCTTCATCTGCATCTAACTCACCTCTATCAGCAACTATCTTTCCCACACATCCATAGCGGCAAATTACATCTTTATGCAAAAATTTAAAAACAACCTCTATAGTTTTTGTCCTCAATGCACGCCCTTCCACTTGATTTGTCGAGTCTTCTCATGCAAGTACCAAGTATCTCATTTGCCAAAGTCAAACCAGTCCCAGCTCTTCTTTTAGGATGTTTCCATAAGTAGCCATCCCTTAGAAGTATCCATATGATTTCTTTCTGATCCTTTTGAATTTTGCTTCACTCCAATCAGCTTGCTTTTGTAAAGCACTCAAGTAGCGACCTATGAGCAGCCATTCATACTCATAAAACTCCTTTGAGAAGGACTCAAGTGAAGATACAATGCATATATCATCACACTTTGCATGAACCCATAAAATGGTTCAATTTTTTCTCAAAAAATATTTAAAGTATAAAGTTTGTAAATTTTAGATCCTTTTACTGTTTTGGAATGTTTTAACAATTTTAAATAAAAATATTTCAACCAAATTTTTAAAGTTACTATAATAAGGCAATAATCTTGAGTTGTTTGCACTAACATGTCATTAACTTGTACACTGAAATACAATTTTGTTTTTGAAAGTGATCTTTGACAACAAAACAATAAAAAATTATTTGAAGCAATTTCATGGCATATATGTTTAGTGTATTCTAGAAAATAAAAATTTTATTTTTTGTAATACAACTCATTTTATTTTCAAAAATGAACATGCATATATATAACAACCTGTGTGTCAATTTTTGTTTTGGAAAACAAATTTGGAGCACAAGTGTATTCTAGAATACATGTGTGTAAGCTCCTTGTATTCTAGAATACAACTTTGTGTGCAAGCTCCTTGTATTCTAGAATACATATGTGCAAGCTTCTTGTATTCTTGAATAAAAGATTGTACTGAACTCCTTTTCCAAAATAAAACTTTGCAATACACTTGTATTCTAGAAAATAGGAATGTGAAGATTTTTGTTCATTTGTTGTGTATAAGTATTCTAGGATTCATTTCTTTTTTATTATAGTAGACAAGAGTACTTCAATCTTGTATTCCGGAACACAAGTTTTAGCTCTTCTCTATTCTAGAACACAACATTGCAACAATCTTGTATTCTAGAATACAAGTTTGCAGCACAGGTGTATTCTAGAATACAAGTTTGTAGCACAGGTGTATTCTAGAATACAAGTTTGTAGCACAGGTGCATTTTAGAATACAACTTTGTTATACTCTTGTATTTCAAAACACAACAAGAAGGGTTTGCTCTCTCCAGAGGTCGTATCTAGATATGTCTTTTCCATCTTTGTGTTCTCCATCTCCTTGTTCTCTATGTGAGTTTGCTCTGTCTTCATGTGTGTACTTTGCATGGCTGTGTACAGATTGTTTTGCATTTTTGTGCACGCACGCAAAGTTTATAGGCAATTTTTGGGTCTAGAGCTTGGATATGCATATTCAGCATTTTGAGAGCATGTGTCATGAGGTGTCTTGATGTTTTACCCCCCTTTCAGAGTTTTTCATGCCCTCAAAATTTTGTCATGAGCATCACAACAAAAGATAGTTTTCTGCCATACAAAAAATCTTCCTATGTGTATCTTATAGAAATTATGTATTAGTGTAGAGGCTAAAAGTACACATGTATGATGGAATATGGATGCAAAGAGAGCTATGTTTTGGAAATCTTGTGCAGAGGAAGTTACCATTGGTACATTGGTTATGTAGATCTTTGTACACATGGTGCAGATTTATTGCTATATGCTTAAGGACACATCAAGGAAGCAATGGCGATTCTTTTATTCTTGATGTACTTCCAAATGAGGTTAGGTTGGATGGTATTAACTACTCTCTTTGTTCTTCCTTGGTTAAGTAAGTACTTGCTGCAAGAAATTTGTGAGATTATGTGGTTGGGTTGGAGATTCAATTGTCGAGTGTTGCTCTAGCTGCTCCACAAAGAGATAGTGTAATTATTGTTGTAGTACCCATTGTTGTTGGGACACTAGAGCAAAGGAGATTGGATTAGCGTGATGCACATGCTTTTGGTATCATTTTGGTTAACATATAAAAGATTGTTTTGGTTGGCTTGGAGATTCAATTGGTCGAGTGTTGCTCTAGCCACTCCACAAAGAGATAGTGTGAGTATTGTTGTAGTACCCATTTTTGTTGGGACACTAGAGCAAAGGAGATGGGATTCGCATGATGCACATGCTTTTGGTATCATTTTTTTAACATATAAAAGATCTATTGTGCCATAAATAAAGACATAAAGACACGCTTTGGTTTTTTTTGTTTAAATACACATAAATTCTTAATTTTCTTCTTAAGAAAGCCTTGAAATATGAGGGATTCTTTAATCTTGTTTATTTGATCTTTTGCAAATTTAGTGTACTTCTTGTTGTTTTTAAATAAATAGCTTGGATTTTGTATGCTTGATATCAAGAATTTATGGACAATGTTTGTAGCTTCTTCTTCATAATGGCTTCTCCTTCTGGTGATGTTTTCATTTCCAAGAAGCAAAGAAGAGGTCAACAATATCCTCTTGCTAATCAATCTTCATCTGCTCCAATTGGTTTAGGTCGTACAAGTTCACTCACTTCCTTGTGTAGTAAACTTGTTCCCATCAGGCCTCACCTTCAAGCAGCTAGGATACATGTGTCAATAGCTGATAAAAGTATTTTCTACGGATTTTTATAGAATCATTGAAGCTTTCAAATATGGGGAGTGCTTCAATGCACAAAAAGATCTAGAATTACGAGTAAATACAAAGTACAAGGCTATAGAAAATAAGGTAAAACCAGTGGCACTGCCTTTGCATATAGATTGCAAAGAAAAGATGGAGCAAAGTTCTTTGCAAACTAGTTTTTGAGATCCAAAAAGAATCGGGCATAAGTTTACGCAAGATTCATTGAAGATGTTAAAAGTTGGAAGCAATGACTCCTTGACACATGTTGAAAGGAAATGCTTTGAGCAGATGCTGTCCAAGCATGGAAAATATTTTGCATTTGAGCCACATGAGATAGGGTGTGTGGATCCTTCTATAGTCAAATCAATGGTAATATTCATTGTATCTCATGTGCCTTGGAGTCTATGACCAATTCCAATGCCAAATGCACTCTGGTCAAACCTCGTAGACTTATTCAATGAAAAGATAAAGATGGGGATTTTGGAGCCTTTGTGTGCTCCCTACTCAAGTAGATGGTTCACAATACCAAAGAAAAATGGAGCTCTACACTTCATTCAAGACATGCAACCTGTTAGCAAAGTCACAATCAAGAACTTGGGTACAGGGCCAATTGTAGATGAGTTTGCAGAGGCATTTGGAGGAAGGGCGATATATTCTATGGGGGATTTGTACTCAGGGTATAAGCAATTCCAACTAGCTATAGAAAGCAAGGACTTGACTACCATGAGAACACCCTTGGGTTTGGTAAGGATGGGCACCTTACCGCAAGGAGCAACCAAATCAATTGTGCACATGATAAATGGTATGAACAAAGTCTTACGTGAATTTATACCTCAAATTACAATGCCATTTCTTGAGAGGCCTTTGTTTATCAAAACATCTTTCATGCGCTCTTTCCACATGGTGAAGTTGCTGCCATCGAACTTCCGAATGAAATACTCCTCCTTTTCTGAAGAAGAAGCCATCGCTGATAAGAGGGTTTGAGAGGTGCCAAACTATGGCGAGACGCTGTAGAAATTTGGGTAGAGTAACCTTTGTAGCGGGAGTAAAATCTCAATCGAAATAGACTCAAAAGTGCCAACAATGGAAGTCACGACTCGCGGGAAGTAAATCCGGCAGAGTTTCCTTTGTATGAGGAGTCAAAACTCAACTCAAAATGCATATAAATGTGTCAACTGCACTAACTGGGCATTTGCTGCACAAAACAACTGCTATGTGAGTGCCAACTCGGTGTCAAAAGCATAAATAACCGTCCAGATACATATCCTATGGCGAGGGTACCGAAAAAGGGAACTCCAGCTACCTGTATCACCGAAAGTGTCTCAACATTCGAGCACACCCCAGCTCAAAGAAAACCTCACGCTATCGACCCTCCAAAAGGCTAATGCAGACACAAATGGACTAGCCACAATCTCAGAAAAGGGCTCTTCCAGTCCGAGTCTCAGAAACGGCCGGGAAGAACTGCCAAAATAGCCAAAAATGGCTCCACACGTAGTACAGTGGGCAATGTCCGCAACTCAACGTACATGAGTAAAGTCGCGCTCAAACAGGCGCCAAGAACTGCTGCATGCAGTGAAAGTGATCCCTGCGGGGATATCTGCTCTCAAAAGAGCTCAGTAGCACTATGTGTGCTCACAACAAAATGCATCTGTCAACGCATGTGTCCGCAGAGAATCTACTATCGAAATGACTGCCAAATCGCCTGTGAAAGCCCTGTGTCTGGTAACCTGGAGAATCTGTGAGTGAATGGGCTGAGAAACCCCCCTGTAGCCTGTAACCTGCGTGTCGATGTCGCTATGTGCCGATTTCTGCCACCGGGCAAAAATATGCTAGTCGAATAGCCGCCAAAGGTGTCGTATCCGTAAACTGTGTCGTACAGGGCGATCGGTGCGCTCGGTGCCGATGCCGGGTGTCACTCCTCTATGATAGAGGTACCTCACCCGTGCATGTCGCAAGCACGGTCGTCGATCGCGAGAACGCGCTCGTCCGGGGAAACGCCCGGTGTCTGGGTCGGATGTCAGAGATCCACCGCAATGAGTGAGTAATGCCGAGCCGATGCGCTAGAAATGGTGTCATAAAATGATGCCAATAGCCAGTGCTCGAAGCCGTGGAGGAGAAATGCTAGGAAATCATCAAATCAGTGTCGAAAACTGATGCCGATGTCGCCTCCCGCCGCCGGGCGAGAGTCTCTGGTGCCGAGAAATGCCGAGGAAATGGGCCGATGTCGGGTGATGTCTAGGCTTAGTCGCCGCGTGTAGCCGAACACAATGTGTCCGCTCTATCTCAAGCGCGCGCTCTCTCTCTCTCTCTCTCTCTCTCTCTCTCTCTCTCTCTCTCTCTCTCTCTCTCTCTCTCTCTCTCTCTCTCTCGCTCTTTGGCAGTGAGGTTGTCGAGGGCTCTGTGGGAATGAGCCCTTGCACACAAAAGAGTTTTAAGCCTTTAAATAAAAAAAATTTACTGAGTATTTCCTGTGGCAGCCCTGACGAACCAGAGGATGAGACTGTGTGTGTGTGTGTGTGTGTATGGTCTGGCTTTGCTCGTGCTCGTTCTTGTCTGCTGCTGCATCTCATTCAATGGCAAGCACAGACACTATGTGTGTGTGATACCATGCTCGGACTGCCCGCCGGCTGCAATCCCCCAAGTCTATGATTTGATGCTGCCCGAATCTGCTGCATCAATTTTCCAATGAGCTTCTCTCTCTATGATAAGCTACTCGGTACTTCTCGACCCTACTGCTGTAAGGCTATACACAATATCAAGTTTGCAATATTTTCAAATTGCAATGCTCTTCAATGCTTGAGCTGTGTGTGGATTCCAGCGCTACCAAGCAACTGCTCTCTTTGCCGGGCCGCTCGATTGCAAATGAGCTTCGCCAATACAAGTTGTGCTTTCCCCTGTATCTACTTCTCATCTTGCCTTCCAAGGCTTTGTTTCTCCTCTCAATTGCCTTCGACTATAAGCTCTCGATTTCCAAGCTCGAAATAGCCTTTGGTCAATCTCGCTACTGCCATGCTTGTCCTGCCCGAAAATGCCTCCTCTGTCTCGATTTTCTGCACATTGCCCACTTATACAATTCTCCTGTTGTGTTGCCGACAGATCCGATTTGTTGAGTATAAGGGAATTGCACTTGCTCGATTGGCTTCGATTCCAAGCTCTATTTTGTCTACTGAGTCTGTTTCGAGTTCTTTTTGCAAAGCACCTCCATGCTCCAATTACGAGGTTTTCTCCTTTGTCTGCCCGACATGCTCACTATGCCAAGCTATGAGGCCCAATTATCTCTCACAGTGCTCTCGACTTCCTGCATAGCTTGCCAAGCTCCCCCAGCCCGGGGTCGGTACACACACAATTAGGAGGGTGGGAGATGTTGGGGCTCGGGGTCGGAGGCAGATGCCCTGAGCTCTGATACCAATTGATGAGAGCGCATGTGCGTGTACGGAGTGTGTGCAAGAGAGGGGAAGAAGAGAAAATGGGGAAGGGGAAGATACACAGGCAGCCACTGTGTGGGTTAGTGGAGAAGAAAGAGCAGGGTCAACCCTTCCTCTTTCTCTCCCTATATTGAATAGGGGAAATCAAGTGTACAAGGGTGGTTTCCCACGGCCACCTGGCCTACACCCCAACACGCCCTGTACCACCATCAGAGACTATTTGTGATCTTTGGTTAGATATGATCCACACTCTCAGCTCGGACAACTCGAGAGACTTCAGGGCAGCTCCAACCGCATGAGGGAGCACAGAGAGGCCTTCCTCAGACTTTGGCGCCCTGGACCTTTTTTGACCATGGTCCAGGGCATACTCAAATGGCACTACCGTCCACCTGTGTGGGTTTTCCTTCCTCCCATTTCTTGATTTAGCCTCATTGTACATATATGTTGTTTTGTCATTGGGAGAGTCTCCCCATCATGGTTGTTGTAGCCCTCTCTCGGAGAGGTGGTTGTAGCCCTATGGGCAGTTTCATTAACTAGTAGAAGGACCTTTTTCTTGGATAAAAAAGTATATGAAATACTTGGTCGGTAACACGGCCGTGAAGAGTATTTCATATACAAATTTTTGAATTATCCGATATTGTTGTTTTTAAGTGTTCTTGTGAAAATATATACTATCCAATCATTTTCAAAAGAATTATTTATTCATCAATCCGTTGCTATTTTAAATGCTACATTTAAATAAGTAATATTCACACTATGTTATTCCTCTATGTCTACAAATAGCTAATATACTTTCAATTTAAAAAGGTATATGCACACATCTTGTATGTAAAACATTCATTTTAATCTTTTTAAAGAGCAAGATGTTCTTTGCAATTTATGAGTGGCTTGTATACTTTCAATGTTTTAAAATGAGCTAAAATGAAATTGGCAATATGTACATCATCAAGCATATATCTTCTATTCGCAAATTTTTTGAAGTGATAACGTGCAAAATATAAACTCACATCATATGTTCTATCGAAATATTTTGAAACTTTTTGGGTTTTTCACTTGTTCTTTTAAATGTGGATGATTTTCTTAGGTGTTACTTATTTTTAGTGCATTTTACATGATTAAACATATCATTTTAATGTCAAATGATTATCAACCTGAATAGATATAATCTTGCATAATTTTTTGAAGCCTTTAAGTCAGGGTACGGTTTGTTTGAACTAATGTGAGAGTGCAACATGAAAAATATAAACTCATGTCTTGTGGTTTCCAAACAGTATGCTGAAATGTTTAAGTTTTTTAACCTATATTGTTTGATATGGATGATTTTCTTAAAACTTACTTTTTTTTTGTATTTTACACGAGTAGACATAGCATTTTTTAAAGTGTAAATGGTTTTCAATGTGTATCAATATAATCGTGCACATGTTTTGAAGTCTTCAAGTCATAGCTATGGTTTGTTTGAACTATTGTGAGAGTGTCGCTACATCCATGAAATTGTATTTGATATGTTGTTTTTTATTGTCCACTGCAAAAATGACACAAGATCAAAAGTTATGCGTGTCATTCAAAAAGAATGTATTTTGGCAATATCATCATGTGCAAATAGTTGCATACGGTAGATTAGTGAAAGTGACGTCTTCATTAAAGACCTCACTAGTGCTATATGGGAGAACACAAAACACAAGCTGCGAGGTGAAGGCCAATATAATTTGCTGATTCCAACACGGATCCGAGGATTTGACCCCACCACAAGGTCATGATAATGTTGGGAAATATGAAAGTCTATTGAAGAGACTTAAAATAAGATATCACTTCCACCTGGGATATGGAAAAAATAGATCTCTGGGATAAATCATGGGAGGAGGAGAAGGTCAAGATGAAGTGGGTGAAAGCTCAAGACCAAGCTTCCTTACCCAAGAGATTGAAGATGGCACAAGATGCGCAAGCGGACGTGGGTGGCCGATTAGATTCCAACGGAACCGGTACAATCATGTGCACGGCATTGAATGCCAAGTGCGCTCATTTGATCGGCGCTCTCCACAAGGCCTTGGTGGAAGGTACAAGGGTTGGAGCACTCTCTTTTGCTGTGTGCACATTATACACTATTAAAAGCATCTCTTTCTTTCCAGAGCACATTACATATGTAGGAAAATGCTACAAGGGAGGGAGTGAGACAAAAATTTGATAGCTTTCAGACAGAGCAAGGAATGCAAACACCTCACCCCTCCATTGTAAGATGCATTGGATTTACCACCGAGGCTCCGTGGATCACAATCTCTCCCTACTACAATGGGGGCACCTTGGGGGACATGATGTGCCGCTTGCCATTCACCCACAGAGTGTTCAGATGCTGCATGCATAGGCTACAACATGGTTGGAGGTCGCTGCCACCAACAAATCAACATGCACTAGAGATAGAGACTGCACGGATCAAAGCAGTGATTGAGAAGATGTCAGCAATATTACACTCTTTAATTGATGGCATTGCGACTGCTCACTCAATGGTATAGTGCACAAAGACGTGCACCCTTTCAACATAATGTTGGAATTTACTCGTGCAAATAAACCTCGTGACTACATCATTGATTGAAGCATGATGCTTAGAATGCCAGCCAAGTGCGTATCAAATAATTATTTGCATCCGAGCGCTCAATCGAACTTTGTGGTTTTGGAGACACAATCAACACGAGAAGGAGAGATTGCAAAGAGACCATTGATTGATCCAAAATTATACGATCCACGGTGTGCAAATGCATATACAAAATCAAGAAACATTTATGCATTAGGATTTCTATTTGACATGTTGATAGATTTTTGGAGTGCAGCTAGGAAAGTTTATTTTCCAAAAGAAGTATCTTACCACCCCAATCAAGATGCCATGAGGGCTATTTAGATAAAAGTAGAATGTTGTGGATGAAGTTAAGAGACCAAGAAGCTAGAAGAAATGCATCAAATGTTTTGATCTTTTTCAAAGAGCATTCAATTTGATCAATTCTCTTGTGGACCAATTGGATCAATTGTCTTTATTCAATCGTCTTGTGGGTCAATTGGTTCAATCTTGTGATTTTGTTTTTTGTATCAGTTGTGATTTGATTGAACTAAGATACAACATGTTGTGGAGTGGATAAGAATGTTGCATGTTGTGGCATCTTTGAGACTGTTGAATCGTGAGAATAAATTTTTTCCAAAGATATTGAATATTTGTCTATTTGTCCATTGCAATTCTAAGATACTATGGCCAATGAAAGAACAAGTTCATGGTACCCAAACGGTCCCAGATGATCAACATCAAGTGGCTGTTAATGCGTTTTAGTGCATGAAATCTCTACCGCACGGTATGTCGGCACAACAACAACGTGCACTACTTGACGACTATCAAAATGGAAAAAAGCAAACCACATGCAATGGAAAGATATCAATAAAGAAGTGACCAAGGATATGATTAAAACAATATGGCCATGTGAGGACACGGAGATAAAGAAAGGATGGTGGATAGTATTGAAGTGCCTTCACAAAGTGATCAAAGATAACGTTGAGAGGATCTACTTGGAAGTTTATGGCCATACATTGCACAATGCGGATTGTGCGTTATATTTTGCAAAAATAATGTATGTACATTTTTTACAACAACGATCGTAGACTTTTCATCAAAGGAGATAATTGTAGCTACCCATGATATCAGGGAGAGTTGTGTCACTTTCACACGGGATGAGCTGTCATTGATAGTTGAAGGGGCCTAGGCACATACAGTTAAAAAAGGAGAAAGATATTTACATGAAACAATTGGCAGAGAAAGATGTATAAATAACACAGGTTTCTATAGCCACTCAAGCATCCCAGGTCCAAATGGAGAAAAGTATTCATCGCTTAATCTAGGATATTTAGAATTTGACACATCGAGTGAATCCTCTCCTTGTACAAGGGACACACATTAGTCACCTCGTCCTGCATCAAGAGTTGGTCCCTGTATCACAATCCGATGCATCTTTATCTTCCCAATGTCTAGTTTGCTACAAGAATTTTGATGGATGGAGTGGATACTATACATTAGCATGTGGTCATTATTATCACTTCGTGTGTTTAATTTGTTTAATGCAAAATATTAATCGATGTGCAATCTGTTCACAAGATATTCCCAATGAATATATTATATGTTTGGCATGGCAAATGAGTATAAATTCAAGCAACCCCGCCAAGACACGCCTAGCATAATTAGAAATCTATTTTGGTAACAAAGATACAGGTTCTGAGCATAACAATTGACACCAATAGATTATGTATAATCACTACTATGAAGCATTGAATATGATCAAAACACATTGAATCAAACTCTTTCATAATGGTTTTTGACACAATCTTCATTCTACTCTCAAGCTGTATTGAATGTGTGAAGTTGTTATCTATTTCTAAGTCCAAGTGTTGTGGGTCTTCTTGTAATTCAACTTCCACATCTATTATCAGATTCTCCTTTATTTCATCTATAGTGCATTGAGATACACCGACATTGAACTCTTCTTCGTCATCATTTTGACAATCGTACAATTAGACTGGCATTTCCTCCTCGTATCTAGCACTTTCGATGTGATGAAATATCTTTTTGTTGTAAAATATATACACTAATTTTTTTTCTCTGTCTACCAATAATCTGTTGTGAATAGTGCTATGAACATACTTGTACATACTCCAGTTTCTCTCCGAACTTGAGTTTGTTGCATATTGCGCTAGTACTTTCATTGCAAGGGGATGTAAGGTCGAGTAACGCTCTCCACTATTCATCATCCACCACTTCCATGTAGGTTTCTCTTTTGCCATTGAGACTGTACAAAATCATTCGCAAAAGGACCTTATTTTAGTCTAAATACACTCATTTCTTTGATACAATCAATTCGGTCCTAGATATTGGTGTAGAACGTGTTGACCATGTGATAGAAATCATTGACCACTTCTGTATTCGTATCTAAATTCGAATACTCTAGATCGAGCATGTAAGCCACACTATGGAGTGGGCTATGAGTGCTCTTCCATTTTGCATGAAAATACTTGGCCAAGATCTTCGTTGTTTGACAGAGAATGGTAGTCACCACTCCTTCTCTACTACAGACTCTTTTAGCTCCTCAGGTTTTTCAAAACTTTGTTGGACTGACCACCATGTCATCCACGCTTTGCCCATTTTTGGTGCCTGTCCCTAATACGTGGTGCACCGCCTGATTTTGTAGTGAAGCAAATGTACATTGCCACTCCATATATCGACCGCATATAGTGTGAGCATAATCCCACTCTTTGCCAGGGTCTTTTTTATTCTTTGCCTTCTTTGTACCACTTGTGCCGATATTTTGCTCCATTGCTTTCAATTTAATACTGAAAGCATAAGAACTAGATGTTCAATTTTAAAAAAAAAATTCTTCTTTTTAATATATATTAAAAAATATTCACTAAGAAAGTAATCAAATCTGCACAGTATGAGATTTGCAATGCACTCTAGTCAATCCACATTTGATCACATATGCTATGAGCAAACATACACATTGCAATGCACTCTCTGCACGGCATTATGAATACAATAATGCTATGATTTTGTCAATGAAATTATAAATATGATGATTATTTATACATCCTCTTTGATTTACAAACAGTAAGACACATCTATTTTCAAATGCTACAAAGAATAATCAACTTCTACATCAAAACGATGATAATTATTTGCAAAACACACACACAAAAGAAATAATATCTATGATTGGTCATGTCATGCACTAACAATATTTTATAATACATAATGCACTCCCTATATAAACCAATGCATAAAACAACGCAAAGAAATCTTCAATACAATCACACAATTGGGAACTACTTGTATCCAGTCAAGGATTGTAGCTCCTTTATGCATCCAATTTAATATATAAAAGCTATTTTCACCCAATTAAGGATTATAGCTCTTATATTGTGCAGTGACAATGTATATAAACTCAAATCTATGATGGTGAAAAATGCAAGACTTCAAGGATCTTTATATACCCAGTACACTAGTATAGGGCATCCAATCCTTGACTATCGACTTGTCATTCACATATGCTCATCTTCTAAAACCAACTTCAGTCCTTTTATGGACCAATGGCTTTGTCGCAATGAGCATGAATCTCTAAATTCTCAATTGTTTTGGTTTTGTACCTTTATATTCAGTGAAGGATTTAGATATTTTTAGAAGTGGTTACCGAATGAAGAATCACATTCGGCCCAAAAAAAAGACATGTGACTCTGTAACCTTAAGTTAATTCACAAGGAGATGACTCTATCCCATGCTCGGATACACTCCCCAAGGATTTTCCTAGTCAAAGCACCATGGTTAGCATGGGTTTTACTTTATATAATTACGCCCGCCGGGTTTTTATAGTTTCTCGACGGGCCCGCTGACGGGCAACGACCTTTACCTGACGGACCCGCCCAGAAAATATAAAAACCCGACAAGCCCCGAGGGAACATGTTTATACCATGTGGGCTAGCCGGATCTATTGGTTTTTGCAGGTCACCATCAGGATCACATTAACAATTAACGTGATCATGTCTTTTCTTGTGTAATTATTGGTGTTATTAACATAATTACACGATTGTGATCACGCGAATGAAATCCCTGAGAAGTGAAAATTTTCCACAAGCAAAAGTAAGGTAGTCATACTAGATATTATTTCTCTTTCAAAACAAGAGATTACCTACCTTAAGGCTCTCTTAGTAGATTCATGATATCCCATAAATTGGTTGCTTGATAGTGAGGCCATGCCTGTGAACGAGGAAATCCACACACTGAGCGAAAAAAACTGAGCGTGGAATTTTTTTGAGTGAAAGTAAAGAGAATTGTAACACAAAATCTTTTTTATATTGAGCCCTTTCCCAAAATCAAGGCTTAGGAACACCATGCATGCTTGTTTTCCACACTAAATTCACATATTTTCGATGTTAATAGATCTCTTACGTCCGTGTCATAAACATGTGATCCTCCCCTCAGCTACTACAGGGTGTTTGTGAAGGGGTGTTTGCAATACACATCTAGTAGCACTGGTCTTTTCAAAAGGAATACAATAATATATAAATGCCAGACAAGTTGCACTCTGGCATCCGACAACAATGAAAGCATGTAAGTCTTGCATTATCTACATCTCAATGACCTTTACTTGGAACATGTGCTAATTTTGCTCGCCATTGAGACTCATTAAATCTTCCCCTTCCTTGAAAGTATGGGCATTCCACATTGGATAATCTCAAATGCTCTCCACACTCGTGCTCAATTTTCCTCCAAAACGTTAATGGACTACACCTCCCGCATTGGCACGGGACAGTTTAAGGTAGAATCCCAATTTTTCTACTGTTAAAAATTTTTAAAAAACAAGGGATTGGAGTGCGATGTAGTGCAAGGTAAGGGGGACCTGGTCGAGAAAATTACTAGCACAAAGGTCACTCAAGATGAAGCTATAGAAACTTGGAAAAGACCATAATTTTTTCTCTTCAGAACACATTGTAGATTGCTTAATTAAAGCGCTGCAGAGGTGAGGGAGTCAGAGCATCAAGAAAAGCTTAGGTGTGTTAGAGAAAAGAGTAAAAGAGATTTATGTCTTTTGTAATGTAATTTATGATTTACAGTGACAGCAAAAACTCTTGTCTGTTAATTGGGTGTGTTCCTTAACTGGTCCCACGCCGACGCGGTATGCTGAAGGACCGTGTCCGGATAGAGAGGAAAGGCAATGGATACAAATTTAATTATCTATTAATAAACTCATTGCAAGTGATGGGCAATTTATACTCTATACACGGATGTGCACAATATCTGCATTCTCTCACAAACATGGGCGATGGCTACACTTTCATGATGCGTCTTGCACTATTAAAGAAAGAGAGAGAGAGAGAGAGAGAGAGAGAGAGAGAGAGATATATTTTTCCACGCCATTCCTTAAAGTTTGCAGATGCACTACAGGATTTGCAAGCTTTTTGACAATCGCAAGTATTGTGTGTGCTCCGTCCAGAGAGGTGTGATCTGTCGATGAAACCTCCTGCATCGATCATGCAAATGGTGAGCGTTTACTCTTGCAGCACCGGCCATGTCAATGAGGGGAGTTGGGCGTAGGTGGAAGGCTCACACCACTAAATAGATAAGATTAATCATTAAAATTGTGGGATGACAAGTTGGGACCGTATCGTAATAGCTTCTGCGCCGACGCGGAATGCTTAAGGGCCGTGTTCCGATTAGAAATGTCAGTATCTCCCCCTCTCCCAACCCCATCTCTCTTGCTACTCTGCTCTCCATTGCGAGACGTAGTCCTCCACCTTGTAGCTATGCAGGATGACCTCCCCCCATTGCAACACTTCATCCCAGCCCATCCCCTTGGCCTTCTCTCAGCTGCACTGCTACGCGATGGAGTTGCTTCAAGCTAAGTGAATGAGAGGTCAAGCGTGGGCAGAAGGAATCACCCTTGTGTGATGCAGCTCCCTTCCAAAGTCATGGGCTCTCTCTCTCTCTCTCTCTCTCTCTCTCTCTCTCTCTCTCTCTCTCTCTCTCTCTCTCTCTCTCTCTCTCTCTCTCTCTCTCTCTCTCTCTCTCTCCCCCACAACACTGGACTTCACACAGTGATCCTCAGCTTGCTTTTGATTTCTTGCAGAGATTCGTAAATCCCAATCCTGTGCAGAACACGCGCCTGCCTCCCCACATCCCATCACTTCATCCCCATCTCTCCCTCTTCCTCTCGAGCATGCGTGCAGGCGTCTTGCGCCCACATACCTGGTTCCCCTACAAAAAGAAATTCTCCGAAGATTCCCGCTAATAGAGCAAGTCAGTTTTTTTGGGGCAACTTGGGACACTATCCTAATGGCTTCCGCGCCGACGCGGAATGGTTTGGGAGAGTGTCCGAAATGTAGAAATTTTTGGTGTCCTTAAAAAATAGCTTAAATTTAAAGTCAAATTCTACATGTCTCTGCCTGGAACATCATGCTAGGAGCATGAAAGAGGAAAATATCATGGGCAAATGGGGGTGATGATGGCACCGTTCGAGCAGATGCAAATAACAAAAGCAGCCATCAACGGTCCGCGCACAAGGTTAAGGAGAATATTGAGGCTGCTTTAGGCTAGCGTAGTGGGCACTGATTGTGCAAAGAGGGCTGCGACAATTTGTGAAGAGATAGAGTTGCAAGTAGAGGCTCACTGCTTTGCCGAAGAAAGCTACAAACGGGCTTGAGATGAAGCTAGTTGAGTAGCACTACACTAGGTGATTTAATTTTTTTTTGGTTAAGGGATGCAAATATGGTGTGAGCTATTGAATGGGCCTTGAGTAGCAAATATATGTCTTAGTGACAAAGTAGAAACTGTTGAAGGTAGGCAAGGTTAGGAGTTTCTCCAAGTGCGACAGTGGAAACCGCATTAATGTTGCAGGACAACTAGACTAAGCTAGGCTCAATCTTGTGGATAAAGGGCAAAGGCTATGGGGCCACGGGTGGAACTAAACACTTTATTGTTGCTGAAGAAAGTAGAACTTTGAATTGATGAAAAGAAATTAAAAATATTACATGACCAACAGGTATCACCCCAGAAGCAAAAAACTAAATCATGTATAGAACATGTCTCATTCTAAGACTAGAGCAGCTTAAGAGAACAAAGGAATCTTTTTCCTCCACTGGGACCATTTGAAGGATTTTTGCAAAACTGAAATTTCCATAGAAGAGACTTTCGGTTCTTTAATTTCTGTGCAGAGGGTGTCTGAAAATTTCCTTAGCTCCATAAGGAGAATATGAGGAGGAATGGAGGGGGACTTAAATAATGCAGCATTCTTGGAAATCAAGATGTACCAAAGAATAAGTCATCTCCATATTGTCCATAAAGAAATATCCATGCCCTTAAAATTTCTAAGTAGGAGGTCTTTGGCTTCTGCTATGTTAGAGATTATGGTCATCACATAAAGGTGAAAAGGGTAAAGAACCTTAGAGGTGGCAAAGCAGCTACATGTGAGGAATATCTTTTATATACTTGTGACATGTGGTACATATGCCTCTACTGACACCAACTCTTAGGGCTTTTTTCCTAGCCCATAATCCTTGATGAATTATAAGCGAGAATAGGTGGCTATGCTTAATGGTAACATGGTAAGCCTAATTACAAATATATCTCTATGTCCACTATTTGCAGCTCCACTGGAGCTTCCATTTATTATTCAATTGTCTCGGTCCACCTGTACCCTAGCTCAAGGATAAAACCTAGAAAAAATATATGTAGCTAACCTCCCAAGTTTGGATTTGGAACAGTCATCCCTTGGAGGTAGATGAACCCTTGCAGTCTGTTGATACACCAACTAGCATCTTGAAAGGATGTTGTGTACTTAATGAAACCACATGCTATAATTAATTTGTTGTTCAAAAAAGATGTTAGTGTTCACTAAAGTGATACTCATGACTTGGAAATGGCAACAAATACCTTCTCCTATGCTCTCTCTCTCTCTCTCTCTCTCTCTCTCTCTCTCTCTCTCTCTCTCTCTCTCTCTCTCTCTCTCTCTCTCTCTCTCTCTCTCTCTCGCATGTATATCGCTCGATTTTTGTGTTTGCTCGATAAAGTTTTCTCAGTGCTTGGTAAGACTCCATGCTTGCTTGCTAAATACAAAAATCATCATCTATAGTGTATGTACCTTATGCATATAACCAATGATATAGAGTGTTCACTACTACAGTCATTTGCAATGAGCACAAGAATATATACCAACCTTGATTGTTATTGAGTAGAAGGTTACAACTGTGGGTAACCCTTGCAAAAGAATCAATAGGAGAATCTTCATCTTAAAGAATTGTGTGATGTCAGTGCATGTGGAGATCATGTCGAGTTAGATCCATTGTGATCAATAGGCAGATAATGATGTCCTTGATAGAGTAGCTGGTGATTGAGTGAAATCAATTCCACCTTATTGACACACCATGCATGCAAGTGCAAGAAATAGATTGGTAAGCCCTTGGCTACCATGACAACCTTAATAGTTTAATCCAATATCGTAAGTGCCTTGCACGATCTATAATCGCATGCATACGTCACAATTTGACCTTGCTATACGTCAAATGTGAGCTTATATTCTCATATTGTTAGTGCCCCAAAACCTGTTTGCAATTGCCCTTGATCCTAATTCAATGAGCGGTACCTTGGCATGGGGTAGAAGCCTTGTGTTGGCAGACCGCTGTGATCGGATGGAATAGCCTAGCGAGAACTCAAACAAACATAAATATTTTAATTTGAGGATGTAGCTGACTCAATTAGTGCATGAAAACTTCAAATGCAATGCTCCAATGACAATGCTTTGAGGAGAAAGGTGTCACTCTCAAGCCAAGAGACAACTAAAGGGGAAAATTCCTAAGTCTCTCGTGTGGTCTATCTTGCACTCTAATGGTCATAGAGGTGTCAAATGAACTCCAAATGACATGAAACTTGCAATTAGGGGTATCTAGGCTATAGGCAATATATTTCCAACAACAAAACCTACAAAAGGCACCGCTCGGTAGGTGAGTAACCACAATTGTTGCCACAACTTACCTTCACCAAAAATGATGAATAAGGGGTTTTTTGGCTCCTCCTAAGGCCTACTTACCTCTATTCATCCTTAGTTTCACTTAAAACACCCTTAACAACTCAAAACAAGCAAATAAACACACTAGGCAACCTAGAGCTAAAACCGCTTACTGCGTCGCACACACACGCACTCAAACATATCACATTAAGCATGTACAAGATGCTGATGGTATGAGGAAGCAATACAAGAGATTTTGTTAGCAATTTTTACCCGTACAAAGAGTAGGGAGCGTGCAAGTGTAGGTATACTCTTCACTACGTGAAGTTAAAGCGATCTTCTAATAATTACAATTTTTTGCTTATATACCCAAGGTTAACTAGTATGGGGCAATTAGCTATTGGTTGTGTATAGAAGTTTTTTAAAAATTAGAGTATTTTGAGTGTAAAGTGGTTTTCTAGGGTTAGGTTTAATGTGACCTTTGTTGCAATAGATTACCTATATAATGTATTGTTTTGAATATAACATTCTAAAATCAAAACTTTATGTTCATTAGAAGTATTTTGATTGTGTATCTTATAATAAATGATGCATAATTGTGTGTGTGTGTGTGTGTGTGTGTGTGTGTGTGTGTGTGTGTGTGTGTGTGTGTGTGTGTGTGTGTGAGAGAGAGAGAGAGAGAGAGAGAGAGAGAGAGAGAGAGAGAGAGAGAGATTTGGATTTTATTAAACATGAAAAGGGGATTCCTTAGGTAACAACCCTTTAAATTAAATAAAATCTCTTTTTTTCTACAGGTAGTTAGGGAAGAAGGCCCAAAAAGCTTAAGAAAGTCAAGAAATGGACAATCGATATTCTTCTTTTGTGCCTCTTTATTCATGACATCTACCATTCTGATGCCTTTCATGGTGCAAGATAAAGTAGAGAGGCATAGAGTCCAATAGCATGGAAACTACCTTCAAGCAAGATTTCCAGATAGTTAAAGCATGGTCAATTTCCTTATGTTTCTGAAGAAGATATTTTTAAGATCCAATAGCGAAGTCCCACATTGAGAGAGCGAGACACACACATACACACACAAACTTGTTATTTTTAAAACAAGGAGGCTTTAAATGGCAGCATAAGTCCTGAGAATACCTTTGACAATGGTGTACATCTATCTATATTACTCACATAGAACATGAACAACTATTGTCATCACAAAACCAATCAAGCCTTTGATAGCACTCAATGCTTGTTCACAATTGTCAAGCTCCTTTACAAAAGCATAGATTAGGATGTGCAATGTCTAGCAGGAGAATCCTACAAATAAAAGCTAAACAAAAAACCGCGACCTCATAGAACCAAGCAAATGAGCAATGAAGGTGCAACCACATTTAAATCCTTTTTGAGAGGAATCTCTCATGATTTAGTGCATGTTGTGCTAGATAATGTTCATATGCAACGGATTTGAAATTTTATTTCATAGTCTCAAAGAAGGTAGGAGTAAGGTGGCCCACAATTCTTACAAGTGGCGTATTTCTTGAGGTTTGGAATAAGATACGCTCAACCATAGCAATAATGGCACAAGCATATGCTTCAAGCACGACATCTTCCTTGAGACGAGACATCAATGTTGTCACCAAAGATGGTAATAAAACAAAAGCTTCCTATCTATGAATATATTTGTATGATGCCAAAAGTTTTGCGCATAGAAAGCTCACCAGACATTGTTGATTGAGTCTCAACTTTCTATTGAAGTAATTCTTGTAAGAGACATCTCAACGCAATTGAACACACTCCACACTAATGTACTTCTACTCAATTAACATGCATCAAGGTGAGAGAGAGAGAGAGAGAGAGAGAGAGAGAATAGACTTTCCCACAAAAAAGAGAGATAGACAGAGAGATTGTGTAATGTAAAATTACTTGCAAGTGCCAAATTTTAGATCAAAATAAGTGAGCATTGATATATGTGGAGCTGCACTTGGAATGTGGAGGCGGCAAGCTCTCCAAACATTCCAATGTGATGCTACTAAAGACCCTTATCTTGTCCTTTTAACAACTTTTCTTTGAGTGCACACAGAGAGCTTGTCTATTGAGTTCAATACGCATAGAATTTTCTACACTTGGATTGATAAGTAAGAAACCCCACATGTAGTTTATTAGTTAGTCTTTTTGTAAAACATGAATGGAAACAATTGCAAAAACATGCCCAATTTCACATAAGGATCTACAGAATCAGGATCCAAGTTATACCATCAAACTATTAAACAAAACCACTAACTCGTTTCGAGTTACGTCTGTAAAATAGTGAACTTCCTATGCCCAGCAACAAAAATAGAAGCAAGAAACAGAAGGCAAGACATGTGAAACTCAATCACTCTCTGTAAATCAATACATAGACAAGGTCTTCTGTAAATAGCAGGAGAAAGGATCATGGTGCATTGCAAGTAAAAGTATCTAAAGCTTTCAATGGTCAATTTTCTATCATAGATCATGCAAAACTTACATGATACACAACATCGATGGAAATTAAGGGGGAAATAGGGGAAATGAGTAACTTGTGTGATAGAAGGCCAAGTAGAAAGAGAAAAATCCATTCTTATAGTGAGAAAAGTCTCGCAAAAGAATAAATCAAAGAAGATATGATTGTGCAACAAGTAGGGCAAGAAATGATGTATGTGGTTGATTTCCTCAAGAGCAATGAGCGGGAAAGAAAACAGTAGTATGCACAACAAAAATGACAGCAACGAGCACGCACATAAAGATAGATAGACAGAGATAGACAGAGAGAGAGAGAGAGAGAGAGAGAGAGAGAGAGAGAGCTTACAAAGTCACAAAGGTACCCAAATACGGATGTAAAACATTGTCCATGAGTGTCATGAATGTTGCAAGAGCATTGGTGGGCTGGCAAAAACCGAGAGCAAGCAAGGTGGGGTCGCCATCATGGGTGGCCGCCAATATGGCATGAACAAACATCACACACAAAGTTGCAAGGCTGTTGCACATTATGCTTTAGAGTGAGCCAAAAACTTGAAAGAGAAGGATTCTTGGTTGTGCGGTGTTGGGTGGAGAGACATTGGCTAAGTGCAACGCAACCCACCATTATGCACCCTAAATATAAATAGTAAATGTGCTAAAGAGGATGATGATGGTGAATGAAGTTAAAAGGCAATCCTGCATGCCTTCCCCCTCTGAGCATGAAAGAGCCTCTTGTTCAAAACATACAGGCCAATAATCAGTAAAAACAGATTCTGTTGCTTCAATGTCGGTGGCATCATAGGCAGAGCTCCCAAAGTTATAATTGCCTCCCTCATGCCTTTTAACGTGCCTCCCTTGCACAATCAAGGGAGAGCTCCCAAAATTATAATTGCCTCCCTCATGCCTTTTAACCTGCCTCCCTTGCACGATCAAATATTGTTCCCAACCACATCGAAATGCAGCAATTTCTTACTGGCTCAACCAGAGGAGTTAAGTTGCCAGTATGAACATTTCTCACACTACCCTCTTGATGCTCAGTCTTGAGACCATCTTTCTCATTGCTAGAGGACTCAATTCAAATCAACATTATTGCACATAGCTCTTACTTTTGCATCTACGCTCTTCTCCTTTGTAGAACCCTTATCTTTTGTCCTTTGCTATTAAAGACCCTCTTCTTTTGTCCCGTGTCAATAAAAATCAAAGTGTGCAGAACCTTCTCTGCTCAAAAATGTACAAAACTTGTCAACTCTTCCACGGACGCTACCTAGAATGACGTCAGGTGCTCGATAGTGCCTGGTAGAGATGATAGACGAGCTACACTCACTGTAACTTGTGTTGCTACCAAAATCAATAAGCTTTATGCTCATCGGCCTAGGAACTCGTTTCAGCTCAGTTAATTTCTTCAAGGTACTCTAGAAGCATTTGAAAACAAATCAAAAATAGCCTCAAAGCAAATGACTAAGCAGACTCACATATTGCTAACACTAAAACATGTGCATGCTGCATAATATGTTAATTTACCTTGGGATCAAAGACCTCTCTGTACTCAGAAGATACAAGAAGAACATTTTCAAGTTTCAAATTTGTGTGTATAAACTGTAGACTATGTTTATCTGTCGTACTAACCAGAAAAACATTTGTGAATAACTGGTTTAGGATATAATCAAGTAAGCCAGACACTTCAAATAAATGGTTTCCCTAGCATTCAAGCCACAGATTTCAAAATCTGTCGACCGAACTCCCAAACAAGATTAATTGAGAATGGGCAATACTTATTAGCCCTTAAGAAATGAAACAAGCTAGGCCCAAGTTTCTCAAATACCTGCAGTGGGTCACAAATTATACAAGAACATGCAAAAAACTAGATAAGAATACAATTTGCACCATGTGCTCCGCTCATGGAGAGCTTTCTCCAGCCATCCCAATGCATGTATGGCTGCACAGAAGCCATCTCGCCTTGCCTGCGTGCCTAACAAGAGTCCACATGGATAATCTACAATCCTCTCACAAAACTGATGTAGTTGTTTTCCCTTGCTGTGCTCGTGGAGTGCTCTCTTTGGCCACGTCGATGCGGTCTGGTGGTGTGAAGGTGTGAGATAACCTCTCTTGCAGTGCGAGTTGCGAGCATGCAGCAAGGTTCTTAGCGGATTGATTGTTCTCCGACCCCTCCGGCACTGCATAAAGATGGGGCAATAGCTCTCGCTGGCTAATGCATCGTACGTAACTTGGGGCATGAGTCCAGGAGCCCACATAATGATATGCGGCGCAAGCATTTTGTGTGAGTTGGCTCCTCGGTATCACTCGCTAACATGGGTGGCAAAACACCGCAATCAAGCATCTCCTTGTGAATATTACATACATGTGGCTAAACCGATACATCTGTCAAACCCTCTTGCACACCCAAGCCTTCATGGCCCTCCATCTGATGCATCCTCTCCCGGCTCTTGCTCACAGCCCACTGGTCCCTGTCTACCACCGCAGATGTGGGTCCTACGTGCTCCTCTATGCCGGCGAGTGCCTTCTCCCTGCACTGCAAGGGTGTCTTGGCATGCCTCCCACATGATATGCTGCCTGTATCTACCTTAATCACCTGATCAATTTCCTCATCTGCTCCACATTCTAACTCCCAGCATAAATCCCAGCTACTACCATCCAACTCAAAACCCGAATCAATGTCAGCCTCTTCTATATTGTATGCACTCTCCCTGTCAATCTGTTCAGCCGCCCATCTTCTGGGTCTAGGTATGCCTCTGAATACTTACCCCACTCCCCTTCGGATTCTCTACATAAATCATCATCTATCACTAAGATACTATGCATCGCCTCCTCCTTGCCATTGTCACGTGGCTCAAGTTGTGCACCCTCTTCTACATCACAATCTTGCTCCATCTCATCTGCATCGCTGAACTCCTGTCGAAGATTTGTTGTTTCTATTGTCATATTACTCCCCTGGTTCTCTTCCCATTTTTCCTGATCCAAAATTTGCCATGGCACAACCAGAAAGATGGCAATATTTGTCACTTAATTTTCATTTCCTTACTCAGGTCCCCTTGATAATTGATCTCAAATATTTATACACCCAAGACATACACCTTAACCGATAAAATACAATCGTATGGCATATATGTAAACTTTCAATAAACATGTACACAAAAATGCACCTACGATGGTCATTCACTCTACTCCAGGGCCGGATATGGCGGTAACCCCGTAATCCTCTTGTCTTCCACTGCACTACCAATGGTGAAGTGGTATAACGTCCTTTGGAACTCTTTTCCCTCCAAACCAAGAATGTCATGCAGTGCAAAAGCTAACAGGTCTCATAAGATCAATCATTCATTTGGGTAGATTTCTCTGTGAGGAGCAATTGCCATCTATGTTTACTTCTATCTTAAGTATGCAGGCAAAAACAAGAATCCATGACAAAAGCAAAGAGTCATGTGTGCGATTTCACCCACAGAGAGAGAGAGAGAGAGAGAGAGAGAGAGAGCTACATCACAGAATAACATCCTATCCCAGTTTGCTGAGATGCCAGTTGCATGAGCCCCAAGATACAACAGTTGTCCAAGAACTCTTGACTCCCAAAACAACCGTGTATACATCCAAGCACCCCTTTCCCTGATTGCGTCAAAGCGTGCAATCATCCCTAAATTAAAGCAGCTAAACTTTGGTATTTCCTACCCATAAGAAGGGGTCATCAGAACACAAAATAACATAGAAACGTGGAATACACAACTTGGTAGTAGTAAACGAACCTAAAAGCAAGGCACCTGTATTGCTAACTTCTCACAATTGGCTTCCCCTAGCTTGTGAAAGGGTAATGTTTCAGGACAATTAGGCGGATTCTCCCACGTAAAGTTCTCCCTCAAAGCTCCTCGTAATCTTTGTTCATGGTCCGAAATTTTGAACCAAAATGTAGAGACCTTTTGAAAGGCCTATCACTCTGTGAAAAAAAAAGGCCATGTGCACCTCTGCATTAAATGGTAATATTCTAAATGGAAGTTGTGAAGCCACATTTTGAAGCCTCATATTTGGACCCAAGGGCATGGACTTCCATAAAATCTATTAAAAATGATCAATAGATAGGGACTGACTCCTATCTATGTTCACAGCACTACTCCGCTTAGTTATAACCTTGCATAATGTGTAATATTTGTATAGATTCACCCGTGCTCGTGAAGGCCAAGATTCCATTAATAATCATACGGGAGTCGTGGGTTTTCTCAAGGCTTTTGAAGCCTTAGCAATGATTTTCCACCACACATGATCTTAACTAAGGCAATTAGGCGTGCCCATCCACTTTACCTATGGCATTCTAAGGCTATCCAATTGCACCATATTCTCAGATGGCATTATTGCATTTGAAACGTCCCTCACAGATTCATCTATGTTCATTGATGCTAGGTTATCTTGAGGAAAGCATGCAACTAGGCAGCCTACATGCTCCTGTTCAAGCTCCGGGTAACACCCTTTCTTTGGCGATCCTGCAGGGATTGATTTGCAACCATAAACACCAAGTGCATAGTCAAGATCATTAGTTTCCCAACCATCCAACAAAAGGGCGAGCCACTAAGGTGGCACCAAGGGCATACCCAACATCATGGTTACAGTATCGAAAAGGCATCTCACCATATTTCCAAGTGTGACACTTGTTAAATGCATCTGTACTTAATGTTATAGCTGCAAAGAATCATCTTTGTAGTGTATGGTTATACCCAACCCCTCAATTCAAGCAAAGAGCAAACTAGATAAGAGGTCCACCATCTTAGCCTGTCACAAGCTTCAGCTCAAAAACAAACCAAGCATAGCTTTCTAGACCCTTCTTATTCGCCAAACTTCTCTTTCTAATGTTGGCTTCTTCTTCAGGGCATCCTTGCTTGACCTTTTTTTGTCTCCATGCATGCTTCCTATCTTTAGCATTTTTGGTGTCCCATAGGATGCTAGAATCTACCTCCCAACCCTCTACCAATGGAGCACGGCAATTCTTCACCATGCATGCTGCAAACATGTCCGCATTGCAATTCCATCAAGATGCCTCACTTGCAACATCTCAAGTAGGACTCAAAATTATAAGTCACAAACCAAACAACCACTCTTACAGCAGGAGACAACTGGCAGAAACTCTAAAGATAGCAATCCAAATAATATGGGGTGTAAAAGAGTAACTGCACTATCCTCCAAGCCAAGCTCCTAGTGACTCCGGATGTAGTCACAATATGCTTGATCTCCCACATCTCGTGGGTAAACTCTCCAAGAGATTTCAAGTAATGAACTTGTCTAGGAAGAGATCTAAGATCCTCTCCCTAAGTCCATGTAGATGGTCCCATGTAATCAAGTGAATTGACGTGTCGAGGTCAAGTGGTAAGTGTCTGTCCACCCAAGATGGTGGTGTTTTCTCTGGGAATGTCGAAATCCCATATGTGATGAGCATGGCCATATCTCGTATGAACTCCTTTGATGAGTGTGTCCATAGCAAACCACAAGTCACCACATCCTCTGGAGTGTGCAACCGTTGAATGATGGCTAAAATGAATGGATACCCCAAGGAGTGTGCACCCATAGATGATCAAGCCGATGTCGAAGATACTGTGTACTACAACAGTCACTAAGAGACCGTACAGACCACCACGAGATGGTGTCTTGGTAGGAGGTAAATTCATCCTCTATTAAAGACACAAGCCAAGAGGCTGCTGTCCAGCAAAAACACAACCCCCAGGCGATGAAAACGGTGATGTCCAACGATTTTTAGCATGCTCATACACTCCTAGCAGGGTCTGGAACGGTGTAGAGGGTGTAGGGAGGGTGGGGAATCAATGTCAGAGCCCCTAATGGGCTGAAAACAACAGTGGAGGAATAACTGAAATTTAATCATCTTATGAGGAACTGGATCGGCAAGGCAGCGGATGCCGAGCTGGTGTGGAAGGCAAGGATAGGGTTGAAAAGCTGCACACTACCCTCTTGCTACAAAAACGGCACAGTTGTCCAAAAACGCAGCTTCACAAAAAACACCAGGGTACATGAAAACACTAATGGAAGAGGGGCATTTCCAACAAGCACTCTCATAGTTGCTTCCATCTCCTCTCCCTCTTCCTGCATTTGTGAATGCCCAACTAACAATTGGAGCATCCCACTTATCGTGTAAACAACACAACCATGCATCCAGAGCTGCAACACAAGATGGATGAAGGGCAGGTGAGCAATGCCGAGCTGATGTCCTGTTAAGTATTGCTTTCCTTGGCAAGACTACAATTGAAAAAGGAAGAGACGGTGAGCTTATAAGATTCTTAATGAATTGTGTACTCCATCTACCGTTATGCATAGAGATGCAATGCAGCAACAAACAATGGGGTTGGACTTGCATAGGAATCAAAGAAAGATTACCTTGTTATTTCCACCTGAAGTGGATTGAGCGGTGGGCAAGCTCAAGCATCTTATGTTGAATGCATCTGCACTTAATGCTATAGCTGCAAAGAATCATCTTTGCAACATACACTCACACCTAGCCTCTCAATTCAATCAAATGCGGGTAAACTCTCCAAGAGATTACAAGCAATGAAGTTGTTTAGAAAGAGATCGAAGATCCTCTCCCTAAATCCATGTAGATGCTCGTGTAAGCAAGTGATCTGACGTGTCAAGGTCAAGTGGTAAATGTTTGTCCACCCAAGATGGTGGTGTTTTCTCTGGGAATTCCAGAATCCCATATGCCATGAGCATGGCCATATCTCATGTGAACTTCTTCGATAAGTGCATAGGTGTCTCCATAGCAAATCACAAGTCACCATCTCCTCTGGAGTGTGTAACCGCCGAATGATGACTGGAATGAATGAATCTCCCAAGGACTGTACGCCCGTAGATGATCAAGCCGATGTCGAAGATACGTGTACTACAACAGTCAATAAAAGACCATACGGACCACCATGAGATGGTGTCTTGGCAGGAGGTAACTTCATCCTCTGTGAAAAACACAAGCCAAGAGGCTATTGTTTACACAAAAATGCAATTGCGAGGTGATGAAAACACTGCTATATAACGATTTTCAGTGTGCTCGTACGCTCTCAGCAACATCCGGAACAGTGTACAGGGTGTAGGGAGGGTGAAGAATCTATGTGAGAGCCCCTGGTAGACTAAAAATAGAGAAAATAGTAGTGGAAGTATGGCTAGAATCTGATGATCTTAAAAGGAACGAATTGTCAAGGCATCGGATGCCAAGCTAGTGTGGAAGGCAAGATTTAGGGTTGAAAGCTGAGTACTGCCCTCTTGCTACGAAAACGGTACAGTTGTCCAAAAACGCAGCTCCCCAAAAAATGCCAGGGGCAGACAAAAACGCTAATGGAAGAGGGGCATTTTCAGTGAGCACTTTCATAGTTGCTTCCATCCCCTCTCCCTCTCTATCTCCCTCTTCCTACATTTATGAACGCCCAACTAACAATTGGTGCATCCCACTTATCGCATAAACAACACAACAACGCATCCAGAGTTGCAACGTAAGATGCATGAAGGGCAGGTGAGCAATGCCAAGCTGATGTCCTGTTAACGATTGCTTTCCTTGGCAAGACTCCAATTGAAAAAGGAATGGACGGTGAGCTTATAAGGTTCTGAATGAATTGTGTACTCCATCTACCGCTATGCATAGAGATGCAATGCAGCAGCAAGCAATGGGGCTGGACTTGCATAGGAATCAAAGGAAGATTACCTTGTTATTTCCACCTGAAGCACATTGAGCGGTGGGCAAGCTCAAGCATCTTATGTTGAATGCATCTGTACTTAATGTTATACCTGCAAAGAATCATCTTTGCAGTGTACGCTCACACCCAACCCCTCAATTCAATCAAATGCAGGTAAACTCTCCAAGAGATTCCAAGCAATGAGCTTGTCAAGGAAGAGATCGAAGATCCTCTCCCTACCATGATGTAGATGCTTGTGTAAGCAAGTGATCTGACGTGTCAAGGTCAAGTGGTAAGTGTCTTTCCACCCTAGATGGTGGTTGTTTCTCTAGGAATGTTGGAATCCCATATGCCATGAGCATGGCCATATCTTGTGTGAACTCTTTGGATGAGTGCATAGGTGTGTCAATAGGTGTGTCTTTTGATGAGTGCATAGGTGTGTCAATAGCAAACCACAAGTCACCAGCCCCTCTGGAGTGTGCAAGCGATGAATGATGACTAGAATGAATGGATTTCCCAAGGAGTGTACGCCCGTAGATGATCAAGCCGATGTCAAAGATCCTGTATACTACAACAGTCACTAAGAGACCAAACAGACCAGCACAAGATGGTTTCGAGGCAAGAGGTAACTTCATCCTCTGTGAAAAACACAAGCCAAGAGGGTACTGTTCACCCAAAAACGCAACTGCGAGGTGATGAAAATACTATTGTCCAATAATTTTTAGCGTGTTCATAGGCCCCGGATGCCGAGCTGGTGTGGAAGGCAAGATTTAGGGTTGAAAAGCTGAGCGCTACCCTATTGCTACAAAAACGGTACAATTGTTCGAAAACACAGCTCCCCAAAAAACACCAGGGGCATACAAAAATGCTAAGGGAAGAGGGGCATTTCTAGCGAGCACTCTCACAGCTGCTTCCATCCCCTCTCCCTCTCCATATCCTTCTTCTTGCATTTGTGAACGCCCAACTAACAATTGGTGCATCCCACTTATCACATAAACATCACAACCACGCATCCAGAGCTACAACGTAAGATGCATGAAGGGCAGGTGAGTAATGTCAAGCTAATGTCGTGTTAACGATCGCTTTCCTTGGCAAGACTCCAATTGAAAAAGGAACAGACGGTGAGCAAGCTCAAGCATCTTATGTGGAATGCATTTGTACTTAATGTTATAGTTGCAAAGAATCATCTTTGCAGCGTAGCTCACACCCAACCCCTCTATTCAATCAAATGTGGGTAAACTCCCCAAGATATTCCAAGCAATGAACTTGTCTAGGAAGAGATCAAAGGTCCTCTTCCTAAATCGATGTAGATGCTCGTGTAAGCAAGTGATCTGACGTGTCAAGGTCAAGCAGTAAGTGTATGTATGCCCAAGATGGTGGTGATTTCTCTGGGAATGTCAGAATCCCATATGCCATCATGAGCATGGCCATATCTCGTGTGAACTCCTTTGATGAGTGCATAGATGTGTCCATAGCAAACCATAAGTCACCAACTCCTTTGGAGTGTGCAATCGTTGAATGATGACTGGAATGAATGGATTTCCCAAGGAGTGTACGGCCGTAGATGATCAAGCCGATGTCGAAGATACCGTGTACTACAACAGTCACTGAGAGACCATACGTACCACCACGAGATGGTGTCCTGGCAGGAGGTAACTTCATCCTTCATGAAAAACACAAGCCAAGAGGGTACTGTTCGCCTAGAAATGCAACTACGAGGTGATGAAAATGCTGTTGTCCACGATTTTCAGCTTGCTCGTAGGCTTTGGATGTTGAGCTGGTGCAAAAGGCAAGATTTCGGGTTGAAAAGCTGAGCGTTGCCCTCTTGCTACAAAAACGGTATAGTTGTCCAAAAACGTAGCTCCCCAAAAAACGCCAGGGGCAAACAAAAGTGCTAATGGAAGAGGGGCATTTTTGGCGAGCACTCTCACAGTTGCTTCCATCCCTCTCCCTCTCTATCTCCTTCCTGCATTTGTGAACGCCCAACTGACAATTGATGCATCCCACTTATTGCACACAACCACGCATCCAGAGCAGCAACGTAAGATGCATGAAGGGCAGGTGAGCCGCATGCCGAACTGATGTCCTGTTAACTATTGATTTCCTTGGCAAGACTCCAATCGAAAAAGGAACAGACGGTGAGCATATAAGATTCTGAATGAATTGTGTAGTCCATCTACCGCTATGCATAGAGATGCAATGCAACATCAGGCAATGGGGATGGACTTGCATAGAAATAGAGAAAGATTATCTTGTTATTTCCACCTGAACCACATTGCACAGTGGGCAAGCTCAAGCATCTTATGTCAAATGCATCCGTACTTAATGTTATAGCTACAAAGAATCATCTTTGCAACATACACTCACACCCAACCCCTCAATTCAGTCAAATGCAGGTAAAGTCTCCAAGAGATCAGATGAAGAAGTACCAAATGGAAGCAGGGAAACAAGGCAGGGGCAACGTCCTATGTCTGTGTGTGTGTGTGTGTGTGTGTGTGTGTGTGTGTGTGTGTGTGTGTGTGTGTGTGTGTGTGTGTGTGTGTGTGTGTGTGTGTGTGTGTGTGTGTGTGTGTGTGTGTGTGTGTGTGTGTGTGTGTGTGTGTGTGTGTGTGTGTGTCTGTGTGTGTGTGTGTGTGTGTGAGAGAGAGAGAGAGAGAGAGATTGTATGAATGAGAGAGAGAGGAGAGAGAATGACAGATAATTGTACCTGCAAAAGAGATTGCTCTTGAAGCCGGTATCTTTGCAGAAGAAGTTCAAATTGAACGTCGCGTGAGAAAGAAAGAGAGAGAAAGTAAACATTTGTGTCTTTGTCTTTTGGCTAACGTGGCATAGCTCTCCTTTGAGCTTTCAAAAAACAGCCTTTGGGCTAACTGCCCTTAAAATTGGTTATTTGGCTAAGAAGGGATAATTACTTCAAAAAATGTGATGGACTAGGGTATCTAGTCTCTTCATTAGGTACAAAATTGTTTGGAAACAATCAAACTCTTTTCCAGGTTCAGGAATTACAATGTAGGCTTAGGCAAAAAAATAAATGATTAAATGAATGAATTTTTACAGACCCATCTGAATTTTTGTGATTGAGTCCCTTGCTTCAATACTCCCCCCACCCGGTTTCTTGTCATCCTTAACAAGAATTCATTCTTTGAGCAAGAGATTTCTTTGTTTCTATTCGACAACATATTGTTGGAATGCCAATATCATTTGCTGGACTTGATCCTCCTCTTGTGGTTTGTAGATTCTTGTCAAAGGGATTTGTCATTCAGGGAAGGTGTAGGCCACAAATTTGAGTCGGAGATCCTTACAAATTGGCATAAAGATAGTGGAATCTATTTTGAAATATCCTATATAGAAAGAGTCATCAAAGGCCTACATGTAGAGGCTTGGGAGGAGCATAATTTTGGAAAATAGCCATAGATTACCTTCATCTTGGGGGTATCATTCAAGCTGAATATAAGTCCTTTTTATCCCTTCAAGAATAAAGTTCACTTTACTTTGGTGGCCTCTATATTTTGAAATGTATTGATACATGAAAAGAGCATGTAGAAAATCTCCAACATTATTTTGCATGTTATGCCTGGCTTTCCTCGAACTAAGGTGATCATCTGCTTGATAGCCTTCCTCATATAAGTGAGTGAAGGTGAAACTCTTGGTTTGGGAAAGACTGGGTAGTTTAGCCATGTAGGGTGAGAAATAAGCAGCTTCTTGAAGTCATCCCACCTCTCCTACTGATGATTGGACAGTATGTTGGGTCGATCTGAAGGTGGGTTGGAGAAAATGAGTTTAATGTTATTCCCTGCTTGTTCTTCCCCATGAACTAAACTTTCCATGCTAGATTGGCCTCTTTGATTTTCTTCATGGTCCATTCCAAAAGATCAACATCCTTATAAATCCCCTCAGCATCTGGTAAAAGTGTTGGTAGTAACTCTTTCTTCTTTTCTATTTTTAGCCACTTGATCAGTGGGGTAGGGAAGTTTTGGCTCAGGAACCTCCTCTTGTAGCTGTTTTGGAGTGATGTATTTTAATAAATCTGACTACAACAAATGATTCTCATAGTAGAGGTTCCTAGATACAACTTCTCTTGTCCTTCCCAATGTTTCTTCGTTAGATGTGAGTACTCTTGAGGTATTTTATGAGGTTCAATTGAAGTACCCACATCTACTGGGCCTTCAGATTGCTTGTTGTCTTGTTTTGTCTCTTCTCCTATGTTCTCAAAGTCTGGCCCTATTTCCAAGGGTCCTTTATCTTCGCGAGGGTGGTTCTAGAATTGTTTGAGCTTTGATAGCTTCTTTCTTAGAATCTCCACTTACTTCATAAGCATTTCAATTCTTTCATCATTTTCTTTTTCCTCGTCTGTCATGGCCTTGGTTTTAGTGTGTAGAGCCTCTTTCAGTGTAATCCTTGTTGTCTGAGCGACTTCTAGTACCTATTTCAAATCTCCAATCTGTTTCTTATAGATGCCAGTCTTCTCAGAGATACTTTTAGGGATGAACAGAGGGTCCTATGCAAATGCCTCTAGTTGTCTATTCTAAGCAGCTATGCGGTCTTTGAGCACATCTATTGATACCCTTTGCTTCTGAGATAATGTTTTTGACTCTTTGGCACTTTGATGGGCTTGTTGATATTTCTTTTCTTTTTGGTCCAGGGCAAGCTTACTTCTTTGAGCTATACTCTCTTGTACCTGCATGGCCATCATTTCCTTCTCATAAAGCTCTTTGTACTTTGCCATCTCTCCACTAACATGTTCTAATTGTGCATCTCCCCTTTGCAGATCCTCTAGCAAAATTGCAGATTCTCTAGCAAAATTGTGTTTTTCTTGATCAATTCTTTATTTTCAGCCCTAGTTTTGTCCACTCTAGTTGTATGCTGACTATTGCTAGATTGAGATTAGCATTATTCTCTTCTATGTTCTCGTATTTGAGATTGATTTGTATGGTTTCTTAATTTGTCTAGATCTTCAGCCAGCTTAGAGATCAGTGTTTCCTTGGCCATATTGGACATTGATTCTTAGAAGAGTGGTCCTTGAGAAGCTTCTTTTTTTGTTTCTTGGGCGGTTTCTTGGGCAAATTCCTTGGTTTCCTTGATATCATCTTTCTTTATAAGTGTGATTGTTGGTTGAGTGTATATCTTCGTCCCTTGATCTGATTTTCCTTCTTGTGGAGCTTCCTTAGTGGAGTGCTTGGACAAGGATATTAGCCATGCCTTTTTGGTGCTTTTTCCACATTTCCTATATTTTTGTGACTGCATGGAGAACTTGTCGTTCTTGAATTCCTGATGAGATAGGCAAACTAGCCGTCCCGAGGTTTTCTTGTATTTTTTTAAAGACTTCAAGTTGATCTACTCCTTTAGCATCTTGACCTGTGGCCTATTCTAGTGTCTTTGTCTCTTGGGTGGGATCTTTTAGGAATGAAATTGTCAAGTCTGCAGCATAGGCCTCCTCTAGTGTATATTTGGCGGGCATAAGGTCCTTGATTACTTGCTTAGCAGTTTCTTCAAGTGTGAGAGATGAGGTTGGCATTATTCCTTGTATCTTCCAAGTGCTAGCTTGATTGCTCAAGATGCATCCTCTCCATCATCTCAATCACATTATTCCTTGTATCTTCCAAGTGCTAGCTTGATTGCTGCTCATCTCAATCACATTAGCTTCCTGGCAGTCAAGTCTTCTTTTTGTCTTTAATTCCCTGTCAAGTCTCCTTTTTGTCTTTTTGTTTTTCTTGGACTTTCATTCTCTTTGCTTCTTTTTTTGGCTCATCTTTGGATGCCCTCTTCAATTTTAATCATGTTCTTTCTCTTAGCCTCTCTCTCATCAAATTTGATAGGTCCCAAGCCTGCTCTTCTTTCCTTAATTGTTTATGTATTTCCCTTTTGAGCAGTTTTTTGCTATTTTTGTTTCCTTTCCTCTTTGGCCTTTTTCTTTCTTTCCTTCTCGTCCTTGGCTTTTGCTTTCTCTGTTCCACTCTCTTGGTGTATGCAAATACTAACTTTCTTTCTTGTCTTGTGGGATCTAATTGTTGGAGCTCCGGGGGAGTTCTCTATGTAAAAAAATCATATATCACGTGTGAAGAAGAGGTATTTAAATAATCCCTCACCAGAATATTTTCAAGTATTATATGTACCCCTTATGTATGCATTTTAGTAAAAACACTAGCCCTTACATTTGAAAATTTTCACTTTTTGAATTTAAAAGCCCTTTATGTAAGTACATTTTTTGTAAATGTACCTAATTATAAATCCTTAATTTTGTTCGCACATGTTGTCTTACATATTTCCTAGTGGACTCCCCGAGTTGGAGCTCTACTTCTTCCTCGTCAGTCTTTGATCCAACTAACTCAAAGTTGGTGGCTCCTTCATCTCTGACATATTTTTGTTGTGTTGTTTTCTTTGCTCACGTGGTCTGTAGAAGGTCATACTACCTTTTTTTCCTTGGGTTGATGCACATTTTCTACCTATTCTTTGGAATCTAGAGTATCTTCTAGTGAGTCTCTTTCTCTGACAAGACAAGCTGATATTCTTGTCAAAAACTCGACTTCCCCTAGGTGTGGGATGCCGGATTGGTTTGCCCACTACTTCTTCTTGGTTGCTGCTACTAGTCGGTCGAATCTCCACTTGGCCTGGTTACTAGGTACATGTCAATGTTGGGGCACTAGCTTATGTAGTGTTGATGCTAGATTTTGTTATGGCCTTGTGTATTTGGTTTGTCTATTGAAATGTAGATGTTGGTGCAAGATCCTCATAGGGTGCTTGGTCCTTCTTCCTTTGATACTACTAAAAGTTGGTAGTTTCATTATACTAAAATCCTCATCTACATAGTCTTGTGGCTTCAAAGGATATCCCCTTGGAAACTTAGTAATTTTTGCTATCATATCTAGGGTGATTTCTACTATCATCTTTTCCCCATCTGCTTTTGTGAGCATTGCCGTCATTTTATCTTTGGTTATCTTCTAGAGATTTTTTATCAACTCATGAGCTTGCCTATAATCGGTCCAAACTATTGGCTCTAATAGGAAATCCTTGACTCCCAGTCTAGAGACTGCTCTGTCAGCATTTTGTGGTGTGTAGGCAGGCAATGTGTTGAAGTCTTTTGGCATTTGGGGTGCCTCCCATCTCTTCCCTTGCTTGTCCTTCCACATTTAACTGAATACTTAGAGACATGATGCACTTGGGTGGAATCGTTATCAAAATAGGCTCTAGATCCTATAATGTGGTCCATGTCGACTTGATAACTCTCCTTTTATTCCAATTTGTAAATGTTTCTATGCCTCATATTCTTTGGAGTGTCTGACCCTGTAGTCTTGGTAGGTTACTTGTTATAAATGCATCAATGAATTATTTTATCTTGCCTCTCATTAAGTATGACCTTAGTTGGAACGTTTATATTTTTATTCTATTTTAAGAATTAGGTTATGCATAGACCATGGATAATGGACCAGTAATAGAGATTTATCCTTTTCACTTTTACCACATATTAGGATAAACTTTTCATTAGTAGAAAGATCCATTTTCAAAAACATATGGTGTTTATGTGTGGTGCACAAAGGATAGAAGAAATCCTTGCATCACAACAATTTGTCATCTTGTCTCTTATTTATTATCACAGATCATTTGATGCGCTTGTTTTTATTTTGTTTTAAAATATATTCCAAACTAGAAAAATTGTGTGTAAAAAGGAAAAAGAAAGAAATGTGTTTTCAATTTGAAACTCTTTCAATGGAGGCCCAACACCAAGTTTCAAGGTATTCTCTCTTTTTTAGAGAGCTTGGCGAGGATGCTGAGTTGTTTTTAGCATATTTTAGAATGGCTTGCCGTATAAAAAAGGTGGTAGGTGATAAGGAATGTTTAGAAATGTTTGCGGCAGTTCTTAGTAAAGACGCTAGTACGTGGTTTTCTTCTATGTGTGAGGAAGTTAGGAGAAGCTAATAGGAGGTTTTGGATCACTTCAAGTGATTAGTTTCCTAAAACTATTCATATAACATGCATTCAAAGGGTATTTTAAAAAAACCCTTTATTTACATGCTTAAGTAATAAAATGACCCCCTTTTCTTCTAAAACTTATGGGTTTTTCTCTAAAATCAATCAAAAAACCCCTTTTGTGTTAATATAATCCTATTACAATTTTAGAATTTGGGTAATTAAAAAACCAATTCATTTGAACTCACGTGGTGACTTACATGTCTAAGAGGTGAACCCCCCGAGCCTTGTAGCAAACAAATGATAAAAATCTAATTTTTAAATGGATAGTCATCAAATGTTAGTCATTTGTGCTATTAGTTCCCTCACAATTAGTTTGGTTAATAACTTGAGTTCAGGGTGTTCAATTTTGGCATATAAGGTGTCATTGGGATCCTCTTGAGATGTACTTCATCGTGGTCTCCTCTAGTACCTAAAATGTGGTAGGTGATAGCAATCATGATTGATGCCAGCAGTGTCAAAACTGGGAATTCATGATCCCACCCATGCTATGTATGATCAATTTTGGCACCTAAAACCTAAAATTACTGGACTCTTTCTAACTTGGTCTCCTAGAGTCAAGTTGGAATTTTCACTTTTGACTTGTCTTTTTTGTTCCATTTTTGTCCTCTACTCTTCAAGTGGGTCCTCTGGACTAGCAAACATGCTATAGCTATCCTTTCTCCTAGCTCAGAGTACCCTTTTTATGTCAAGTGGAAACAACCACAATTGCTATCCAATGTGTTCGTTCTTAGCAAGAGTGGTACCATCTGATTCCTCTTGGTGTGTAGAGTCCACTACCACCTTGCATGGTCAATTTGGATCATTGGTTTGGTCAAAACTTAGATTGTTCTACTCTTCAAAAGTCCTAATGCTAAGCAATCCCTTGTTATGATTTTGTATTTGGGTTCAAACCTTCCCTTTAGCTTTCTATGATCGCTAATGAGCTTCTATAGGGTTGGATTGTAAACTTTTGACCTATGGGTCAACCAATTTCTTTGTTTTTAGAAAAAACGCACTGAAACAAAAATTTTATGATAATTTGAACTCTAAACAACTTTTTTCTCAATTTGCCTATGGTAATGGGTTCCTTATGGTTAGGTGGAACTTATGGTCCAAAAATCGTGGATTTTGCACAATTTTTTGCCTAGTTTTGCAAGGTTCATGGCTCTTCGACTCTCAAACCTATAAATTTTGTGTGTGAAAAGTCCCTGTTGGTCCATTTTGGAAAATGAAGTGCCTATAGACTCCTCTTCACCTGTAGAATCTACTGACATCATCATTTTTTTGGTATGAGCCATGGGGCAGCAATTGCGGTTGGTGCTAAGTGTGGCCTTTTTACACAAAAATCGTATGGCTGGGTTTCCCATGCCAAGGAGAACCTGTTGGGACCTTGCACATGTAATTTGGCAACCTATATTTCATGTGAGAGCAAATTTTGAGTTCCTGGGCACTTTGGTTGTTCTTGGAGAATCTAGGTATTCATTTGAGGTGTTCATAGCCTCATTAGGACCCTCTAGAGGTGGGGTACATGTTGATATACTCTGTTATCGATTTGGTGCTTGATGGCAGCAATCACGATCGATGACACTGATAGTTGTTGCAAACCTAGAGCACATCATTGCGTTCTGCATACCTTGGAGTTTATTTTGATGCATTGCACTACTCATTTTGACTTTCCTTCTTTGTGGAATGCTCAGGTTTCTATGTGAGGTGTCTATGTCTCGTTCTTCCCCCGTGGTGTGTGTGTGTTAGTAGTTAGCTCATTCTTGCCTGTTCTAGCAAGGGTAGGGGACCCACCACTCATCCTTCTCATCATGAAGATGTTTGTAACGTGCATAGTAAGTCTCCAAAGGTGGGTGCTTCTAAGAAGTCCAAGCTCTCTCTCCACAGGTACAAGAGAGAAATGACTAGCTTTCCCCCCTATGTTAGTGTAAGTGTCTAATGCTCCCAGAAACCCATTTTTCTTTTTGATCCCATCATTCCTACCTTAGATTTCCAACGGATCTTCAATTTTCACATTTAGACTTTGTATGTCTTAGATATGCCAAGTTTACCTGTTTCCAAAACAATTTGTGAGTCCCTTTTGATATGGTATTTTTTTGTTTGGCTTCAAATTATCCTTTTATTTTTTAATTTTTTATTAGATTTCTAGAAAGAAAATCCCAAAACGATACTTAAAAAATTACGATAAATCCCAAAATTTAGCAAAGTCAAGCCAAAAATTATCCAAAAATACCCCAAAATTACATAAATTATTTTTGACTAAGAAAATAAGATTTTTTGCTACATAATTTTTTTTGGGACATCATTGGTCTTATTTTTGTGCTTTTTCTTGATTTTTAACCAAAGTTGACCATATAATTAGAAACAAAATACAAAAAACTTTCATGTATGGAGTATATACAAGAGTATGGGGTTACTTTTGACTTTGACATGACCAGATACCCCTTTATGTACTTGCGAGCATTACTTAGCATTTGTTGAAAAATCAAATTGTAATAAAATACAACAAGCTTTAGACCATAGTAAGACAATGCTCGATAATAGTTTCCATAGGTTCAGTATGTGTCTCCCTTCCCCTGTCTGAGTCCTCTTGGATGAATTGGAAATTATGGGTACAAGGTGGATGGAGTAATATTTATGGGCCCACATAGCTTCTATTGGAGTAGTGCAAGACGAGCTTTCATAGGAATTTGGAAAAAATCGACAGGACCTGCCGTATTGATAACTTGTTTGGGCTGTTTTTGCCTCCATACTTGGTGTTTTTGCATTTCCTTACCCAATATATGGTTTTATGTTTGCCTTGTGTTGTTGCCACTGAGATTTAGATCCAAAGATAATTTTTTTGTGCTTGGCATAATACTTTGGCTACCCACACTTGCTTTGTTGACTTGGTTAGTTGTTGATTCGCTAAGTGATGCTTGGTCTATTGGTTTTGTCTCTTGAAGAGTTTTGACGCATTTTGCTTGGGAATCCAAATAAACTCCAGTTTTTCTTGAGCTTGTATTAGTTGCTTTGGGTACCCATACTTTTGTGATAGAATCATGAGACAGTCTTATGGTTCTTTGAGATGATGTTTGAATCTGTATTGGATTGTGGGTCTTTGGTAAGTCTCGTGCATGTGTCACATGTTTTCGGACCCATATTTGCTTTGTGTTGTTCCGGCGTCTATGTATCCATCTTTTCTTTTGGTTGTGCATTTTTTAGTTGATCTTTTGTCATTTTTGATGGAGACAAAGCAAATGCTACCTGTTTTTGAAGTGTTGTTCCTGTGATGTCTCTTTTGGAATCCACTACATGTTGTTTGGATTCAAGGGTTTTTTGCCCTTGTCAATAGTCTTTTCCATTGTGGGCCCTGTTTATGTTTCTTTAGTGAATGTAACTCTTTAATTTTTTGTTTCAATCTAAATTTGTACCAGATCAGACTTCCAATCTATCTAAAAATTGTACCTCCTTTTCCATGTCTATCCTAGCAATAATTTGTGTTGGGTTTGAGGATCTTTGACCACATAAAAACTGTGTGTTAGACATATTGATTGATATGAACAAATAAGGTTACCAACCCTAATGCTTTGATTTGGTGTTCAGTATAGCTCTGCATCTCCTATGGTGTCATTTGAAGATCTGCGTCTTGACTAAGCTGTGTATATAAGCTAAGGGAAATGAAATTTCCATGGGCTCTTGTCTTGAGTAGAGCGGTAGTTTATACTTGATTGTTACCAATATTAACCTTGATCACTGGATCCACTCTAATCGATTTGAATTCTTTTATGGAAATAGCATTGATCCGTAATGGTCTCCCATTACGGATCATAGAAGCCTTCGTTTAGCCATTCGTTCTTTAGCTTCTTTTGTGCTTTTTCAATAATTCATTGTTTTTCTTTTATTAATTGTTTTTCACTATGAGTCCGATGTAGCATCTCTTGGGTTAGTGGAAAGTAATACTTCTTGAGCCTACATCCACTAATCCAATTAGGCATTTCTTATCCTTCTATGTCGCAAGCTTGACGGCCCCACTTGGTGACAAATTTTTTATCACAAAGGCCTTCATCCCTTGATTTTTGAGTTTTTTAGCATGTTATTTTAGGGTATACACCAAGACGTAGTCCCTTGTTTTGAATTCTTTTGATCGCACCTTCTTGTCAAAGAACTCTTTTTTGGTGTCTTTTCTAAGCATATATAGATTCTACAGCTTGAAGGCATAGCTCATCTAACTTTTCTAAATCATCTAATCTTGATGATAACTCATGACCTATCCACTCTAATTGTTTAGCTACTCTCAAAGTTGGCATTAAGTATTCCATGGGAAGGATGGCATTCATACCAAACACCATATTGTAAGGTGTTGTGCCAATGGATGTCTTATAGGCCACTATGTATTCCCATAAAGCTATACACCAATATGAGCTATTTAATCGAGTGCAACTAAATATATGTAAGCTATACACCATTATGGGATATATAATTAAATTTTCATTATAATTTCAAGGTAAAACCCAAGTATATGCTATACAACATAGCTATATAGAAAATATATGCACTATAAAGCTCTTAGAACCTAAGTGGTTGAGCTTTACATTGGATATACCAAAATGTGTAAGTGTATCACATGAGTTCACCTAGAGGTTTCATTTAATTTCCAATTACTACAAAATTACATTTAAAAGAGGGGTTTAAAAATGAAAAACTGAAAAAAGTTATATGTTTATGAAGAGGGGATTCAATATATGGAAGAACATGTGTGTAGAGGTATTTTAAAAATACCTCTTGAATATATGTAATATAGACAATTTTCTAAAAGTGGACCCTTGGGGAGCTATCTAGCTCCACAATTTGATAAAAGTGAGTACACCTTTATTTTTCTAATGTATACACCAACTACGCGTAATAGAATCAGCTATGAGCTATATACAAGCGACGAGATAGAAATAGATGAACTATATAGGATGTATAATAATGATAAACCTTGTTGTAAAAGTGAGCTAATTTACCATAAACTAAAAAATAAATTCAGATGTTTGTTTTTCATAAGCGAGCTATATAGAAGAGAATGTATAGATAGCTATATAGTAAAAAGGAGCAAGAAGCATACACTTTACACATGCTACTAGCATCAAGAGAATACAATATGAGAAGGTGCAGAGAATGCTTTCCATGAGACCGTGAGCCTAGGAACCTCTCGCTCCATCCAACCATCCCCTTCTCTTTATATAGAAGGGGCCCTATGTCAGTTTCCATTGGATCATGCCCAAGTCCTTGGCCTCACATTACTCCCCCTTGGAGAAGCGTTTTTCTCCTCAAAATAAAAAGTGGGATATTTATTCTTAAGAAAGCTAATTTTTTCCCAAGTGGCACCTTCCTCAAGTATATATTTCCCTTTATTGGCATTGCACATGATAATGAGTACATAAATCATGATAGTCAAGAATGCGCTTGGGTTCATGCAGCTGGTTGGAAGGTTCAATGACATAATTGACCAAAAACTGTCAATCGATGATATTATTGTCTTGATAGAAGCATTTATGTAAATGAAAAACCAAATGAGTGCAAAAGTAAAGAAAACTTGTCGGATATATTGCCAACTTGCTACAAAATTGACTGTTAAACTTGGGATCATGACCAATATCAATATTGCTAGGGAATCCCTATAGTGTGTACAAATTGTCAATGAAACACTAACTACCTTGGGAGTTTTAATAGTGGACTTGTGGAAATAAATGTACAATGTTTAGCCATTGAGATCCTTTTCCATTTTCTATTGGGAGTCTCCAAATGATGCAAGAGACCTCCTGCCTTTAAACAATTTGCTTTGTTTACCATGACATTTTTGGCAATTACTCTTGAACATGCCCATGTAAACCTAGCCAATCAAATTTTCATTGTATAAGTGTATAAGTCTTATTAATAGCTTGGATGTCATGTGCTTTTATTGTCATGGCATTCAGAAATAATTTGGTACCAAATGATTGCGTCCTCGGTACACAAACTCTCCCCTTGTGGAGTAGGTAATAATCTTCAATGGAAAAATTCTTCCATTGAGTCAATTCATCACTCAAAATAGGATAAACAAGGGTGGATTAAATAGACACACTACCAGCATTGGAGTAAGAAGGATCCCTCTTTTTGACATGACTCCGTACCTTGGGTATGCAACGTCATGCTCACAGCTTTCCTTAAGAGATTTCAAAAACTCACTTTTAAGTTTTGTGATTAAAAGAGATTTGATCTCAGGCCTACGACTGTCTCAGCATCATCTACTACATTGTATCATGCTTTACTATACTAAATCTTTGTGTCATAGTCCTAAATCATTTCAAGTCATTTGGCCTTTCACCCCTTCAAATCCGACTGTTGCGTAAACCATTTGATACTTTTATGGTCAAACACTATTTCAAATTGAGCACCGTACAAATAATGCTGCCATGTTTTCAAATTGTACACTATTGTACATAGCTCCCTTTCATAAGAAAAACCATTTGTTGTATAGAAGTAAGTTTCTTGCTTTCAAAAGTAGTTAGCCTTTCCTCTTGAAGAAGGGATCCATGTACACTATTGTACATAGCTCCCTTTCATAAGTAAAATAATTTTTTGTGCAAAATCAAGTTTCTTTCTTTCAAAAGCAATTAGCGTTTCCTCTTGAAGAAGAACTACTCCAATAGCTTGATTACCAATATCTATCTCAAGCACAAAAGGTTTCATTGGATCAATAATAACTAGTATATGTGCAATAGTGAGAGTGATCTTAAGTACTTCAAAACTTTGTTGTTAATCTTCTCCCCAATGAAATACTTTATCCTTGGATTTCAATTGGTTTGTCTTAAGAACAATGATTCTTACATATCTTTTAACAAACATTAGATGAAAGCCAACAAATCCTAAGAAAATGAGTAGTTCTTTCAAATTTTTAGGGGGCCATTTACATATGGTGAGTGTACACTATTGTACATAGTTCCCTTTCATAAGGAAAATAATTTTTCTATGCAAAATCAAGTTTTTTGCTTTCAAAAGCAATTAGCCTTTTTACTTGAAGAAGAACTACTCCAATAGCTCAATTGTATGTATCTATCTCCAACACAAAAGGTCTCATTGGATCCACAATAGCTAATATAGGTACAGTACTGAGAGCAACCTTAAGTACTTCAAAACTTTGTTGTTGATCTTCTCCCCAATGAAATGCTTTGTCCATGGATTTGAATTGGTTTGTCATAGGAACAATAATTCTTACATGGTTTTAAATAGACATGTGATAAAATCCAACAAATCCTAAGAAAATTTGGAGCTCTTTCAAATTTTTAGGGGGTCATTTACACATGGTGTCAACTTTGGGTTGATCCATACGAAGGCCAACATTAGAAATTATATGCCCCAAATAGTGAAATTATGTCTTCAAAAAATTACACTTGGATGATTTAACATATAACGTGTGTTACCTAAGAATCTCAAACATCTACTTTAGATGTTGTAAGTGCTCATCCTGAAATTTACTCTAAATTAAAATTTCATTGAGGAAAAAAATAGAAAGATTTCCCAGATATAGTTTCAAAACACTATCCATAAGTGTCATGAAAGTATTTGGTTTGTTGGTTAAATAAGAAGGCGTAAGCAAAAGTTAATAATATTCAAACCTTGTTTGAAAAGAAGTTTTAGGCATACTAGTAAGTCTAATCCGTACTTAATTATACCCCAATCACAGATCTATTTTTGTGCAAACACTTGTATGTGTGAGTTTATCAAAAGAATTATCTACCCTTGGCAATGGATACTTATTCTTAATAGTAACCTCATTAAGAACACGATAGTCTACACACATGTGCATACTACCGTCTTTTTTCTTCACCAATAGAATGGGAGACACACATGGTGAAGATCTAGGTTCAATAAACCATCAATTGAGATAGCCAACAAGATGACATTCCACCTCAATAACCTCAAATTGACTCAATAACCTCAAAATGATTCATTCCGTAAGGTGGTTTAATAACGGGCTTACTACATGCATCCCACATCTATTCCATGTCGCATAGAATTGATTGGCTCACCTATTTTATCATTGAAAGAGAGCTTCATAAGGTCAACTATATAAATGTGTGGTGAGGGAAGTACATCTTTTCTCCGAATATCATCATCTGCTAAGATGTACTTCCATTGGATTCAAAAATAAGGCTATTATGATCATATTTAAGACGTAATGATGAACCATTTCATGCAACCACTCTCGAATCAAGAAAGATTGAGACATTGAGGCAAATTGAGATATTTCACTAACTTATAGTTAGTCAAATTGTGAGAAGCACCATCATAAATAAGGATTCACACATTGTGACCTTGAATGTAGCAATAAATTCTTACAAGTTCATGTGGGCCAAATGTTGGTTGCCACATAGAGGCAATTATACAGCACTCATGAACCACTTATGTATGTGTTACCTCCATGTTGGAGTAACAAGAAGAGGATTCTAGGGGAAGAAATTGCACCATGTGTACCACTTTTTTCTTATCTTGTGCAGCAAAATTTCCCCTTGGAACAATCCTTTTTTCCATGACCACTTTCCATGCAAGTAAAACATAACTTCTCTTTTTTCCATGACCATTTTTCAAGTAAAACATAACTTCTCTTTCTTTGCCTTTAACTTCCTTAGTTGAGAGATGGACTCTAGGCCTCTTGGGCTTCTTGGATGCATCAAATGATGCCACAAAAAAATTCCTTTTACTATGTGGTAATGCTACTATGAGATGCACATAGATATGAACGAACATGCATATATGTATTATGCAATAATTTATCATGAGGATCATCATGAATATGTGTTTGCACTATAGCTTCCTCTTGAGTGCTTTGGGTTTCTAGGTTTTGGCACGCTTCTTAAGCTCAAGAGTTAACCCATTGATGACCCATCGATGAACCCTTGTACCTACTAAAGTCATTTAAACCCTCCAATTTCAGAATAAAATCTATATAGTGTGAGATATATTCAACTAGTGTCTTATGTTTCCTCCTAGAACATTTATCCCTCACTCTCTAATTTCTATCCTTATCATTAATAAAAAGAAATTCTTTTATGAACATAATCTTGAAAGCAAAACATGTGTGTATTATGATGCCCTTCTCCTTGAAAGACATCCACCATTTGTAGACTCTGCCTTCCATTGTCAATCTAGCCTATAGTGCCTTGACCACACCTAAAGTCCGATGATGTTGGTAAAATACCTTCCCATTTACTAAGAAATATTTATCGTATCTTTGTTGAACTCTTTATCCGCCCACCAAAAGACTGGGAATATCATGTTTTTCAACAGCTCATCTACCTCTTTTTGGAGCCTTGCTTTGACATGTCATAGGCAGAAGAAGTTTTTAGGCTTTCAGTCAGGAAAATCTCAAGTACTTCACTAGTAGTGCTCTTGGCCTACTGATTCATAAATTGCACTACTGGATCATGTTACCATATACATGTGGTAGTGATGTGTGTGAAGACTCTAGGACCACCGGGGCATTTTTTCCCTCTTTAGGAGGTTTTTCCCCCCGAGCATTGTATATACGCCCATCACTCTAGGGCTATCTATCTTTCCATTGCACACTAAGTAATACACTCTCTATTGTGTGCCTTGAGCTTCCTTCGTCTTCTCCAAGCTGTGTGTGTTTCTTTGCAAACCTAATTCCAACAATTGGTATCAGAGCACGTTGCGTCCTCCTCGGCTTAGTCGCCAGCTGCTCCAGCACATGCCTGCTCACTTTCTTCGATTACAATGAGATTTGGCGAGCGTTCGTAGGTCGACAAATTTCTAATTTGGGCTCATTTCGGCCTCCGTTTCCACTACAGACAGGTCTACACAGGCAATTTTGTCATTTTGTGTAGAACTTTTGTCAGTGCCAATTTCTGCATAATAGGTGCCTTACAGTCTTCTACGGTTTGTGCTATATAGCACGTGTTGTTCCTGCTCTGTTTATCCTATTTTCGGGTAGTTTTCACATCAGGTGCAACATTTACCATGGGTGACAACAACACAGATGTGTTCAAGATGTTTGCCAGCTGAGGACAGGTTGGATGGGGACAATTACCCTATGTGGGCTTATATGATGCAACACTTTCTTATGCAGGGCATTGATGTACGTCCTGGTTCTGAGGATGCAGGCGATGTTGAGGATGTTGCAGGTCTTGCTGCAAGGATTGCTGCTATTAGAGTTGTTTTGCCTATGGTAGAACAAGCTCGTTGGATGTGAAGGATGCGTAGGCTCATGCATTGGTTGAGTTGTCTGTGAAGCAAACTATTGTTCCTCACATCCGTTCAGCAAAATCTGCAAACAGGCTTGGGATATTTTGGTTGGTCTTTATGCAAGTCGCAATGAGGCTAGAATTGCTTTGTTGCGTAAAGAGCTGGAGTCGAAGACTATGCATGAGGAAGATGATATGGACACTTTCCTTGCTAGTGTCAAGGATATCAATGAGAAACTTATTTCTGCAGGTGAAGTCATTTCAGACGGTTCCTTGTGCAGACTATTCTTGATGCCTTACCAGACTTTTGCTAGTACTTGGAGACGTATGACCCAAGGAAATCCAGAATTTGTCAAGTTTGATGCATTATGCACATTGCTGTTGCAAGAGTCACTTTCTAGAAAAAATAGGACTAGATAGCGTGCAGTTGAACATGCTTTTATTGCTTCTCAAAGAAAGGGTGGTAAATAACAGCAATGCAGCCACTTCTTATGGTTCTGCTACGAGTGGCAAAACTTCATTTCCCAATACTTCTGCTGCTGGCAGCACTTCGTCTGGCAATTCTAGTGATAAGGCAAAAAAGAAGATGCGTTGCCATTATTGTAAAGCTAATGATCCCTTGATCAAGTAGTGTCCTAAGTTGAAGGCAAAAGAGGCTAAGAAGAAAGAAGGTGGTTCCACTGCAAATGCTCGTTCCACTACAAATGCAGCCATTGTTGAGTCTTCTGTAAAAGGAGACTGTAATGCTGATGTTGATGCAGAATGGGCTTTAAGTGCAGAGTGAACTTACAATCCTGTTGTCCATGATGCATGCTTGTTAGCTGTGCTGCAAATTCACACGTGTGGTATTTCGATAGTGGTGCTACAAAGCACATTACCTCACATCGTGAATTGTTCACCTCTCTCGAGTCTGTCCCTCATGGGAATTCAGTCACTTGTGCCAACATTGCCTCTTATCCGGTTCAGGGAGTTGGAAAGATTGTGCTTACTACTGCAAATGGCAGTTCCTTCACACTTGTTGATGCACTTTATGTACCTAGGATCAAGAAGAATCTCTTGTCTGTATCCGCACTTGCTAGACTTGGACTTGTAGTCAAATTTGTGGATGACAGATGTACAATTCATGATCTTAGTTTTGGTGAAGAAATTGTTGCATCTGGCCTTTTGTGCCGTGGGCTGTATAAGCTCACTTTGTATGACAAGTGTGGACAAAATTTTGCAAATGTTGTTGCAGATTCAAGGGCTATTTCAGATGCAAAACGTTGGCATGCATGTTTTGGTCATCTGAATTTTGCCAGTTTGCTGCGTTTACAAAAATCTGATATGGTTGCTTCTTTGCCGCCTCTTGAAGCACCTGTCAAACATGTTTGTGAAGGCTGCATTTTGGGTAAGATGCAGCGTTCTAAGTTTCCAAAGGATGGTTCAATTCGGGCCACATGCATGTTGCAGCTTGTGCATAGTGATGTTTGTGGGCCCATGCAAACTCCGTCCTTGGGCAATTACCTTTACTTTGTAACTTTCATTGATGATTACTATTGGCATGCATGGGTATTTCCGCTTAAAGCGAAGTCCGAAGTTTTTATGTGCTTCAAACAATTTCTGGCTATGGCTGAAAATGTCTCGAAATGTACTATGGGCACCCTCCGTTCCGATCAAGGGGGGGAGTATATGTCTCATGAATTCAATGCATTTCTGGCTAGTCGTGGGATAAACACCAATGTACAGTGCCTTATACACCTCAGCAAAATGGTGTTGCTGAGAGGAAAAACAGGTCACTTACGGAAATGGCACGATGTATGGTCAAAAGTCAAGCTTTGCTGCATTCTTTTTGGCTTGAGGCCATCATGTGTGCCACGTATGTACTAAACAGGTGTCCTACGAAAGCTTTGCAGTCTATTACTCCATATGAAGCATGGCATGATAGAAAGCCTTCTATTGAGCACATGCGTGTTTTTGGCTGTTTGGCATATGCTTTGGTACCACAAACACAACGCAGAAAATTGGATGATAAGGCTGTCAAATGTATTTTTGTTGGTTATAGTGTTGAAAGCAAAGATTACATGTTGTATCATCCGCAAACAAAACGTATTCCGGTTTCACGGGATGTAGTGTTTGTGGAAGATTATGTTCAGCCCTTGCTGTCATGTACTAGAGACGGTAATGTAAGCTCACAGGAAATTTATGACACTTTGTTGCCTCTTTTTAGTGGTGGAAATACGAATGTAAGTTCCACTAAGCCAAAGGTACAACCTACGGGGGTTTCTAAAAATGTTACAGATCAGCCTATTACTGATGCAAATGTACATGATGTACTTGATGAGGAAAGGACTGAAAATGAGTAGGCTAGAGGTATGCCAAAAATGGCTCGTGCACACTTTGCGTGATAGTAAATTGGATGCACCTTTGTCTAGGCGTACTCATCCAAGCTCTCGCCATGCATCTTATGCATCAGATTGTTATGCTTTGGTTGTGTCTAGCTTATATAATGTTGAGGAGCCTCTGTCTTTTGATGAAGCACAGAATTTAGAAAATTGGATGGCTGCCATGCAATCAAAATATGATGCACTATAGAAAATGACACATGGACTTTATGTGATTTGCCTCCTGGCAAAAAGGCCATTGGTACGAAGTGGGTTTACAAGTTGAAACGCAAGTCGGATGGTGAGATCGATCGCCATAAGGCTCGACTTGTTGCAAAGGGTTATGCACATAAAAAAGGCATAGATTATGAAGATACTTTTGCTCCCACTTGTCGTATGACTACTGTGTGTTTTCTATGTGCACTGGCAGCTCATTTTGGTTGGGATGTACATCAATCAGACATTGTTACTGCTTTCTTGAATGGTGACATATTTGAGGAAGTTTATGTAACGCAGCCTCGCGATTTTGTCATAAAAGGACAAGAGGACAAAGTGTGCATATGTAAGAAGGCTTTGTATGGATTGAAGCAATCTCCTCGTGCTTGGTATGAGAAAGATGACTCTCATTTGGTCAAACGAGGCTTTCGTAACAGTCCAATAGAAAGCACATTGTATGTAAAGCGTGAGGGTGATGTACTTCTCATTGTGGTTCTTTATGTCATGATTTGTTGATCACTGGACCAAATGAGAGACATATTGCTGAATTTAAGGCTGATTTGAATGCTACTTTCAAGATGAAAGATTTGGGGATGTTGCATCATTATATGGGCATACAGTTTAAGTAGTGTGATGGTGGTATTGCCTTATGTCAGAAAAGTTACATAGAGACATTGCTATGTAAGTTTGGACTTGAGGATTGCAAACCTATTGCCACTCCCATGGAAATAGGTTTGAAGTTGAGTCTACATGATGTTGGCAATCCTCCTAATGTCACTCTTTACCAAACTGTTGTTGGCTACCTCATTTATGTATGCAACACGAGGCCAGATATTCAGTTTGCAGTCTCACAGGTCAGCAGATTTATGCATAGCCCAGGGTCTAAGCATTGGCAAGCTGTCAAGAGGATTTTTTTCTACCTTAGTGGCACTTTACATCTTGGCTTGTTTTATCTCAAGGGGGGATCATTGCCGCCAGACTTACATGCTTTTTTGGACTCAGATTGGGCTGGTTGTTTTGACACGCAAGTTTCCACAAGTGGTTTTTGTTTCATGCTTGGCAGTTCATGTATATCATTGTTGAGCAAGAAGCAACCTATTGTGGCCACTTTGAATTGTGAGGCTGAGTACAAGGCATCCTTCATAGCGAAGGTTGAGTGTGTATGGCTCAGACGCCTTATGGCTGATTTGGGTGTTGGACAGGACACTGCCAACACTATCTACACTGACAGTCAAAGCGCATTGGCAATTGTGAGGAACCCAGTTTTTCATGCTCACACAAAGCACATTGAGGTGCATTACCACTATTTCAGGGAGAGGCTCTCAGTAGGAGAGATCATCTTGGCTTATGTGCCAACACAGGACAACCTTGCAGATATTTTCACAAAGGCATTGTTTCGTGAGAAGCTTGAAGCTTTCCGCAAAGCTTTGGGCTTACTTCCCTTTGTGGACTGATCATGTCCTCAGGGCATGGCACTTCCCTTTACTCATGTGCTAGCTCTTGTTCACCGCATCACTCCATGGGGGGATTTGTTACCATATACATGTGGTAGTGATGTGTGTGAAAACACTAGGACCACCATGGCATTTTTTCCCTCTTTAGGAGGTTTTTCCCCCCGAGCATTGTATATACTCCCATCACTCTAGGGCTATCTATCTTTCCATTGCCACAAAGTTTGTTTCTTACATAGACATGTGTGACTGCAATGCTCTAAATTATTGAAGGTGAAGCAACTCTATCGGTCATCCATCCATGCTAGTTAATGCTCGATGGTTATTCTCCATGACAGTATTGTATTGTGGGTCATGGTAGGCCTAATGTGTGATAGATTTTCAAGATCAAAAGTATGATGCATATTAATCTCTAAATCCACGGTGCATTGCGACTGTTAACAAATTTATTTTTTTTAAAGATACTATGTGAAATGGTAATCTCCTTGTTGATATCTTGAGAATCCTTGTTATTGATAGCCCAGTTCAATTTTGTGAATTAGGAGGTCCTTGATGCTTTCAAGATTCACTTATAACCCCATTCAGTTTTGAAGAGTTTTGGATGGTCTCAAAAGCTTTGAATCTGAATGGCAAAGACATGAGGCCACTGTCAAACTAGTGTTTGGAGAGCTTCAAATTCAAAACCTAGGGGCTCTCAGGCCTTGCTGAACCTTGGAATTCTTGTCAATGCGGGAAAAAGAAGCTTTGATATTCAATGTCACATGCTAAATTAGATTTTCTTGAGACTCAATATCCTACGCCAAATTAAATTAACATGCCGACTTGCCTTGCTAGATGCAAATTGGCTTCAAGGTCAAATTGGTGAAGCCGTGAGAGCTTCAACACCATGAGAAAAATTTGAGGAAGCTTGAGAGCTTGGTAAACATGTGGGAAGTGGCCCTTGGCTTGCCTTGCTAGATGAAAATTGGCTTCGAGGTCAAATTGGTGAAGCCTTGAGAGATTCAACACCATGAGCGAAAACTGAGGAAGCTTGAGAGCTTGGTAAACATGTGGTACGTGGCCCTTGGTCAATCAAGGGCCTAAGTAATTGGGGTGGGCTACCTTCTGTATGAAATCAAGTTCTACAAAGCATGGCAATGGTGGGTAGAATGTGTGTGTGTGTGTGTGTTTATGTATGAAAATTCCTTCAAATCTTAACATACTTCGAAAATTTCATTAAATAATACATTAAATAACAATACCTTAAAACAAGACATCATAAACACTCCATCTGGTAGCCAATATAGCCATCTAAATTTAAACTTTGATTTTTGAACTTTACAAATTGGCATTTGTTTGTTGTATCTCTATGCATCCATCCCTTGAGATGAGCCTCCACCGTACATCTACAATGAGAAGGATCCAGCTATATCGAGAAGAAATACAGTTTTAGCCATCTCGCAAACTGAGACCCTCCATGGGAGGTTTACGGCTTATCAGACATAGCAAGTATCCATGAAGCATTCCCATCTAGCATATATTCTTTTAAAAGAACTGCCACAATTGATATATATGCCCAAATTTCTTGTTATTGTTTGAAGGAAACACTAAACCAACCATGTATATACAATAACTTCTTCAATGTACTAATAGAATTAACATCATATATGATTGAGATGACCTCAAATTACCCAAACATTTCAAATTTTGCAGACATAGAATACAAGTGGTAGCTCTTGATGTGCTTTATGTAACAAAAACTAGAAGAAACTCCAAATTTCTAAGTAGGTGCAGTTGCACCCGCACCCACCTGTTTATATTCATTTTTGCCAATTGAGCATCCGATTGTATTTGACATTGTTAAGAGATCCACAATGATAAGAACCGTTTGCTTGAATATCCAAGGTTTTCCACCACATATTGAGGATCCTGAGTGGAAGATGACAAAGATGACAAGAGATCAAAGAATACTCAATATTTGCGTTTGTATGCCAATACATGTTTGTGTGTCTTCGAGCAGCCATAGAGGGTGTATCTAATACCTCGTGGGCATGCGACTATGGAAGGGGAAAAATATGTGTGTTGTGATGTATGTGTGTGTGTGTGTATGTAGCTGTTTAAATCTTAAGTAATAAGATATAATTGAATTTTTACATTCAAAAGACAGCTGGCCAAGGAATAAATGAACTGATATGTACAAAAATAACTCGGTATTAGAATTATTTAGGTATAATGATTGTAAGAAAGAGATCCTCTTTCAATAAGACTAGAAGTAGAAGAACTTCCCCGTTCCTCATTGAGTAATTCATTACAGAAAGGTTGCTTGCAAAAGAAAAGAAAGCCATCCAAGATAAGATAGAGTCCTTACCTGAATCCATCCAAACAAGACAACAATTTTGTTAGCCTCGGATGTGTTTTACAGGTATCAATGGACTATATCAATTGTTATCCATGTCCATCTTATAGGTTTTAATTACTTTAGACAAGCTAGTTTATTCATTTAGTATGTTAGCAATCTTTCATATTACTTTATAGACTATGGTGAAGTCCATCAAAGTAACACCAAGAGCCACTGCTCAGTGACTATGTATAAAGAAGCAACCATATACTTACCTTTTTCAATCAGTAGAACCCATGGTACCAAAGGTACTTTTTTAGAAAAAGAGATGCGAAATCTGACATCTTTTTGTTTAACCAGAGGTTATAGATGTTGGTGGTGATTACCTTGTTTTTTTTACAACCAATAAGACAACAATGTAACTAGTTAGGAGAGTAGCAAGACTCCCCCCTTTCTTTCTTTTAAAATCTCATCATTTTTTTGCCAAAAGCTTGGAAGCTATACCCAAGCCAAAATATCCTCGGCTATATACTTACCTTCTTTATCCAAAAAGTCATTATCAATTATCTCGAACAGTAGTGTCTGGCCATACCAACCATAGACAATATCAAAAGCCAAAAGAATGATCTGCTATATACTTACCTTCAGAAAAATGCCAGGTTATTACGATATGCAATGTCCAGCCTATGAGCTCCCAATTATGCCACTCAATCAGTTAATCACAGAAAAAAGAACCCACTGATTTCGAGATCTGTCAGATAGAAAAAACCAGTAATCACAACGATAGGATCTTGCTGTTTATTTTTGCCAAGTGGCCCATTGGCCATCATCCCTTGTAGCTACTATTTACACAGTCGGTACACAGTAACAGCCCACATTTTACTACATATCCAAGTGAAGCCTGAACGGCCATCAAGCCACCCCTCATACTCACCACCAAATACCCACCAACACATACTGCCATACATGCACAAGCAGTTTTATGTGGAGGTGAAGTACTGCAGCAGTCAAATCTCTGCGCCCTGAGGCCACCCCATTATGCAGACAATCATAGATGAACATTTTTTATGCACAAGAGACCCACGGCCAACCTTAGTGTCTAGGCTTTTAGCAGGAAAAAAGCCCGTCAAGCTTATAAGTATATGAACCTGTAGCAATCGACATATCCTACAGTAAGCCACAAAGGCGGCCCAACCAGTTCAAGGTCAGGAGAATTTTTTTATATATACATGGCAGGGATGCTCCAATCCTATTTTTTCCATATCCAGCCCTTTAAAAATATCAACAGAAAATACTATTTGCACAGTTTTTGTAAGAAGCCCATAGCCAAAAGAACCTACACATTATGCGTGGTTTTACCAAGCAAAATGTAGGACTAAAAACCTTTAGTATGTGCAAAAAATGGTGCAGTAAAACAGTAAACTCAGCAGAGGTAGGATTGAACACCTGCGTCACCTCCGAGGAGAGCTCCATTCTCCTTGGTAGTAGAAAGCAGACAGGAGGTGTTTCACAAAATAACTCAACACACCCATAATAGCTAAGTGAGGGGCAGAGATGCGCCCTCACATGTTTTTATAGTAAGAGGAGGTAAGTCTTGCCCTTGTGCAGTGTCACGGTATCGAGAGAGGAAGGCCACGCTCCACCATGAGTATGAGATACAGCATCGAGTAGCACATCCATAGCTTTCAATGGGGATCGACAGTCTGGGGCAAGGAGGAGGGCCGCCTTCGCTACTCCCTGAGGGAAATAGACATTGATCACGCTCGATAGAGCATCATCACTCAGTAAAGGGCTTGGCCCCCGGTAGTAGTGGTCAAAATAAACAATCAATTTAAGTTTTTAACCTAGTATGGTTCAGGCAGCAAGAGCCTAAAAAGGGGGGCGAGGGGGGTTCTTTTTTGGAAGTTTTTCTTTAATCAAATATAACTAATGAATAGTATATAAGTGTGTGTGTGTGTGTGTACCCGCCCTAACCCACGCACCACACACAATGGGTCGGTAGTAGGCCCATTGTGTATGGGCCTACTACCTAATGAGAGAGATGAGACTCTCTTTTTGAAACAATAGCCCAGGCCAGTTATGTTGAATGAGGGCCTATACGATGGTATTCCTGATCTGATTATGGTTAAACTAGTTCCGGCAGTATTTTTTTATTAGCATAGATATCTCTTCCCAGGCCAAAGAGGAGGTAGATGACGAGTAACAAATTAAGTAAAGTATGCCAATAAAGGAGCAAATAGAGGCTTTGTATGGCCTATTGCTATTTCTTTATATGAAGTCTATATGAGGAAGCATAAGAAGATCCTTTCTCCAGATAAATCTAAGGTCATATCCGCCTGTAGACGGGGAATGAAGGGAAATTGAAAGGTTGAGAAATTGGGTTGATTTGCAAAATTTCTCAACAGCAGTTGGATCATCTGGGAGGGAGGTAGGCTCAATCTTTAAGCAGTGGGGGTAGATTTGATCAATCTCGTTAGAGAACATTCTGTTGTTAACACTCAGCATGTCATCCATACATCTAAAAGTATGATTGAACAATGGAAGTATTTTATGGTTAGTTTCCAAGTTTTTAAGACACCATTTGTATTTGAAAAAGGCAAGGTAGATGTTACACATAAGAGGTGAGCAAGAGAAGCCCATAGGGATGCCAAGGCATTGGTTAAAGCAGTAGCCGCTTGCAATCACAGTGCAGTTGCCAGAAGATATAGGAGCAGAGATTTGTTTCATTGAAGTGTAGAGGGTGTATGGAGTGAGATGCTTGAATCCATATGGGTTTCTTGGATAGAGAGATAAAATGATACTTTCTTTTTTTAGCATTGGAAAAGGATAATTTAATAACCTTAGCTAAAACAGTCTTAAGGCCGAGATCTCCACTAAGTGGAATGTTTTCATAGCATTGTGTAATGTCAGCTGGTAAAGATGTGGAAGATATGTTGAGGAAGGTTAAGTGTGACTTCTGTAGCGTTTTTTGTTAGCCAAAAGGGATTGTATTGGATATTTAGGAAGTCTTTGCAGATTCTTTGCTTCTCTGCACAAATGAGTTCAAATTCTGTGAGAATAATATCGAGGCAGAGAGTAATATCTTTGGTGATATCTGTGAAGATGCAGTTAGAGGCATCAGATATCCATCTGAATTTATGTTTGTGGAATTTATATATAGGAAATAGTATAGGTAGCCTGGTGTTATTAAGAGAATAGCCAAGTTGTCCTAGATGTTTAGAGATCTTGTCAGAGATCTCTTGTGGTGTAGTGTTAGTATGACATAATTCTTTTCCTGACACTCGATCCCGAGCGGCTTTCCAAGCAAGGTATTTGCACATAATAGTAGGACAGTTGGCACTTTTGTCAAGCCCGACCACAAGCCATTTAGCTGAGATTAGTTGAAAATCAAGAGCTAGTTGAGGAGTAAGCCAAGAGCTATCAGAAGAAATCCATTTCCTAGGAAGTAGAGAAACTTTATGAAGGAAGCCTTCCTTCCCTAATTCCTTTAAGTCCGGTAGGACAGTCATCTCCAGACAGAGAGCACTGACAAGGTCAGTGAGGCAGCTAAGTAAAGCTGACAGAGCAAGGTAAGGGTTTTTTGGATAGTTGGGTATGTGATTGAGCCCTTTGGCTAGTAATTTATGTATTGTGACATTATTGATAATGCTAAGATCCTGAGTACAACATGTTTACCAAATCCTTCAAAGTTTCTGCAGAATGAGGTAAATTGAATGCAAGTACAATAAGGGATTGTTTCTTGTCTAAGAAAGTCATTATTTAAAACTATTCCTTTTATAGGATGATGGTATTTCCATCCTATGAGAATGTTGTCAAGCAGTTTATGATCACCAAAAAATAAGTCAAAGCACTCACAAAAAAGGTTTTTTGGTAAGATCCAATCGAGAAGGATATTGTGAAACAGACAATGTATGTAGATAGCACCATAATTTGAATCATCTTTGCTGAGAATCCTTCTTCCACATGGGTTGGTAGAGACCTGCAATATATTCATGGGTTAGATTTCAGGGAAGTTTCTGATTGCGGGGAATCTGCCTCTCCCTCTTGTAACACTACGAGACTTTCCTCGATTAGATGAGGAGCTAGGTGTAAAAAACGAGGTGAAGGAGTTGGGAGTAGCCAAAGAGTTAGCTCTTTTTAGAGGAGGAGACTCATCATCTTCAATACAAGGTTTAAGCAGATTAGTGATGAATTTGACTCCTTTAAAGTTAGCATAAGTGGTGAGGTATAGACCGGGCTCATCTGCTTTAAGCTCTTTCAAAATATCATGCATAAGACCACGGAAAATATTAAAGGAAATTTGTGCAATCACAATCTGCTTAGCCTGTCCACCAAGCCAAGAGCAGATGAGGGATAGATGAAAGTCGACTGGTTTCTCTGGGAATAGCAGATCCAAGTGGTTGAGGATAAACCATATTGCATGGTCAAACCACATGATGCTTGATTCACAGGTAGCTTTAGGGTCAAGAAACCTGCAAGCACATTTTACATAGGGGCGTAAGATGTTCCAGATAGACTCTGTGTACAAAATTTGAGGGCCATTTGGAGTGGTCAATGAGGTGAAGGTTAAAGGGTGCTTTAATTAGTTCTCCCTTGTACAGGAACTGCCCACCTTTGAGAATCTTGAGTTTACAGTCTTCCACTGTCGAGGCTGGGAGATTGGCCAAGTACACCCAGGTTTCACTAAGAATAGGGGCTAGGAAAGCCTTGTTCGGTAGAACCCATAGTTGATGGTCAACTCCGAGAGATTCAATTTCTATTTGTCTTATTGGTAGGACAGCGAACACTTTAGAGATTTTTGGTACCATCTCCACGAGGTTTACATCATTGAGGGAACAAAGATTATTTTGGAATTCTTTTACTGCCTCTAGTGTAGCACTATCTCTACATAATATTCCTCCAGTTGGAGGGATGGAGGGGGTATTTGGGGTGCAGACAAACGAGGGGTTAAGCCCACAGAGTTTCCTAAGGAAGTTTGACAGCTCAGCTCCAGATGAGGAGAACTGAGCAAGCTCTTGCTGATATTGTGTAGCAAGGACAGAAAGTTGGGCAATATATTGGGTCAATGAGTTAACACCTTCTAGGGAGTCCTTGTCCAATGTAGCCAGAATTTTTACCCAGTCATTAAATGACAACATATGCAAGATAGACAGTTTTTTATCCGAGACAAGAGTTGAATCATAAATAAGCTGTGAAGCATCCAAACTGCTTATACATCTGAGGACAAGAGAGGAAGCCACAGAGAGGGGCTCCGAGGTGAGTTCCAATCCTTGAGATAAGGCCAGAGTCTGCAAAAACAGTGAGGTCAGGTTTACTTTTTCTTGCCATAGTATGTAATACATAATTTGTCTTTCCTAGCAAGGAAAGGTCTAGTTCCAAAAGCCAAGGCATTCTTTGGTGTTTGGTTTTTAATGTAAAGCTTAACCTGACCAAGAATCTTTGCATGATTCTTAGGGTTGTGATTAGTGCTCATGCGAGCTGTCAATCTATAACGTGAGCAGTCCTGAAAAAAAGTGACATAAAGATTAGCAAAAAGTGTCTAAATAGTAAAGTATACTTGGTCCTGCAAACCTTCAACCGGCAAAGTCAGAGACTATGGTAGCCGTGAGCAGGGAACCTAGAAAAAGATTCTAAAAGGGGCCACCTAACACCAGTCTACCAATGAAGGATTTATCGACTGTGGGTCCAATTTAGAGCTCCTTTCCTAAGAAAATATCCTAGGCCAGCACCCTGGTTTCCCTCGCAAAGGAGAAACCTTATGTATAGGATCTGTGTGTAGCTGTTAAAATCTTAAGTAATAAGACATAATTGAATTTTTACATTCAAAAGACAGCCGGCCAAGGAATAAATGAACTGATATGTACAAAAATAACTCAGAATTATTTAGGTACAATGATTGTAAGAAAAAGTAAGACTAGAAGTAGAAGAACTTCCCCGTTCCTCAGTGAGTAATTCATTACAGAAAGGTTGCTTGCCAAAGAAAAGAAAGCCATCCAAGATAAGATAGAGTCCTTACCTGCATCCATCCAAACAAGACAACAATTCTGTTAGCCTTGGATGTGTTTTACATGTATCAATGGACTATATCAGTTGTTATCCATGTCCATCTTATAGGTTTTAATTACTTTAGACAAGCTAGTTTATTCATTTAGTATGTTCGCAGTCTTTCATATTACTTTATAGACTATGGTGGAGTCCATCAAAAGTAACACCAAGAGCCACCGCTCAATGACTATGTATAAAGAAGCAACCATATACTTACCTTTTTCAATCAGTAGAACCCATGGTACCAAAGGTGCTTTTTTAGAAAAAGAGATGCGAATCTGACATCTTTTTGTTTAACCAGAGGTTATAGATGTTGGTGGTGATTACCTCGTTTTTTTTACAACCAATAAGACAACAATGTAGCTAGTTAGGAGAGTAGCAAGACTCCCCCCTTTCTTTCTTTTAAAATCTCATCATTTTTTTTCCAAAATCTTGGAAGCTATACCCAAGCCAAAATATCCTCGGCAATATACTTACCTTCTTTATCCAAAAAGTCATTATCGATTATCTCGAACAGTAGTGTCCGGCCATACCAACCATAGCCTATTTCAAAAGCCAAAAGAATGATCTGCTATATACTTACCTTCAGAAAAATGCCAGGTTATTATGATATGCAATGTCTGGCCTATGAGCTCCCAATTATGCTAAGCAACCAGTTAATCACAGAAAAAAGAACCCACTGATTTCGAGATCTGTCAGATAGAAAAAACCAGTAATCACAGCGACGGGATCCTACTGTTTATTTTTTCAAAGTGGCCCATTGGCCATCATCCCTTGTAGCTACTATTTACACAGTCGGTACACAGTAATAGCCCGCATTTTACTACATATCGAACTGAAGCCTGAACGGCCATCAAGCCACCCCTCATACTCACCACCAAATACCCACCAACACATACTACCATACATGCACAAGCAGTTTTATGTGGTGAAGTATTGCAGCAATCAAATCTCTGCGCTCTGAGGCCACCCCATTATGCAGACAATCATAGATGAACATTTTTTATGCACAAGAGACCCACGGCGAGCCATAGTGTCTAGGATTTTAGCAAGAAAAAAGCCAGTCAAGCTTATAAGTATATGAACTTGCAGCAATCGACATAGCCTACAGTTGGCCACAAAGGCGGCCCAACCAGTTCAAGGTCAGGAGCATTTTTTTATATATACATGGCAGGGATGCTCCAATCCTATTTTTTCCATATCCAGCCCTTTAAAAATATCAACAGAAAATACTATTTGCACAGTTTTTGCAAGAAGCCCATAGCCAAAAGAACCTACACAGTATGTGTGCTTTTACCAAGGAAAAGGTAGGACTAAAAACCTTTAGTATGTGCAAAAAATGGTGCAGTAAAACAGTAAACTTAGCAAGGTAGGATTGAACACCTGAGTCACCTCCGAGGAGAGCTCCATTCTCCTTGGTAGTAGAAAGCAAACAGGAGGTGTTTCACAAAATAACTCAACACACCCACAATAGCTAAGTGAGGGGCTGAGATGCGCCCTCACCTGTTTTTATAGCAGGAGGAGGCAAGTCTTGCCCTTGTGCAGTGTCACGGTATCGAGAGAGGAAGGCCACGCTCCACCATGAGTATGAGATACAACATCGAGTAGCACGCCCATAACTTTCAATGGGGATCGACAGTCTGGGGGGAGGAGGAGGGCCGCCTTCACTACTCCCTGAGGGCAGTAGACATTGATCACGCTCGACACAGCATCATCACTCAATAAAGGGCTTGGCCCCTGGTAGTAGTGGTCAAAATAAACAATCAATTTAAGTTTTTAGACCTAGTATGGTCCAGGCAGCAGGAGCCTAAAAAGGGGGGGAGAGTGTTTGTTTTTCTTTTTTGGAAGTTTTTCTTTAATCAGATATAACTAATGAATAGTATATAAGTGTGTGTGTGTGTGTGTGTGATTGTGTGTGTGTGTGTGAGTTCATCCTGCTAAGAGGGAAGCGCACAACCATGTAAACCTACTGGGCTATGTAGCTCAGTAGACAAACCCCAACCGGGGCATGAGAGTGAGAGAGAACTCATGGCGCAAAGGGAGATGAGACCTAATGGGATTGTACTGCAAAAGATATTCAATGACTAGTTAGCTATTCGGTGAATGCTTTATGAGTAGGGAACGTGTTCACATCCCGATTTGAGAGAGATTGAGAGGAAGATATCTAAGTGTCAACATGCATATGAGCATAACATAGCTAGAGGATTAAGTGAATGGAGCCAAAAGGAAATTTTTATAATCAAGGGTAATGTTCACAGTAGTGAAATTATGTGCCCATCTTGGATGAGCAAAGGGAGTTCCGTGCGTGCACAGAAAGATGTATGGCATAAAAAATTCTTATTTGCCAAAGAGACACCAAAGGCTCGTGTGGATCATACTTTTGAATTTAAAATGCTATTAAACCAATTTGAGGAAATCTGACACGGTAAATTGATGCTTATTCGACCCATTATATGGTGGAAAAACGACGACAACTGATGCAATTTAGACACCAAGCATGGGGTATTTGCTAATTGCTACAATCATTTTCCAAGGGGCCAGATTCAAGTGTGAGTGATTACTAGTTAGAGCTTCTAAAATTTCTAGATGAGGAGTCCCTCATCTTATTTAAAGGGATGGTAGGTAGTAAGTGCATCATGGAAACACGATTTTTGTTATGTGATAGGTGCCCGTGGATATGGTGTTTACATCTTAGTACATGCTTTGCTAATTACATATTGAGCAATCAAGAACTAGCACCTTCGATAAGAAAAAAATCATCTTAAGAGGGCATATTTTCAAGGAGTGGCGCAAGTCATCCATATCATAAGATATCCTGTGTGTGTGTGTGTGTGTGTGTGTGTGTGTGTGTGTGTGTGTGTGTGTGTGTGTGTGTGTGTGTGTGTGTGTGTGTGTGTGTGTGTGTGTGGCCCTCCCCCATCCCAAAGGAGAGATCCACTTGGTGCAGGATGGTTCACCAAGTGGACCCATCCCCCACCAGTTGTAACCAACTATGGTTAAGATCTATAAAGCTTTGTTAAAAACGATCATTTTCTTGCACATAGAGATTCAATGATTATACACCAACCATATGCTATGTTTTGAAAGGGTTTGATATGAGAATTGTTTGATAAAGAGGTTCTCCTATGAGGAGAATATGGTAAATGAAATAGACATACTTGGACTCTCATGCTTTTGGTCGATATATCAAGACAACGAAAAGTTGCAGGTACACCCTTCTTCATAGGGTAGAATGTCTCATGTTCATCATTCCAAACTACCAAACTTCATTTATCATAATGACTTGTAGAATTGAAATAGCCCAATATTTTAGGACTCGTTTTAGCTTGAGTATAGGTAACCCTAATTGTACATTCATTTTCAAGGTTCTAAAACCCATATCTTGAAGAAATATTTTGACTAAAGTCAGGATAAATCACATTACGAATACATTTAATAGAAAGTAAGCCTTCTAGTTACTAGGGTATGACCACCCATATCTTGACAAAAACCGTTTGATTGAAGTCAAAATAAAGTGGAGAAGTTGCATTACTATCTAATATATTATTTATTGTGGATAAGGCTCGTCCACTTCAATAATTGGTGGCATCTCGTGAGATTTTGCCTCATCCGTCGTGTTTGTAGCCACCCTCGTATCCAAAGGGTCATTTCTTTCCACAATGGTTTTTTTGTTCGTGTTGTTTTCCTTGAGAGTGTGCTTGCGTTTTCCTTATCTGGCACGTCCACTACTTGCTCAGGGGTTTTCAATGTTTTTGGTGCTGCATTAGAGCTTGAGCCATATCTATGAGCCTTTTGCACATTTCCATTTGTTTGGTTTCTTTTTCCGGATGTGGGTAGGTAAGAAATCTGTGTTCCAATGTTTGAGTGCTCTTCAGCCTTGCCTTGTCGGCTTGTAACATAGCATCTAAATGCTCATTCACTTTTTCAACCAAGACTGATTTGTGTAGTACAGTCTTTGACTCTTTTGCTCTCTTGGAGTTTTCTTTATTCTCATGTTCATATCTAAGTTGTTCCTTTCTTTAATTTACTTTAGTTTCTAAGGTTGTCTTCTCCTTAAGCCTCTTCGCTTTCATCTTCTCTCTTTTTGATTTCCATGATTTTCATTGAGTCCTCCACTGCCCCACTTTCAAATTCGGTTTGTTCTCAAAGTTTTTACTCGTCCACTACTGGCTTATTTTTGGCTGCTTTTTGAGCTTGATCTCTAGTCACCACTTTGACAGGAACTATCGGCTCGAACTTGGATCCACTCGAACAAGGTAAAACTTCAATAACGTTCACAATCATTTTTTCACTTGTTGTCTGGATTCCTGGCACAGTGCTGGAGTAGGTGATCCTTCCCACAACTATCACAGAATCCAAATATTTTTGTTCGTTGACCCTTGTGTGGAGAACCTCATGCCCAATGGTCATGATTGACACTTCCCTTTGTCAAAATATGATCTTGACTAGTCTCTAACAACAGGATTTCTATTGTGATATAACTTGTCTGACCACAAATACATCAAGAAAATTAAGCTTGCAAAGCCCTGACCTGTTACCTTTTATGGTGCATCCAACCTTTCAATCAATAGGAAATTGAGTTGCAAACCCTGATTTCCATAGCCTGTACAAAAAATCACTTGGTGGCCATAAGTCTACAGCCGCTTTGTTAGTCAAAATTTACTCGAATCAAAAAATTATCGCACTTCCAACACAAAATCTTATTTTGTTTGCAATTTGCACAAATCATATCCAAATTGAATTTTGAAAAGACCACTATGCTTTTAGGGACAGGTTCCACTCTTGTATGAATGGACTAAAACTTGGCACATAGGTCTCTCACAGTTCCTTGATCCCTGCTATATGGTTTAGATCACATTAGATTGCTCAAAAGTCAATTCTTAGGTTTGTTCGGTTTTTGGACTTGAATGAGTTTTGTCTTGCTTTGGCCCACTTCTTGAAGTTCTTTAATACCGTTTCTTTTTTATATATATTTTTATGTTAGTCTTGGCTACAAGGCTGTATAGTCTCTATCCCAAAAAATAGCAGGGGGTCATGGATCGTGATCCATGCTCCATCAGATTTGAACCCCAAAATTGGCTTGGTGATTACTTGTCAGAGTATACCCCACCACCTATTTTTGGATTTGGAAAACCTTTTCTTGATCAAAAGAAATTTTTGTGTATAACTTGCGGTTTTTGACTAGCCATTGGTCTTTTGGTGATTTGGCCAACTTTTGTTGTTTTTTGCTATGGTCCCCTTTATAAAAGTTGCCCCAAATGTTGTCAGCTACTCACTCATCAGACCTCAGCTTCAAATGATCAAGGGGGACATGGATAGCGATCCATGTTTGATCACATCTGAACATGAAATTTGGTCAGCTGTATGATTGCATCCTATAGAGGTGGTTAGATTTTCACTTATTTTTTTATTCCAAAAGTCAAAAGCCCCAAAATTTTGATCAATTTCCAAGGTTTTTGTGTCTTTTACTCAATTTCTTGATTGGAATGAGTTTCCTCTGTCTATTCTTCACGAAAAAGAGTATAATAAGTAATGTGGAGCCTCACTAGACTCTCTGGTATCAGTTTCTACCCAAAATTTCATAGGGGGGTCATGAATGCACCAATTGGCTTGAAACTTTCCAGATCATCTCTTCTTGGTTTGGTTGATTCCTTTTTGCACTTATTTTTGGATTTGTATCAACTTTTGAGTTTTGACCATCAATTTATCAAAAATTTAGAATTTATAGTCTCGACTATCAAAATATGGCTTTGAAAAAAATTTCTTGATCTTTTCAACCCAATTTGATGGTTTTGGTTGTTACTTGACTTAATCCTAAGTACTAAAATGAATCCTATGAACAAAATTATGAAAAATGGAAGTTTTGTTTTGCAACAGATGTGCAAAGGAAAAAATGACAGCCTTGAGGCTCCACGTGGCTACATTTAGATGCAACCACCCACTACCTCAACACTCACAATCTTCCAAAGATATATAGATGGTGTGTCAAAAGGCTTTCCACGTGGGCTTTGGCTTGCAACAGTGGCAAGATTTCTTGAGGTAAGCTTTCACGAATTGCGGGCGTGTGCATGGTAGTCAGGACCAAACCCTCGCAGCCCAAGAGCTCTAACGTTTCAAATTCCTCCAACTCCTTTTGCTCCCGGGTCCGTTCAGAGTCTTCTGCAGTGATTGATGCTCCCACCCATGGCTCACAAAGGCTCAATCCTCTCGATTTTTCTAAGGACTATAGCCTAACACATGGGCTGCCACAGATCACGACCTACGAACAAGACAGGCCGTCCAAAGAGAGAGAGAGAGAGAGAGAGAGAGAGAGAGAGAGAGAGAGAGAGAGAGAGAGAGAGAGAGAGAGAGAGAGGTAATTGTGCACCTCTTGCAATCTTGCACACCCTCGAAGAAGACTAGCAAGTATGTGCACAAAATTTGACTTCCCTTGCATCACCATTAGATGAGCTAACTCACCCTCTTCACCCCATCTAGATTTGGAACTTTCATGCATCTATTGGCAATCCCGTTCCACACCAAAAATATCTCCATTTGGTACTTGGAAGTCATCATGGAGAACCCCTATATCTTGTGTAGTATCATCCATACCATCAACATCGACAAATGGAAGCACAACAACATTCTCTGCGATAGAATCCTGCACACCAACATCATTTGTCAAAAAACTTTGAATTCCTGCTTCATATAACCCTGCACAATGCATGGAGGTAGATTTCCTCTTTTGCCTTCCCCTGTATTTGCCAATACTCAAGCATAAGCCATACACATAGACTTGTTTATCAACAAGTTCTCTATCTGAATTTTTTTAGAAATACCTTTGTCAATTGGAAATTCGTTGCCGCTTTTTAATACATGCACCCCTTCTAAATAGTAATTCCTATCAGTAGGAGTATCATCATATATCAAATCATATGCATATAGACCACATAGCAAAGCATCAATAAAGATATCCCATCCTACTCTACATCACCATCATATGCATCCACAATAGACATAGATTCTTGCTTTTGCTTGGTTGTATCATGTGATACATCTATGGTATCCCATGTAGTTTCAAATTATAGCAAGCATCTTCTTTCATACTCAAAGATTCTTCACATACCTATAGACAATAAACACACATGGTATCCCTCTGTGATCCAATCACACAACAACAAGCACCTTCATTAACATCACCGGGGTATTTAAATGACACATTCATCAGCTCTAGGAATTTCTTTTCAAAAAATCATCATCTTCTATTTCCACTTTTGTTGGCTATTTAACTTGTATCTTTTCAATAATTGACGACGCATCAATCATCTACGTCAACTTCGCAAAACATGGCGTATTTTGTACCTCTTGGGAGAAGTATGTAATGCTAATCTTCAATATTGTTTGTAAAATGTGTCTCTGGCTCCACCTTCACTCTCTCACTTCAATCAGTTTTGCATCAAGTTCACCAAGTCCAATGGAGTGCGCGGTTCTCAAAACTTGGTAGGGAAGGGCCCAGGTCTTTGGCTATGAGAGTATTAAGAGGAGCAAAAATAGAGAGAAAATAGTGTATATTTAGATAACAAGGAAAAGAAACCATTGACCCTCCACCACCACTACATGAAAAGTGAGTAATTGGAAATCTGAAATATCCTCCAATGGTTCCTCTCCCTCTACAATCCGCATAGATATCGAGTACCAAGATTGGAAGTCCAAAACTTCCTCCAACAGTTTCTCTCCCTCTGTAATCCTTCATGGTTTCCTTGATAGCGACCACCATCTTAACTATTTGACAATTGCAATCAACCAAGTTGAACATTTTTGCTTGAAAATTTATCAAAAGTGAAATGCTCCACAAAAAATTAAAAATGAATCTGCAAAGTTTTTACCATCTTGAGTTTGCTTGAAGTCCGTGTTTCTTCTCTTCCAGTGGTGTACTCCACAAAAAATTGAAAATGAATCTGCAGATTTGTTGACCGCTTATCATCTTGAGTTTGTTTGAACTCCGTGTTTTTTCTCTTCCAGTGAAAGTGAAATGCTCAAGAATCCATGGGTCTTTTTGAGAACTTGTGTAGACCTCTTGAACTTGATTGCATTGTCACCTACAAATATTTCATGTAGTCGACAACAACTCAGTGACCACTGTCGTTTTGTACATTGCTACAAGATATTGATTCAATAACACTCTTAGGTCGTCAAGCGCCTAGGGAAGCCATGGAAGAAAAGGAGCACCACCTGGACAAAGAAATTAAAAATTAGTTCATGTACACTTTGCCACATCAATTGCAAACACCCTATTGAGTTTCATCTCCTTTCCATAGTGTTGCAAGAACTTTGATATATCTTTTCCATTAAATTGATCCATATTATCCACAATTGAGGCAAATCATTTGTTCTCCTTTGTGCAGCTTGTTGCTACATAAACAATATAAATGCCTCAAACAATCGCATTGTATTTGCATCGAAGCATTTCCCTTGTTGCTCTTCTTGATCCATATTTGATAACATTTGTATTGGAACCTTGCAACACGATTTTATACCCTCGGCCCAGCCTGATTCATGTCAAGTTCACCAAAAAAGAATGTCACAATTTTTCTAGTACCACCAAGAAGACGCTGAGCCTTTGGCTACCTGAGTGTGCGAGACTAAAGTGAACACGCATTAGACTTATGCAAAGGAGTAATACAACAAAAATGACCTTCAATTCAACCATGAAAGTTTCACTCATATACAAGGTAAAGAACAACTCGAAACTCGTGTGTGTAATGATTTTGTGTAGCCTCATCCCGAGTTACACTAGTACAACACAAGTTAATGGTGTAGAAAACCCTATCTTTCTCCCTCAATGCTTAATCGAGGCAATTTCATGGAAGCTTGGGCACTTCCATTGACAAGACCACTCACTTATTTAATGAGAGAGAGCCTTAACTTGAAGCCTCACATGCTCAAATACAAGGTAGAAGCAATGCGGAATTGCACTAGAACAGCATAAAACCCTATGCATCCTTCTTCAAAGAGAACAAAAATGCATGTATTCTACTTACAATCATGCCACTATGAGTGATGTGGCATTTTTAGCGAATTTTGACCCAAAATGGATTACTTTTTACCATTTCACAGTCTTCGTTGACTTCATCATTCAAAAATGACCCATTGTGAGCATAAAAAATCCTTTACAAAACTTTAATATAGTGGGAAAACTCCCTTGAGCTCAAGTTTCATGTTGAACCTCATTTTTCCACTTGTCATATCCACTAAGTACATCATTGATGATTATGCATGTCATCTACTATTTTTGGACAATGTTAAACCACATTGAACTTTTTAGGTGAAACGGTTGTACCACCTTGATGCACTTGACATACGTACATTACTAACTCAAAATAGGGATGCTCTAAAGTGAGAATACACACAATGACAACACCATTGCAATCGTGACAACCGATGTTACAAATATGACACCATGTACATTGTAGCATTTAATCCCACATATCAAAAAGACAAAAAGTAATGTAGACATTTTTCTTTCACATTGAGCATACACCACAGCATGACGATGTGACTTATACTCAATATGCGTAGTCAAACATGGTCAAATGGTGATCAATAATCTCATGTTTTATTGTTATCAATATTACCTAGGAGCTAATGTATAGTAGAAAAAGCTTTGATGCGAGACAATTTTTTGCAATCTCACTTGAATAATTGCAAGAATGCTTTATTCTATCCCTCTCATTATTGAAGCTTGCCTTAATCTAGAGAGTTGCGTGAATGGTTGAGTTCATGGTCTACTCATCAGATGGTTTTACTTCACACTCTCTCCTTGCAATAGTTTCCTCATATGAAAGGTGATACTCAACACACTCCCACGTATAACCATTCGATTGAAATCTACTCATTAAGTAATCCAAGCATATCTTGCACATCTCTAGATGTAGTCTAAAAACAAAGCGCACTTACAAATTAACTCACATTCCTCAACAAGTGAAAAAAAATGTGGATTTTTTTAATGTAATTCTCTCTCCAAGTGTGGCAATCACTACATGCACCTTCATATTTTCCCATTCCATAGCACTTGCCGTCATGCATGTGTAGTTCAGAAGTTGATTCAAGAGCCAAATTGGTGCAGCGGGCATTCTTGAAGGCGTACGACTTAAAACAAGCGACCACACTACCTTTCGGCATGGACTAATTGTTGTTGTCTAGAGCGCTCTAGACAGCAAGTCAATGATACGTGTGTGTGTGTGTGTGTGTGTGTGTGTGTGTGTGTGTGTGAGAGAGAGAGAGAGAGAGAGAGAGACCATGAGCATCCCTATTGCTATTGTCATACCCGTAACTCCCGTTGTACATGGACTCAAATTTTTTGTAAAATTGAAAAACTATGCATGAGAATTTAGAGGTAAATCGACTTTACACTAAATTTCTCTAAATGTGCTAGGTTTGGTCACCTTCAAAATTTCAAAATTTAGAGGAAAAATTTAAAACTTGTAGGTGGGATTACACCAAACCTAGGTTCATGCCAAAATCTCTCTCTCTCTCTCCCCCCCCCCAAAACGTTAAAAATCCTCTTTTCTTCTTCTTCTTCTCTTCTCTCTCTCTCTCTCTCTCTCTCTCTCTCACACACACACACACACACACACACACACACGCACACGCACACGCGCAAGTGCGCCCCAGACAAGCCAAAAATTTCTGATTGCAAATACTTTTACATATGTACAGGAACAACATACGCTCGTTGATCTTATGGAAGAGCACTATGAAATAGAAATCAGAATCCACAAAGAGAGCTAAACGGCTGTTCAACTCTCTTCTTGGCAATGCTCAACCTGGCAATAGCAAAGTGCCTAGCATCCATTATGATCTACTGCTCTAGGAAAGCCACAGACATTTGCGTCGTGAGAGGAGCGGACTGAACAATATGCCTGCTGACGTGCATTCTACCCACTTGTTTCTCTCATCTCTTTCTCCGCCTGCTCCATGCGCGCTTTGTACATTTTCCACTCTTGATGACACCGCTCCCTCACCTGCATCATAGGCCAAAACCCATGAATTATATAGTTTTCTGCTTTGTGATCAACATCAAAAACACATTCAATCAGCTCAACCAATTCAAAGCTCACCCCTTCCCAAGCAGTTTTGCCAGTTGCAGCTTTCCCCTGAAAACCAAAAATCAAAGCATGCATAAGTTCAAGAATGAAATCGACAAATGGTATACAAAAGAGCCTGACATATTGATATACATTTGAATACATACTTGGTTACCCAAAGATGGTACAACTTTGTGCACAATGTACTGTGAGTCCACAACTCCTATCTTTTCATGTGCAGGCTGCATAACCAAAACCATGAGAATTATCAAGCATCACCTCAATGGGCTGTAAAAACCAGCAAGAGAGGAGCATTTTTGGAGCTCCAGATGAAAGGCCATTTTGGCTCATGGAAGGGCTTCATGCTATCCGCCTCAAAACCACTAATTTGCGTCACACACACATGCAGACACATTGCACACAATGTTCTCTTCATTAAAAATATGTATAGCTATGTAGGTATTTTCTCAAACGAATCTAAGAAAGTGATTGCAATCAAACTTTACACAACAGTGTTACAACATGGTATTTTCTCAGTTGAATCTAAGAATGTGATTGCAATCAAATGGAACATAACAGTGTTACAACGTGTAGAAGGATGTAGTTATGCGTGCACCAGTTATCAGTAATATGCTACTGATGCAACTATGCCAAAATCGGCATAGTTACAAATAGTTGCATATAAGACAAATAACTTGTGCACCTGTGACCATGCATGAGAAATAGTGATTTCAAAAAGTAACTAATAAGTATGCATCATGTGATCATTGCCCATTCATCCAAAAGAGTAACTAACTACAACCTCCATCGTGCATAATTGGGAAAACCAGCAGCTTATCTCATATCCCAACATTGCATATCAACAAGAATTGGCAGGCGCCTCTATCAAAGGCCATCTAGCTTCATGCAACAAGCTCACCTGGTTGCATGGGATGACAAAGGTTATGCTCTTGGAAAACGTATTCAAAGATGGTAGAATTAGGTTAAGAACTTTCTGGTACCTATTACTAAAATCTCAAGTTAGAGGCGGCTGAATGGAGGAAAGACACTCATTTCTAGACCGACGGGCAGTGGTGCACAAAATCTGAAACAGAAATGTGCCAGTACCCCAATTCAACATGCCAATAACACTGCATCTTCACACCATGGAAGTGGGCATGTCCAGCTTGCAATAGCATTAGACACATGCATAACACATAGGGGCAAAAACAAAGTTGAATCTTCTCACCTCAGCACATTTACCCAAAGTGAAGTCCAAGCCCCAGCCATGTACCAAATCATTCTGCAATATCACCAGAATAGCCATGCTTAGCCAACCCCAAACCTTGATAACCTTATGTTATCGTGAGAACACACTGTCAAACCTGAATCATGTGCCAAACACAACGCCATGCAGTTCGTGAAAACACAGGAGCCATGATTTCCACAAATCTATAGATAACATAAAGGATGTCACCACAAAACCAACTAATTGTCCACTAGCAAATAATGGAATCCGTCTGGTATCATTCAGACCTACAAGATAGGAAATATTGTATTTACCCTGCACAAGGTGGTTTATGCGGATCTGGACACCAACCAGGCTTCTCTTCTGTGCTCCTGCAAATTCCGTGACACTCTTAGCTTTGAAGGATTGCAATATTGCACAAACAGGTGGGTGCCAGTGATCAAAATAGGGTCCAAGGTTACACTTCTGCTTTTCTGAGTAATTATTTCCATGAAACAGGGTTCCCTGAGTTTTGTGGAATGGATACATTATCATACTTGTGAACTTCTGAATTACCCAATCGCTTTGTCATTTGCCATGTCAAACCTCGATCAGGCTCCAAACCTGGCTGAGATATCTCCAACCCGTGCTTCCGCACCAGTCGAATATACCTGGTAAACAAGGCCTGGTCAGTTCTCTTAATTTGAGAGCATTGCTAATTTTACAAGATCACACACACCTTGCCTTTTCCACCTTAACACTCCTCACTCACACCCAAGCAACTACTTATTACAAGTTTAATACTCTCCACAAAAGCCACCACCCCAAGTTTATCACCCACAAAATGGTTTTGTGGACTCCATTGACTTCACATCATGGCGTTAGCTGGATGTGATGCATTGCTGGGCAGGCACATAATTCCGTAAGTATGATGCCCTAATCCAATCTCGAGACAGAGATCTTTTTTACGATAAGAACAAGCATCTCAATCTAGATATTAAATGAATCTGACCATATTATATCTGCATGCTGTTTCTAGATCAATGAAAAAGTGTGCTTTACAGCACCATGAGTGCTTTGAGGAACCCTCTCCTGGAGTGTTGCCTCTTGCAAGACCTGAGGACCATGAAATTCCTCTCCTTGGATTATCTTTCCTCAACAAGACACCTTATATACAAAGTAACGAAGAAAGCGAGAGAAAAGAAAATAGAACAAAAGAAACGATTCTATTAGAAGCTGAGCCAATGCTTCTATGGTACCTTCAAAGTCATTGACAGGATCAATGATCTCTCCTTCAGATTAAAACTGCCCCCTCATTGGGCGATTCACGATGCCTTTCATGTGAGTCTACTCCGACTATACTAGGGACCTCTTTGTACTGGGTCTTTAGATGACGCTGACCCAGAGGTGGAAGAGACTGTGAGTCCAGAACAGATCCGTGCCCATAAGGATAGGGCCACTAGAGGGAAAACAACTTACAGATAGGGGAGAGCAGCTTTCTCATGGGCCAACTGATGGTGGGACTCGGGTGGGAGATCCCAGCCTCAGATTTGTAGCAGCTAGTCTTGGATGCTTCTCAGGTGGAGGAGCTACTGTTTCAAAGGTGCCACTTGCAATTGCTGGTACTTCAAAAGGTGGACAAGAGGAAGAGAGGGACCCTCATCCTTCCAGCACCCCTTCTTTTTCACATGTTTCCTTGTCCATGTGTGTCACTCTACAATGATGTGGCACTACTGACAAGGCTATATGAACAGGTTGCGCCAATGGACTCTAGGACAGATGCTGTCGTGACAAACTGCACCAACAAGGCTATATGGGATGCAGCTGATGTGGTTTGGCACCATCTGTTGGTTCTGCTTTTGAAGGAGCAGGAAACAATTTGCTCATGAGAACTTTCATGATCAACTCACTCCTATAGACAGATTGAAGGACTACAAAGAAGGTGAATGAACTGTGTAGAATTGCCATTTCTCACCACACACAGGATCATTTGAAAGCTTTAGCTTTCCTCAACAATTTGATGTGGATTTCTGGTAACTTCCCAAACGCCTCCAAGGTAAGGAAGGCTTGTTCTTTCTTGAACGGGAATTCTCTAGATTTGTGGTCTACATTGTTTCTTCAAGGACAAGCCCAAAAGATTTGGCTTAAATTCAAGCAGTTTTTAGCTTCTCTTTGGCTGACTCAAGCTTTTGCGGTAGATATACTTTCTGCATGGAATCAATTGAAGTTTGAGGAGGATACCTTTACATACCTACAACCAGTTTTGGGATACTCCCTTACCAGTGGCCTCTTTTCGACTGGTAATGTTGGAGGAACAAATATTATTGCGGTCTTCCTCTTGAACTCAAAAAATACAGTCTCAAAAAGAAAGATCTTAGCATCCAGGAAATGATGTCACATGCTGATGACTGGTATGTCATTCTTACGGGAAAATTGACCTTTGGTACCGCAAGTTACAACACCCAACATCCAGGAACAATCCAAACCAAAAGGACAAAAACAGGATAATGAGAAAAAGTTGTTCCAAAGATGGAAGTTTAAACAGGGATCTAAGAATCTTGATCCTAGTTTCTCTCTCAAGGATGATTTCTTCATGAGCCTTACTATGTTCTGTATCACTAAATTTCTGAGTTAGAACGTGTCGACTCAATGTCAGAATCCACCATTTGTAAATAATAGAGTTTCCCAATAAGTCTTGATTCTTTTGGAGATGAATGTGGAGACTTTTGTACGTACTCATATCATTGTATGGTTTGTCGAAGGGTCAAATATGCAACACATAATACATCCGGGTTACTCCACCCACTGCCTAGCCCATATACACCATGGGACTGCAATGCTATGGACTTAATCTTTTTACACCTTGTCCGGGCATCCCCGCTTACAACTCCTGCAAGAATGCATGCAGTTTCTTGATCTAACTGTGAAAAACATCTATTTTCCATGTTTGAAGGACCCATCTTCATCTACCGGTGAACACTGGCATGCAACCTTTCCTTCGTCCGGTGCTTTGTTCTGCCAATGAGATATCCCCAAATTGATGCTCAGGTCATCCACCCTATATTTTCGATGTGACAATATATTTTCGATGTGTCACAGTAATCAGTTCAAACTTGCTGAATATTTCCTTCACGATGCTCTAATCACCCATCTTTTTACCACATCAAAAATACACGTACGAGGCGGTCTAGCAGATTACCCCTTTTGAATGCTCTAGTCACCATTCCTCTGCGCATCAAGAGTATCTGTTCCTGGAGGTCTAGCAAATATTCCCTTTGACAGGAAATATCCATTCTATAATGGTCTAAGATATAATCTGTCTACAATGCTGTAGTCATCCGTCTATGACACATCGAGTATATTCCCTTCTAGCTCCTGTGGATCCACATGAGTTTGCAAACTTCTCATTCTAATGTGCCCATACCAAGAATTAGGTTTACTTGGTCATTAGGTTCATACACAAATAGCTAAAAAATAGCCTCACGTAGGAAAGATCAGCAAGGTTGTCCTGCATTGGCACATATGACAAGCTGATCTCTTTACAGATGTTCTATTTTGTCAAAAGCGTGGAGATTTCCAGAGACTTTGAGCTTAATCCCCTCAATGTTCTGATCACAATTTATCAAGGTAGGCACTTCTCTTCACATTTGAGTGTCAATCAGCTATCACTCCTAGGAGAGGAATTGTTTCCATATTAGAGTAGTGATATGTGTGAACACACATGCTAAGTGTGAACACACTTAGCATCAACAGGGCACCCCTTTTCCCTCTCTAGGAGTCTTTTTCCTAAGTGCATGTATATATGACTATCACATAAGGCTTAACTTATCTTGGTTTAACCCGTTTATTTCTGGTTCAACAATATGCAAATTTACAGCTGACCTTGTACATTTTGTTAGCAAGTGCAGTTTTTCACATGGACATACATACCAATTAAACTAATAAAGGATAGGCAATGTTAATAACAAGTTGATGGTTCAAAGAAATCTTACTCTTCTGCATTGAAATGCTGCACATCCAAGTCTTCATCCCAGATGAAAATATACTCAAAAGGTTCCACAACATCCGGGTGAAGAAACCTTTTTGCAAACCACCTGTAATTACCATCAAAGTGAGCAAATGCAACTACCAAGTACATCACATGTTGACTTATGCTGATTATTCATTACTGCTCTGATCCTGCTAATTTGTTTGTGCAACTCAATACTTGATGATCAGAATTCAACACAGCAAGAAAATTAAGGGTTGGATATGAATTTAAGCCTCTACTTTTGGTTAGTTAATTTGCAACGTGGGTAGTAAAGCCCACTTTCAGGTCTCTCTTTGTTTTTATTCTTATTATTATTTCAAACAAAAAGTCGTTTAAAGTTGTTTCTTGAAACATGAGCTAGTTCTTGTCCAAAGCATTGCAGCCCAATCAGGAGTCAAAAGCTTCTCTTACCCTTGCAAGCTAATATACCTCAAGAAGATTAATCAGCCACCCATCTTCATTGTAATCACTTTCCCCTCGGTACGAGATGTGTCTAGGGACGAACACATATTAAACGTGGGTTTGTGTGTGTGTCGCTGTTTTAAACTAATACTTATACACAACAGAACATATCAGTTCAAAAGACAGTTGGCTCTAGAAAAGGACAGAGAGAAGCACAAAAACGACTCAGTCTTTGATTCATCTTTGCACTTTACAATGAGAATGAAGTATCAATCTAATGTTCTTGTACGCTGGATAGTTACGAGCAGACATAGTAGTCTCGTACGGTCCCGTACGTTTTGTACGCGTACGATGATGTGCGGTACTAGACGAACTAAAAAAAATTATGATGTACGATGACATTATGTACATTCAAATTTAAAAAAACAAATAATTCTCAAGTCTAAGGGCCTAAGGCTTAGGCCTTAATACTTACTTATAGAAACTTGACATTTGTATAGATTACAAGTTAGTAGTTACAATACTACAATGTAAAGAGTCAAGACTCAAAGACTAAAGAGAATGAGCATTACATAAACCAAAATGATCATTGAAATTTGATAAGTATAGACCAAGTGGCAAGGGCTACAAAGTACTCAAAAAGTGGCAAGGGATACAAAAAAGTGGGGGGACCAAGTGGCAAGGGCTACAAAGTACTCAAAAAGTGGCACACCATAATAGAGAGACTAAATAGTAAAGTCACTAGTCACTAGTGCTCTCATCATCTTCCTCTTCTGAGCCTTGCTCATCAACATTATCCTCTTCCTCACAAGAGTCGAAGGATGACGGCTCATAATCTCCATCACTAATGAGGTTGCCTTCATCATCATACTCTGGCTCTCGAGGCTCTCTATCCTCCATAGTGATGGTCGCCGCACAAGAGCCGCTTCCGGAGCCTCGCCGCACATAGGTCCTAGGAGCCTCCGTGGGTGTTGTTGATGCTTTGCCTCTACCTCTTGTAGCCCTAGCACCTCTGCCTCTTGTAGCCGATGTAACTCAATGGATGACGACCTTCTTGCGTGATCGTGTGCGAGAAACCCGGCGATCAATCTCTTCAAGCTCCAAGTAGAGCTCACCAAAAATTTATTTGCTCCTCAGGGTCTTGCTCTTTATTGACACTTAGAGTGTCAATCGTAAGTGTGAGCTCATCCACGTTGACCTATTTGACATGTACAACATTGGACAATGAAAACATAATTAGTATATTCAAACTAATTAAAGACTAGAGTATAGAAAATGGAGTGAGTCGTGATTATAATTTATAATTTATACCTGTCGAGCCATAGGCATCTCATGCATAGAGCGCAACATGCGTAAATTGGAGCGACAATAGACAAGTCGCTCTAATTGCTTCGTTGAGAGCTTGTTTCGGATTTTGGTGTGGATGAGGGAGTATGCGGACCAATTACGCTCACATGCTCCCGATGAGCAATTCTAAAACACATCAAGAGAGGCATAAGCTATAAGAGACTATAGTTGAAGAGATTAAGCACAAAATGTAAAAGTTTGAGGCTTGTCGCTTACTTGGCCAAGAACCCTCAAAGCAAGTCGTTTGAAAGTAGGCAATTGATAGCCAAAGCTCTCCCACCAAAATAAAGGCTTCACCAAGGATTGCCGCTTCCAACATAAGTTGGAAGTAAATGCGGTGCCTCGTTGGTCGCTATAGTTGATTACCTCTTGGAGAAATGCTCCAATGTCCTCTTCTTTTAGCACCTTGAAGAGGTAATTGTTGCGCTCCTCAATAAGCTCTTGCTTTGCAAAGAGTTCGGGCTTCTTGTAAGCCGGATGCAAGAGAGCCGCAAAGTAATGGATAGGTCTCTTCATCCAATCCCACCGCTTTGTGATTGATTAGGAGAAGAATGTCGTCTCTCTTGGGAGAGTCCTCGAGGTAATCACTACAAGAAGAGAGAGGAAATGTACTAAGTAGAGAAACAAGCATGTAGAATTTAGATATATAGAGAATGTATTATGTAATAATAAATATATAGTTATACTGTGTTCCATCGGGAGCCCCATCTAGGATTGTAGACTTCTCAATCTCCTTGTAAGCTTCCTCCATGAAGTGCCATAGAAGCCCAATAGTTGTCCCTTCCATGTCGGTTATGCGGAGAGCCTTGTACAAGGGCAAGATCGCAACGACAAGACTGTTAACCCTCACGGCTCACGGACACCCCATCACCTACGACGGACGTGTATTATGTATTTGGTAGAGTCAGGTACCGGGCTTGTCGGACCAATAGGAAAAGGGTAAGAGTGATCGCCGATGAGAGGCGCACTTTTACTGGGACATTCAAGGGATTAGTTGGCTAAGCATGGGCGCCCAAGTGTAAATGGGGTGAGCTCATATAAAAGCCAACTAAACCTAAAATTCACTCATTCTCTCATTTGTGCAATAGAAGAGTGCTCTTGCTCCATCTCCATCTCCATCTTCTTCTTCTTCACCTCCTTATGTGCGTGTGTATGTGAGAGAGAGAGAGAGAGAGAGAGAGAGAGAGAGATAGAGAGAGAGTGTGTGATCGAGCATTACTACGAAGGCACGGCGGCGGCGAAGCGGTTGAGCGTGGCACGACTGCAGCTTCTTCTTCATCGCAGCGAGGAATCCACCACGAAGGCGAGCGTAGAGCGGTGAGTGACACACCCTTTGCTCTCTTGAGCTTGCTAAATTAGTCTTGTTGTGTGCTTGGAGCCATTTGTGGCTCGCACACGGTGTATCGGCAAGTCCCTTGCTTCGACAGTGCGGCAAGGAGCACACATTTTTGGCGCCGCTGCCGGGGAATCGCCCTGCACTAAGCCCAAGAGACACTTTGTGCTTCTCCTATGAGTTGTTTGTAGTAGGAAAGAAGAGGAAGAGGAAGAGGAATGAGTTGTTTTTCTGCAAGTTGTTAATTTCGGTATTGTCTGCAAGTTCTGTGATTTCTGCATAATGTTGTGTTTTCTGTTTGCACACAGTCTTTGCACAATTAGTAGTCGTTAGCTTGTTTGCAGTGAATGAATAAGTAGGAAGGCAGTTAGCAATTTCTGCTTGCACACAGTCTGTACACAGTTTTCTGTCAAGGTTTGCCTACACACAGTCTTTGCACAGTAAGATAGTGAGAGAGGAAGTAGGTGGACAGTTAGCTCACTGTCAGTAAGCAGTTAACAGATTAGTTAGTGTTTAGCAGCACTGTTAGTAAGTAGATAAGGTAGTGAGCTGTCTGTGAGCTGTGAGTTGTTGATTGGGAGGTTAGGTAGGTGACAACGTGTGTGGCCAAGAAAGGGTCACCGAAACCGCGCGCGATCGTCGCCAAGAGAGGGAAAAAAAAAAAAAACCCGAAAATAAGCGTGAGTGACTGGGAGGGCTGCACTAAAATTTTGATCGAGATCGGGATCATTTCCCCAAGTCCAAGCCCAAGCCCAAGCCCAGGCCTAGGCCTAGGCCTAGGTCCTCAATCTTATGATATATACTAGACTCACTCTTATATATATACCCTACCCCCTCAAGAGGGAATGAGAGCATGTGGGGCAAGTCCTCCACTCTCCTCCCTTCTCTTTCCACTTGCACCCTTAGACTTTCTAATTTGGGCTTAGTTCCCTACTAGAAATTGACGGTTTTAGGGATTCCGAGGGCATAAAGTGACCAAACGGAGGGCTGTAAATCACGGCATGTCCCTCTGACCGAGACGCTCGTTTTAAGCTATCATACGTTCTATTCTATCGCTGGGTCAGAAAAAAAGAACCAAAAAATCAAAAAATAAATAAATAAGAAAAGACTTGGGTTGCAGAACACCCAAAATTACTAGGTGAGCAGCCTTCACGGGCCCTCACTGACACTTCTAGGGGATCCAAGTCATATGAACCTACACTCTGGACGAGTGTTAGAGCACGAGCATATTGGTAGTGCCTCCATTTACGCGGGCACCCATTATTCCTCCACCCTAGGTTCTGGACCTTCGGCCGGGACTCCAGGTAGCACGACCCAAGATCCTCATATCGCGTCTAGTGATTCTTCCTCTGACTACGAAGTCATGGAGGGGTATCCTACACCAAACCCTGATAGTTTAAGTCAAGACATGCATGCCATGGGCCCACGGCCCGGGTCCAGCGTGTTTAGCCGCTTAAAAGAGACCCTTAGTAGAGCTACTCGCTCCGATCATGCGGTTAATGAAATAAATGAAGGGAGTGGGGAAGTAAATTCGTCATTCATGCCTAAAATGGACCCTATACTTTTTGAGAGTGTGCATGTGAATGTTCCATCCACTGCACCTCTTGATCGACTATCTCCCTCTGAGGTTTTACTACCCGATGGTAGGAGTCTTGCCGAAGTACAAGAGATCGAACGCTATATGCAAGCAACAAGGGAGAGGGAAATTGAGAACCTACCAGGGCTAGAACAAAGTCGAGCCCTGAAAGCAAAGGCTCCTATGACAACAATCATGCCAGCCGAGCAACCGAGTGCTCCCAAGGTAGCAGTCACGGAGGGGCAAGCTATGGGGAGCAATAATGCTTCCACTTCAAGGGAAACCTCCAGCACGCCAGGCCTAGATGGGATATTCCTAAACGAAAATTTGGAGTATGACCTACAAGAAGAAGCTTTAACTGATCGGTACACAGGACACACCTATCATGTGGGTTGGTTAGATGTTCTACAATCCACATCGGGTGCTACTAGCAATAAACATAGCGACTCAATAGTAGAACTTGAACTGCATGGGACTCAACTAACTCAAATGAACCGGCACAGACTCTGGCATGGCAGCACACTCAGCTCCAAGTCCAGAACTCCCGGACACAATGGAGGTGTCGAAGCTCCAATGTGCAGGGACGGTGCACACGTGCTGTGCATGGACTCAAGACTCAAGACTCAAGATGCTCGACCTTACAAAGTAGATGATGATGGTGTACTACCACCAGAACCAACCACACATATGTATCCCATAAGGAGCCACCAACAGCTAGCAAAATATCTCAATCCAGCTAAGCTATCTCCAATCTGAGGTGGTGGTGATCTGGTCACAGTTTCATCTAAACCACCATACATAACACTTGCCACGTGTCACTGCCCAAGCCAAAGTCCGTCCAGTGTGAACTCCTGACCAACTGTAACTAACTGCTTGTCCAAATGCTAGTGACACTATAGCCCTGCTACAGTCTCACACCGTCATGTAAAGCATTGCTCTACAATCACCACCCGACCATCTCTGTAGAAGGCAATCTTTCCCTTTTGCCTTGTTGTTGTAATCTCTAGCATCACCTCTCATGTGAGTCAATTGCGAGAGGGTGAGATCATCATTGAGAAAAATACATGTCTTCTTGAGAGTTGGCCTCTTCTTCAAGAACTCCTCACATCCTTGAGGCCGGTGACCCTCCCATGTAAGGCACGTGTCCCGGCCTTCTTTGCTCTTCTTCGAGGGTCATGTTAATGATGGTAGGTGTAGAAGCCTCTTCACCTTTCCCTTCGTGGCGACCTCGATCCACTTCTCGATCGCCTCCACTTTCTTTTGTGTTTTGATGATGACCTTGACCCAAGATGACTTCTTTTCCTCCTCCTCCTTGATAATTTGGCTTCAAGAAGCTCACCTTGTAGATTTCGGATGATGGAATCTTGGATGACCACTTTCTCTTGAAGCGAAGCGACCCTCCTACGCAAGCTCTCTCTTTCTTCACTCAATCTTTGAAGAATAGTGCTCCTCTCCTTCCTCCACTCTTCCATTTCATTTCTCCATTCTCACATTTCCTGCTCTATTGCCAACATTCTCTTCCCTATCCACATGAAGGACCCTTTGGGGGCTGCAGCGAGGTATGCGTCTTCTTACACATGGGGGAAGCCATTGTCACTTCTCCGATGCTTCCTATGAGAGAGAGAGAGAGAGAGAGAGAGAGAGAGAGAGAGAGAGAGAGAGAGAGAGAGAGAGAGAGCGACTAAAACAGAAAAAAACATAAGAGAAGCCTAAAAAACAACAAGAAACGCTTGTGAAACCCTAATAACAGAAAAATTCAACGACGCGACCTTGAAGAACAACAAAAAGAACAAATTTGAAACCCTAAAAGACAGCAAAAAACAATGGCAAAACCCTAAAGAACAGCAAGAAACAATGACCAAACTCTTAAAAACAGCAAAAAACAGTTTCAAAACCTTAAAAAACTGCGAAAAACGGTGATGAAACCCCAAAACCAGTTGAAAGGTGGTGGCAAAACCCTAAAAAAGAGAGAGAGAGAGAGAGAGAGAGAGAGAGAGAGAGAGAGAGAAATGAAATGAAATGTTATATTAACGTCTTCAACAGGCCGAAGTGACCTATGAGACCAGAGAGTTACAATGTGGTGAATTTGATACAAAGTCAGAGTAACAAGATGACAAAATAAAATATTATGGAATCCTAGATTGTTGGGTGTGCACTAAGCAGCTAAAACAGCTAGCTTGGATAGGTAGATCATAGGAGATCCAGCATCGGTCGCTGGCGGATCTCATCAATCTCCTCCATGGTCAGTAGTCTGACTCGGCGTTGTGCATGTCAAGCCAAAGTGACCTGAATCCTCTGATGTAGCCTCTCTCGATGTTGTGTAGTCCTCCACAGTCGTGGGCGTCTGGATCTCCCCAGCTCAGTCGCTCGTTCGATCAGTATGCCTCTGGTGTAAAGCGACAAGCTCTGCTGTGGTAGTAACTCCTCCGGGTGTCCAGTGGCAGCTCTAAAGAAGTCTCTAATCTGTCTCTGAGACTGACTAATCTTTCCTCTCATCATGCTCTCTCTATGTCCGCGCAGCTCGAGCAAAAACAAACCCAGGCATCTCTGATCCTCGTACCGCATGACTCTAGAGAATGGTCCCAAGCCCTCTCTGAACAAGCAATGGAAGCGGCCTCGTATCTCGTAGTAGACGGGGCAGTGGCATGTGTAGTGCAACTCTGTCTCAGGCTCGATGTCACACAGGGGGCATGTCCTGGCCTCCGCTAGTACTCCGTTGTATCTCCCAGTCTCGATCCGCAGCTGGTGTGAAGATGTGCGTATCTGGCCAATAGCACATCGCACCCCATGAGACAAGTGAGTGTCCATGTATCTGGGCCTCGTCACAAAACCATCCTCCGTAAGCTGGAGGAGATGCTCTCTGTAGAAAGCCATCTTCGTGCCTGGCTGTATCCATGTCCTCTTGGTGTCTAGCTGGGTCAGGTCTTGGTGAATGAGCCTGGTGATCTCGGACTGTGCAAGAGTCAGAGAGGGCGCATCTAGTGAGTACTGGAAGGGAGGCAATCTGTCTATGCTGAACCCAAGCGCCTGAAACCATGACGTCATCTCCCCATACCAGCATGTTGTATCTGCCTGCACGGCTAACTGTCGAGAGGACTCAAGTGCAAGGCGTGCATATCTGTCTCTGGGGAGTTCCCACATGCGGTGTATGAAGGAGACCGATCTTGTGAAGGCCTCAACCACCAGTGGGGAGGCAGCTAGCTCTGCTCGTATAATAGCACGTAGTACTGAAGTCTTGGCCCTAATGAGCCGCGAGATCATAGAGACCAGAGGCTTCTACATGTCCCCTCATCCATCACTTCGGCCTGTCCTCCCGTGATGGTGCAGTGAAGGCCCCCAAATCTCAGCTCCATAGAGTAATACAGAAGCCACCAAAGTGTCAAAGAGCCAGAGCTTCGTCCGAGGCTCCTGAAACTGGACCTGTGAACACATCCTTTCCAATTTACCCAATGTTGCATGGGCTCTGATCAATCGAGTCTCTGCTGCCCTCCTCAGTGAAAATGCTGGCCCACTGAAAACCACTCCAAGGTAAGTGTAAGCATCTGTATACTCCACCTTCTCCTATCCATATGTGAAAGCGGGCGATGACCTCCTGATCCACTGTGGGGTGGTATTAATTACCATGACCTTGGTTTTGCCAAGGTTGACGGACAAACCACTTTCTTGGGCAAACCTATGCAAAGCATCCAGGTGACGTTGCATCCCCTCCGGAGAGTCTGAGATCAAAACAATATCATCAGCATATAACAGTAGTGGAATCCATGTCCCCGCCAGCTGTGCACCTCTATCACCATCTCTCTTAATGTAGTCAGAAACCTCATCTACATACATACCAAATAGAGTAGGAGAGAGCGGGCAGCCCTGCTTCACCCCAACATTGCAGTAAACCAGTGTGGATAGACCCTCTAGAGTGCGTACATGCCCCACTACTGACCTGTATAATGCCATGACCCCCCAAATGAGCTCTGTGGGTACTCCCATCTGCTGTAATCTACGCATCAATCTCGCTCTGGGCACTGTGTCAAATGCTTTACGGAAATCCACAAAGCTGCAATAGATCCATCTCCCATGTGATCTACCCTCCTCAATGATGGCTCTGAGTGTCAAGATATGGTCAAGAGTAGAAAAACCCCTTCTGAAACCTGCCTGCCCGGCTGCGCGCATCCCCTCCCTCTCTGCCCATCTACTCAGCTTCTGCTCAAGAATAGATGCGTACAACCGTGCCACTGTGTTTCCAATCATGATGGTGCGATAGTTCCCAGGCTCCATAGGGTCTCCTGACTTAAAGATAGGTACAATAGTAGGCTCCAAGTATCAGGCAAGCCCTCACACATAGCACGATTAAACATAACTGCTAGAAGCTCTGCTAGTAAATCTCTGGCATGCATGAAATGCTCAGCCACTAAGCCATCATGATCATATGCTCTCCCAGTCTTCATCCTGTCAATGGCCTTCCTCATCATCTCAGCGGTGAAAAAAACACATGTGTGCGGGCATGGATCAGGGGGGTCGGGAAGGGGGGGCTGCTCACGAACTGTGTACAAAGATGATGCATACTAGCCCCAGGCCTCTGTAGAAGTGATGGCAAGGGGGGAGGAGTGTTCATGAAAGAGCCTCCACGCCTCACGTGAGTCCCGACTCAAGAATAATTGGTATAGATCCTGCTCTAGTCGAGCTAGGAATGCCCTCTTCTTCCGCTGCACTAGGCGTCGGAAGTCAATCCACGTCTCACATGTAAAGCACGCACACGTCTTCTTTGCTCCTCCTCTAGTGTCTGATTAATGATAGTGGACGTGGACGTGGACGTTATCTCTTTGCCTTTTCCTTTCTTGGCCACCTCGATCCATTTCTCGGCTTCATCCGCCTTCTGCTGAGTTTTGGTAAGAACATCCACCCAAGAAGTCGTCATCTCTTTGTGTTGCTCTTCTTCTCCCTCTTTGATGGCCCGTACTTGCTCCTTGATAGTGTTGATTTCTTCGATTACTGAGGGTCGCAGTTCGCCCTCTTCCAGTGTGCTGCTTGATCGTGCTTCTGCGAGATTTTTCTTGAGTGACGCAATCTCTTCGTCCTGAGTCGTCACTCAGTCTTCCAATGCGTTTATCTTGCTTTCTTGGATCGGGACGCGTCCTTCCAGCATTTTTATTGTGCCCAATACATTGCGGTTCATCTTGGTAATAGTCTCCGTCATTTCCTCTTTGCACTTTTGAATGGCATTCTCTAGGGGGTCGGCTTTATCACTCAACTTCCTCATGCTTAATCACTGTCCGGAAAATAGCCACTAAGCGTACATATGCATCCATATTATGCATACAATGTCTCTCGTATCAAGCATACATCCGCATCAAGCATTCCACTTTGTGTAAAGGTACAACCACAGCCCACTGTGGGCGTCAAGCCTTAAAACAAAAATAATGGGGGGCCTTGCGTCCAATGTCCTGGTCTGCTCCTGTTCTAGCACCTGTGGGAGAATCGGCCTTACTGATTTTTGTGATTTTTCGGTGGGCAGTGCTTTCCGCAGGGAAAATCAAATAATTAAAGCAAAGCAGAGCAAAGCAATGCCATGCAATTTTCAATTGATTTGTGTTTTAATGCCATGAGCGATGGCGACCTTAGGGCAACGAGGAGGAAAAAAGGAAAAAAAAGGAAAAGAGGAAAACAGGGGGGGGGGGGGGGGGGGGGGGGGGGGGGGGCAAGGAGATAGGGGCGAGGGGCGAGAGCGAGGGATAGGGGGCGAGGGGTGAAAGGCGAGCGGGTGCACGCCAGGACGAGGGCAAGCAGGTGCAAGGTGAACGGGTGCAGGGCAGGCGAGGGGCGAGGGCTGGGGCGGCGAGGTGAGTGCAAGGCGAGTGGGTGCAGGCTAGGACGAGGGCGAGCAGGTGCAGGGGGAGCGGGTGCAGACCAGGACGAGGGCGAGCAGGTGCAGGCGAGAGAGAGAGAGAGAGAGAGAGAGAGAGAGAGAGAGAGAGAGAGAGAGAGAGAGAGAGAGAGAGAGAGAGAGAGAGAGAATGTCGACACTCAACGGCAGAGTTCCGCATCCAGATGCAATGGCCCCAACGTGTGGCACCCCTTTCGATACTTCTTTCTTTATTACTTCGCAAAGGTAGGGCCACTGTTCTGCTTCCACTACAACTCGAATCTTAGAGAGAGAGAGAGAGAGAGAGAGAGAGAGAGAGAGAGAGAGAGAGAGAGAGAGAAATGAAATGAAATGTTATATTAATGTCTTCAAAAGGGCAAAGTGACCTATGAGACTAAAAAGTTACAATGTAGTGGATTTGATACAAAGTCAGAGTAACAAGATGACAAAATCACAGAATGACAAAGTGACAAAATAAAATACTATGGAATCCTAAACTGCTAGGTGTGGACTAAGTAGCTAAACAGCTAGCTAGGATAGCTAGATCACAAGAGATCCAGCATCGGTCGCTGGCGGGTCTCATCAATCTCCTCCATGGTCAGTAGTCTGACCGGGCGTCGTGCATGTCAAGCCAAAGTGACCCGAATCCTCTGATGCAGCCTCCGTCGATCCTATGTAGTCCTCCGCAGTCGTGGGTGTCTCGATCTCCCCATCTCAGTCGCTCGGTCGATCAATATGCGTCTGGTGTAAAGCGACGAGCTCTACTGTGGTAGTAACTCCTCTGGGTGTCCAGTCGCAGCTCTAAACAAGTCTGTGATTTGTCTTTGAGACTGGCTAGCCTCTCCCTTCATCAGGCTCTCTCTGTGTCTACGTAGCTCAAGCAAAAACAAACCAAGGCATCTCTGATCCTCGTACCGCATGACTCTAGAGAATGGTCCAAAGCCCTCTCTGAACAAGCAATGGAAGCGGCCTCGTATCTCGTAGTAGACGGGGCAGTGGCATGTGTAGTGCAACTCTGTCTCAGGCTCGATGTCGCGCAGGGGGCATGTCCTGGCCTCTGCTGGTACTCCACTGTATCTCCCGGTCTCGATCCCCAGCTGGTGTGAAGATGTGCGTATCTGGCCAATAGCACATCGTATCCCATGAGACAAGTGGGTGTCCATGTATCTGGGCCTCGTGACAAAACCATCCTCCGTAAGTTGGAGGAGATGCTCTTTGTAGAAAGCCGTCTTCGTGCCCAGCTCCTATGCTGGCTGTATCCATGTCCTCTTGGTGTCTAGCTAAGGTCAAGTCCTAGCGAATGAGCCTGGTGATCTCGGACTGTGTAAGAGTCAGAGAGGCCGCATCCACTGAGTACTGGAAGGGAGGCAATCTGTCTATGCTGAACCCATGCGCCCGAAACCATGATGTCATCTCCCCATACCAGCATGCTGTATCTCCCTGCATGGCTAACTGTCGAGAGAACTGAAGCGCAAGGCGTGCATATCTGTCTCTAGGAAGTTCCCACATGCGATGTATGAAGGAGACAGATCTGGTGAGCGCCTCAACCACCAGTGGGGGGGCAGCTAGCTCTGCTCGTACAATAGCACGTGGTACTGAAGCCTTGGCTCTAATGAGCCGCGAGATCAGAGAGACCAGAGGCTTCTCCATGTCCCCCCATCCATCACTGCGGCCTGTCCTCCCGTGATGATCCAATGAAGGTCCCCAAATCTCAGCTCCATGAGAGAGAGAGAGAGAGAGAGAGAGAGAGAGAGAGAGAGAGAGAGAGAGAGAATCTGGGGAGATTCGTTATCAATTGTTTTTTCAAAATGTGTAACACCTACTAGAGGCTTCTCACTAATAATGTAGCATGACAAAAGAGAAGAGAGTGTGTATATGTGTCTACATGTGTTCACTAGCCCATGTTTTCAAAGTTCCCACCTTGAAAATACATGATTAACAGCTTGGTATACATCAATGGTGTCCGTGAAAGCAAAGTCAATCCTTAAAAGCTCCATCAGCCACACAAACACTTCCTTGATTCTTCAATATAATAGGATATTCATTTCAATCTGGCGATTGCAGTTTTCTCCTTTTAGCAATCTAAGCAATGAGAAACCACTATTACCAACCACCTCAAACCATAAATCCAATCTGTTCTACGTTGTCTTTTCCTCTCAACCAAGTAAGCATTTGAAAGACCTCATTGGGCTAGTCACCAAAGCTAGTTTAGAAACACTAGCACAATTAGCATGCAAAAGTCATTTCTTTTGTAGAATACAAATTGATTGTGCATACACAGGACGCGCACTGGAACAGGTTAAAATGAGGATGCTTGATTAAAAAAAGTAAAAATGCTGACCATTTAGTTTGCCTTCTAGCACTGATATGAATTGCCCGTTGAGACCACTCAAACTCTTCCCATTCACTGGTTCGCCCATCATAGTGAAAGAGAACAATCGTCCAATTTTTGGAAAACTGATTAGAAAGAAGATTTATTTTGATTACAAAATAACAGTATTTTGTAATTTGAACAACCAACACAAGAACCTCTCCAGCTGATATCATTACTTCTTCTCTATGATAAGTGAATTGACCCTAACCTTTGATATGGCAGCTTTGATAATATCTTTCTGATCATATCCAACAGTAAATGTTACCAGATATTTCTCTTTAAAAGGTAGATCCTGTATGAGACGTGGTGAAAAAATAGACCTTTGAGTTTCAAGTGCAAAAGCCCTTTTAGTATCAAAGATAATTGCAAATTATAACAGCCTATATAAAAAGTTTCTATGAATTGGTGATAACTTCAAGCTGCATAATATTTCAGTACATAAGAACCATGGACCTGCTAGAAATTGAGAGCCATCAGAAAGGCAAGTAAATGAGCTACACAAACTCTTCCCTTCACTAAACGAGATGCTGACTAGTGAAAATAAACCAGTTTAAAACTGATAAGTTTATTACATAATTGGCATTTAAATCCTTCAGAGAAGTCATTGTGAGATACTTTTAGAGGGAAAACACCGACGCTAGAAAGAGGAAATCCACCTAGACCTTTTTCACCATCATAAGGTCCAAAGGTCTGAACTTATGAACTAGAGGCGCTAAAGCGCTTGCACAAAACATACAGCCAGAGACACTCAATTACCTATAAAAGGAATAAGATAGTGAATTAAGTAAAACACTCTTTTGAAAAACTTACTTTATTTACTGCTTTTAAAAAACAATAATTATTAAGAATGAACCAACAAGACAAAAGAGTGGGCAAAAAAATTTGAGGACTTTACTTGAATGAAATTCAGTTAGACTTTGTGAAACTCAACTCTAAAGTCATTCACATCACCCACATCAAGAACAAGAGACAGTACAATTCCTTCCCAGTTCCCGCCCAATACCTTTGTTGATTCTTAACCAGCGAGCAGGAGTGTTTTGTATGGCAGAGGGGCATTGTTCTAGGATTCATTTCAGGATTGATTTCAGCCCGGTCTATCTGACCCTCGCAGAGGACATTGGAGATCTCTTCTTGGGAGTTGCTTGCAGCCTTGAGCCCAATGTGTACCTATCTACAGACTCCGATGGAGGATTCTCTTTTGACCTTGGAGGGTCTTGATCATGGCACCAAAGAAGGATGTTCCAATGAGTTCTTGCGGTGGAGACAACAATTGATGACACATTGGATAATTCTTCACAGGAAAGTTCTGGTATTGTCAATGTTTCCACACGATCAAAAGCTTGATGCCAGAGGAGACAATCATCCAATACACGAAGGCAAAAGCAAAAGCAAGAGAAGGATATATAGTGGAAGGTCTAGGGAGATGATATCCACAGACACGGTACGTTTACGGGAACAAAGAACGGGGTCGAGGTCGGGGTCGGGACGGAAAAAGTTAGGGAACAGGGTCAGTGCCTGGAATAGCAAAAATAAAAAATTACCTTTTTCAAGTTTTTTGAGCTACACCCATATGTCTCATAGAGCCAACAACACTTAGCATTGAATTGCACCAAAAAGAGATAATAGAGAAGGAACTTGAGAGAGGAGAGGGAGCTAAGAGCTCGAGCAATGAGAGAGTAAAGAGGGAGCTTGAGGCTTGAGCAATGAGACAGTGAAGAGGGAGCTTGAGGCTTGATCAACGAGACACTACATTAGAGAGGGCACCAAGAATTTGAGGCTTGAGAGCCTAGAGGCTCTTGGGGATTGGCACTTTAGTCTTGAAAGTTGAAGGCTTGACTCTTGAGGCTTGAGCAATGAGGAGGCCAAGCCCTCCCTTTTGTAGGCTATGATGGCCCCAATGTGCCCTAAAACTCCCCCTACAAGCATGGTGAAAATAGCCCCCAAATGGATAATTCAAAATTGTCTCAAGAGTGGATGTTCAAACTGTCTCGTTTTCATTTGCCATTCCTTGCCTGTTCCTATCAGCCTAGCCATTCCAAAAAGGTGTTCTCAAGACGTTCAGCTGCAACCCCGCCGAAACCAGCCACTACAGTCCCGGCCATCCCCGTTCCGATACAGCCAGTCCCCCGGCTGTAGGGTGCCGTCCTCGTTCCCATGTTTCTATGCACTGATACGTCACAGGTGTGGTGAACAAGGACATACTTGGAGGAATTTCCCGTAGAAGTCTAAGTCGGATTCAAATTACAATGAGGTGGCTAATGTTATAGTACACTTGATGCGGCTTTTACACACTTGGTTCCTCTACCTACATCTTCACCAGATACTCTCATGGACTCGCAAAAGAATAGCCTTCTTGATCAATTTGTTCCTCAACACCAGGCTCAAGCAATTGCTTCTACTTCCCGAGCAAAGCCTACAGAGCCAATACATTCTTTGGAGGATTGTGTGGCACACAAGTCAAAGGTTGTACATCTTTGTGATACTCAATCACGAGGCACATGCATTGTTGGCTTTTGGCATTGAGAGCTAGACTTTGGAACAGGTTGGCTGGACTTGTTCCCGGAGGAGGTGCGGCCGATACCCTACTTTTCTTTCTATATAACATAACTATTGATGACATGCCCACATGGCATGGTGTACAAAAGGCGCTCTAGCCGACTCACACATGTCGAGAAATTTCAAGTCGTAATCTACAAGGGTTTCCGTGGCAAGCATTTCAGGATACCCCACTCTGCCAGAAGCAGACAAAAACCATATAGCTTTGGGCAAAAAAAAATTGAAAGCTTGCCAAGTCTTGGAGCATGCGACTTGGTAGCTATAGACTTCCACCACCGCATGGCACTGCCTCCAAGAAAAACGGCAGCTCAATAAAAAAAATTAATCCTTCTCTACAAGTGATCTTTATGGTTTATGCCCTAAGACAGAGTGATGAAGACGAGAGCTCACTCGATGCACGATGAAGTAAGGGTAAGAGTGGCTAATAAGTCCAGGGTCGGTGCAAAAAGATTCTTTAATAAATTTCTAGAAGCGCCACCTTGCTCTGTCTGCTCTTTGGTAGGACCTATGCTAGCACACGCCTAAAGCTCTGATACCACTGTCACGAGACGGGCACCGTGTGCCAACGGAAAAGAACAAACTAAACGGAATTTTAGCACTTCAATAACAACTGAACTGAAAGAGATGCACGACACACGAGACGGGGAGTGGGGGGTTCCACTCCAGAGAGAATTGGCCCCAAACCTTAGTGCCCCTTTCGGTATTTCTTTAAATTGCTTGAACTCAATACATCGCCGGTACTCCATCCTCTGCACCTCACACGGAGCATGCCAAAGAATGAGCCCTTGGCTCATAAAAGCAGTTTACATGAAAAGCTATAAACTCAAAAGCATCTGGTCCAAAAGCAGATGCCCAAAGCTGTCAGCGCAAAAAGCAGAAATCCGTACACCTCTGCCACGTCAACAACCAGCATCGCCGATACTCCATCCTCTGCACCTCACACAGAGCATGCCAGAGAATGAGCCCTTGGCTCATACAAGCAGTTTACATGAAAAGCTATACACTCAAAAGCATCTCGTCCAAAAGAAGATGCCCGAAAGCTGTTAGCACAAAAAGAAGAAATCCGTACAGCTCTACCACATCAGCAACCAGCATAAAATGCAAAAAAATCCGTATAGCTCTACCGCGTCAGCATGTCAGCATAAAATCCGAAAATCCGTACAGTTCTGTTAGCGCAAAATCCGAGACTTTGTACTGCTGCCACGTCATTTTCTCTGCGTGTGTGTGTGAGCTTGCTTTATTTTAATGCATTTATGTCACTTGGGCCCCATCGGACGGGGTCCCATAAGTTAGTGGGAACTTCTTCTGCTTCTACTTCTTAGGGTTTAGGCTTCTTGGCCGGGATCTGTAGGTTGGCTCCGTTCTTCAATGGCTTGACACGTCAGCAATTTGTGACAGCAGGTGTAATGGCAACACCTCGTCCACGTGCCGCTAGAGCTGCGTCATCCAGTGGTCCCATGTCATTTGGCGTAATTCCAAGTCGAGCATCCAATTCAATCGAAATGAAATTGACCTTGGTTCCTCCATCGAAGAAGATGAGGGCTTCTTGATCTCGTACTTTGCCCCATGCTCTGCAGAGCTACGTACTTTCATCCATTTGTTAAGGGTTGGTCCCCATGAAATCTGCTACCAGTCCAACTTTTGTCTTTCCCTTCTTTGCTCATTCCTTCGCTGCTCTCGAGCTCTCAGGTTTGTCCTCTGGATGTTCTTTTGGTGCTTTGTTAGGGCACCTGGTTAACACATGCCCGTGTTCCCTACAACCATAACATTTACCCTCAAAGTATTCGCGCCGTTGCTCTGCCGACAGTTGAGGGCCTAAAGGTCTCTTCTTTGGTTGCTTTCCTTCTTTTTGTTATTGTTGTTCGTATCTTGCCCGGTCCGAACTATGACCAATCTCTCTGTGGGATTTGTAAGAGTGCCCCCATGCATTGCAAACCCTTGCTTTGCATATCCCATCAATTGTTGCATGGACTCGGACTTCTGCAGCAGACAATGATCTCGTATCTCTTTAGTGGACCATAGCAAAATCGATCTATTTGTTTGTCACGTGCACATCTAACCCTATGTGCATGTGGACAAGCTATCTCACGTCTAGGGTTCAGGTCAACGTAAGAAGTGTTCTGGCAACTTTGTGAGCCTGTGAGCAATCCGTGTATGTCCAAGCTCTTAGATTAGTTGCATATCCTATGGTTGCACACATCATATTTATTAGCATGGCCTTCAGTACCCATCATGAGCATTTTACAGAGCATAGGACCCTTTTTCCCAAAATACACATTTTTCACTTATTATTTAATAAGTGACTTTTGTTGGAAAAGTGAGTAGGGCAAATTTGCTAAGGCACTATAAGAGAAACCTAGCGCTAGCACTTTTTGGAAGAAGAGACAGAAGAACTTCCAGCAACTTGCAGTATTCTCTCCTCAACAAGACCGACAGAAGATAGCCTAGCGTTTTCAGCCAACACAAGCAGATAGCATTTTGGAATGCAGTTTCCCTAGCATTCTCATCAACAGCAGATCCTGCCTGGCGTTTTTCAGTTTGCAGACCTAGCATAGTGTTTGCAGTTTCCGGCGTGAGATCAGCCCCAGCACTCCAACGTTTTCACTTTTCAGCACTTAGCCACAGCTAATTCAGCCCTTAGCCTCGCAGATCTCACCTACCCGCAACAGATCCTCGCCGTACCATCGAGTCAGCCAGCGTTTTCAGATTCAGCCCGCTGTCTGCAGATTTTAGCATCGGCGTTTTCAGCGCATCGTCGTCGCGTCATCCGCATCGCCGTCCTCACCGACACATTGTCAGTATTCAGCAGAAAGTCAGCATTTTGCAGATTTCAGCAATTCAACCCTAGCGTTTTCAGTTTTCAGCCCGTCCTCGTCATCGTCATCATTGTCGTCGACATCATTGGCAAGTCCATTGCATCTAGACCATTGTACCAGATTTGTGCAATCTATAGCATAGACCTCTTGCGACATAGAGAGGGGGGCCCTTGGAGGAGGGTTTGAGAACCGTCTGGTGTCGTATTCTTCTCTCTCTCTCTCAGTCTCAACACCTTCATTCACAGTTGCATTCACTTTGTTTGTGATCATTGCATTTTCTCTCTAAAAGAACGGCAGGCGCTTCCTTCCGTAAGTAAAAGGAACCCTTGAGCACGGTTCGGAGCACTCATCTTGAGCAAGATCAACATTCACTTCCGTTGTACCTTACATTGGTATCAAAGCTTTGGCAGTGCTCTATATCACTCAAGGAAAGAACCACAAGAAATTTTTTGCTTGTTGCGGTTGCACGTAACCCAAGTCCACTTCGGTGTGTCAATTCCTAATCGTGTTTTTGAAGAGTGACATGTAACCCAAGAAAGAAGGGCTTGTCCAGCCTCCGCTTGCTCCTCTTTTCACTCATTGAGAGCGGACCGTGCACTTAGTGGCCGGCCAATCGACGTGAGGTGGGAAAAAGCAACCTCGGTGTGAGTGCAAGGCAGCCAAGGGGTGCGCCCGAAGGGAAGAGTCGAGCTAGAGTAAGAGAAAAGAATTCTCAAACACCGATTGCAAGCTACAGAACCTCAAGAACTCACGAACCTCAAGAACCCAAATTCCTCGAGAACTTCAGTACCCAAGATCTCAGTGTATGGTCATCATCCGAAGCCAAATGGATACTTTGCGTGAAGGTGATGAGCATGGAGGTGGTGAAGAAGAATTTTCCCCACCAAGAGGATTTTTTTCCGACCCTCCCCCTTCCCCATCTACGCCACAGGTTTTCTGCTACGTTCTTCCGCTACTCTAGAACTCTCTAGCATGTCTTCAGTCTGTCCTCGTTGTGCCTTTTTGGGAATCAGCTCTCTCTTCTACAGTCAGTCAGAGTCGTGCGTCTTTCTTTTTCTGGGGATTCTTTTTCTTTTAGTTTCATTGGTCGAGGTCTGTCTGCTCTTCTGAGTCTAACTTCATCATTGGCGCAGGTCAAATTGTCACAAACTGCTGACGTGTCAATCCACTCAACAACGGAGCCACTGTGCAGATCACCGGCCGAGAGGCCTAAACCCTAAGAAGCAGAAGCAGAAGCAGTAGAAGCATAGTTACCAAGAATGGGAACGGGGAACAGGAAACGGGAACGGGAACGGGAGGGTCCGAAACCGGACGGGAATAGGGAGGGGGAACGGGGCCGGAACGATCGAGTAAAGTAAGGCTTGTGTCACACACTGGAGCGCATAACAATATAAAATATACTCGGATAAATAGAATTTATCACTTAATATTGAAGCCAAAGATATAGAGAGAAATAGAGAGAGAGAGAGAGATAGAGAGTGAGAAGATCGACACAGTACTGGGGACAAGAAGATGGGCCGGTCCCCCCCCTTAATAGAGAATCCTTTATTGGGGAGAATCTTTTTACAAGCACAAGAACCGGAGAAAACTCCTCCGTTCTAATTCTCTGACTCGATGGTCGTTCCTTCCCGTAAGGGAAATCCGAGAGACGAACTCTCAATCCTTTTTCCGTCTGTACTCAGAGTCGAAACTCCGCAGACAATTTCCGAATTCCATTCCCGGAATTCCCAAGCATAGGCCGAAGCCTTCTCGCTTCTCCTTCGCGATGAAGTACCTGCAAACACACACGCAAACACGTGACAACAATTCGTATTGCGAATCCACAATAGATACCTGTCGCTCTTGCGCGGGAAAAGCGACTTCCGTGCTTCGTAGTCTCGCGCGATCTCTCGCGTCTTCTGGCGACAGAGTCTTCGCTTGCTGGCGTTGGTAACTTCCTTTCAGTGAGGACATGTGGTGTTTTTATAGCTCTTTGGCCACGGCATGAATAGCTGCTCGCAAAGAGATCGCGGCTGTTTTTTTTTTTTTTTCATTTTTTTTTTTTCCTGTTCTACCCGAAATAGGGAGAGAGAATTCGCTGGCTGGTTTTGTTGCTTTATTTTCTAAGTGGCTGCCCACTTATTACGTGGACGGCCGGCATATTTTAAAATTGGTCTGAACCTGCCCAAAAACTCAATAAAACCTTATAAGTTTAAAACAATGCTTTTCACAACACTTCCCACGCGTCCCTGGATGCAACCACATGCACGAATGCAATGCAAACATAGATTCCTCGCGGGAAAGCGTCTGCTCTTCTCGGAAAACTCGTTAAAATATTCCGCTTTTTAAGAAAAGCTTCTCAGAACCCATCTTTATTCTTGTGCTTGCGTCTTTACACGTATTCCTCTTTTCTAGTTCGGATTTCTTCTCTGGATATCCCCTTTCCGATACACCCGTCACCCACCTTGTGACGCATCATGAATACCCATCACCTAGTTCTTTCCTACCGAACTTACAGTACAATCCCCTTCACGATGCTCTATGTCACCCATCCTATGACGCATCAGAGATGTCCGTTCCCGGATGGTCGGATACTTCTTCCTGATGCTCCCCATCACCCATCCGATGTGACGCATCAGAAGTACCCGTTCTTGGTGGCCTTACAGATATTCCCGTTCACAGTGCTCCCGTCATTACTTTGAATGATGCACCAGGAACACTCTGTACTCGGATGTCTTCAGTGAGAAAAACCCTCTCACTTAAAATTCCAATAATTCATTTAGAATTATTTTTCCTGTTGTTCCAAGCGAGAAAACCCTCTCACTTATAAATCCAATAATTCATTTAGAATTATTTTTCTGTTAGATAAAGCCAATTTAGCAACAGCTTGAACTACCTCCATTCAGCTTAGTCTCAAATAAACTCCTAAACAACCCAAAAACTGCCCCCAAACCTGCCCTCAAACTGCACCAAATATGTTCCCCAAACAGCCCCAAATCTGCCCCCAAATGCCTACTTTGCCCCGAACCACCCCGCATTTCGCCGTTTGGCCTCATGTTCCCCCCCGGTCCCGAACATCATTCCGGTTACACCCCGTTCCGGAACGGCGTTCCATTCTCGACTTTGTTTCGAGAACGGACTCATCCGGAACGCTGTTTCGGAACATTTGGGCTATGTTCCGCCCGTTCACTGTTACATTGAGTAGAAGGAGATGACGTTGCAAAATGTACGGACTCCAAATTTCGCGTTCACTCGCTGACGTGGCAAACTGTACGGAATCCCACGTTTCACGTTGTTTGTTGACGTGGCAGACTGTACGGATTTCCGTGATTTGCGTTGACAGGTGCGGATGTTGACGTGGCACTATACAGATTTCCGTGATTTGCACTGGCAGCTTTTGAACAAGATGCTTTTCTACGAGATGCTTTTGAGTTTAAGGCTTTTCATGTAAAGTGCTTTTGGGCCTAGGGCCTTTAAATATGAAGCCATGGGCTCATTCTATGGCATGCTTCTGGACGAAGGTGCAGGCGTGGAGTACCGGCTTGTACTGTGTTGATGCAATCTAAAGAAATACTGAAAGAGGCTCCAAGGTTTGGGGCCAATACTCTGTGGGGTGGAATTCTGCCACTCCGTGTCGTGTGTACCCTCTCTTTCAGTTCAGTTGTTATTGAAGTGCTAAAAGTTTGTTCAATCTGTTCTTTTATATTGGCACATGGTGCCCGTCTCGTGACGCAAATTCCCCGAATGTATCGGGAATCTTCGTTTAGCATGTCCCATTAGTTGTTGTATAGACTCGGACTTTTGTTCAAGGCAGTAAACTCGGAACTTTGTAGAGAGTCCGCAGCAAAACCGCTCAATCTGTTCTTTAAAAGTGACCTTAAACGAAGAGGTGGGTTAACAAGAATCCCAAAACCTCCCGCAATATGCGTCCAAAGTGTCACCCTTGGTCATCTGAAGATGGTTCTAAGCGGTTCTCACATCTCCTTTGTACTCCTTGGTCAACCAAGAAGAAATAAAGAGCCGTTTGAACTTCAACCACTTGATCGGGGCTTCTTTCCTCAAAAGAAGAGTGGACCACCATGTTCGAGCATTTCCCTTTAAAAACGATGTTGCCCTCCTGATCTTGGAGTGCTCTGAGTAATGCCCTCCAGAGAAGGCTATGTCAAACTGCTGAATGAAAGCCAAAGCCCTCAGAGCATCCCTGAATCCAGAAAAGGATTCAAATTTTATAGATTGTCCACCCTCTTTAAATTCACTTGTCTTCTTGATCTTATCTTTGAGAAAATCATACTGGTTGGCGTTGTAAACGTGTTTCTTCTTTGCATAAAACATGTGGTCATCGGAGTCTAAACTATGAGAGCATGACTCCTCCGTAGAACTATCAAAACTGGTCGGAATCTGACCTTCTTTGCCTTTTTCTTGTTCTTTCCAAAACTTTGTTTCTTGCTTCGCTTCTTGCCTTTTCTGTCCTCCTCGCTCGAGCCGGAAGAGGAAGAGCTAGAAGGACTACCAAAAGAAGAGGAAGAAGAACTGGGTAGTCCTTCAAAACGCACACGCTTCTTCTATTTTCGTGAAGATGCAAAAGAAGATTGACGGCCCAAGTAACCGGGGTAGTCAATCCCCTTCTTGCACTTCTTCAATTGCTTCTTCGATGGCTTCTTCGTGTCCAGAAGCTGATTGATTTGGGTCTGGACCACATCATAGAGTTCTTCTTCAATGAACATCCTCGGAGTAGGAGGCTTCTTGATTGCCGGTTTCATTGGGTATGCACTTCACCCAGTATGCAAACTGAAGCATCTGCTCTGTGCACTCATCAACCTGCTATCGACGTTGCATCTCCATAAGTTCGTACTGTGTGGGCCGGGGTGGCCTATACTCAATCTCTACTAAGTCGCTTGAATTTTCCATATTGCCTCCTCCGCCGCAGCGGTGGCGGAAGAAGTCGACCCATTCTTTTTGGAATCCATAGGTGTCGCAAGAAGAAGGATCGGATTTCCACTAGTAGAGAAATCGATCGTGCTCTGATACCACTCTAACAAACTTGGACACCCCAAGTCTAGATTCTATCGCGACACAAGAAATTCATTTCAAACACTTCACAATTCAAGAGTCGACACGGTCCGGCGTAGTTCCGTGCCAAGAGAGATTGGCCCCAAAGACTAGACCCCTTTCAATATTTCTTTTTTATATTAATTTTTGAGCAAAGTACAACTCCCACCGGTGCTCGATCTCAAACTCTACGTCCAAATGCTCTGAGAAGTAAGACCCTTGGGGATTTATTTATGGTTACAAGGGATGCCAAAAGCAAAGCCCCAAAAGCATGTAAATTCAAAAGCAACTTGACTCAAAGCTGCCAGTAAAAGCAGTCAGCACCAAAACGGAATTTTCGTACGCTGCCACGTCAATAAGGACAACACAAAAATCGGGCGTCCGTACAGTGCCACATCAACGCGTTTTACGGCCGTCCGTACAATCAGTTGTCAGCACGTTTTGCGGCTTTGTACTACCTGCCTGCCACATCAGCACGCCACGTCATCAGCCTGTTGGGCGTCATCAACCTGCCATGTCACCACTTTGTGACACTTTCCTAGTTGCTCCAATACAAGGATGTGATGTCTACTAAAAGAGAAATAAAGAAGTGTCTTTCTACTTACTTGATTTTTTGTCAAAGAGAGAGATAAGCGGTTAACATGTCTTGTTGAATTCAAATAAAGATCACCTAACATTTCTTAATCGTATCAAAATTGCTTTACTGACACTCACTGATCTGGCTTTATCTTCTTCCTGACAGGAATAAAATGAGCCTGTTTGCTGAATCTGCAAATGATGGTCCAAATACCATCGTTTCTTGTCTGCGTTCTCGGAAGATCAAAGATAAAATCCATAGCAATACTTTCCCATGGTTTGTATGGAATAGGTAGTGGTTGCAATAACCCTTGTGCCTTTTGCCTGTCAAACATGACCTTCTGGCAAATTAGGCATTCTCACACAAACGCATCCACATCTCTTCTCAATGTAGACCAATAGAAGAATGTCTCAACCGCTCTAACTGTAGCATCAATACCACGATGCCCTGCATACGGTGGGACATGACTCTCTTCCATAACTTTGCGTCGCAATGGCTTTGTGACACAATCTGCCATGCATCATCATGAACCCGTCTTTAAGAAGATAGTGTTCATGACGTTGTCCATCCATTAGCTGCTCGAAGACCCTTGCAAAATCTTCATCATTTGCATACTATTCTCTCATATCATCAACTTTATGATGATAAGGAATCGACACAGCTGAAATTTGTGGCTTCCTTGACAAGGCATCAGCCACAACGTTCTTCTTGCCTTTCACATGCACAATCTGAAAATGGAACATGGACAAAATATTTGCCCATCCAATATGCTTCTCAGATAACTTTGTCTGTGTCAAGGAGTATCGCAAGGTCTGATGGTCCGTTTGGATAACGAAATCTGCACCTAGCAGGTAGTGTTTCCAACTTAAGATCGCATGAATCACACCCAGTAACTCTTTCTCATAGACCTGCATGGTCATCTCTGGCCCTTGCAAAATTCTGCTCTCATAGGCTACTACCCTGCCATCTTGCATTAGCACTGCACCAACCACAAATGACTTCCTAAGATCTGGCAACACAATGACAGGATCTGAAGTCATCTTTTCCTTTAAGAGATTAAAAGCTGAAATCTCTTTCTGTGTCCATCTAAAGGTGACTGCCTTCTTTTGAAGAGCATGTAAAGGTGAAGCAATCTCAGCGAAATTTCGGATAAACCTTTTGTAATAGGAGCATAGTCCCAAGAAACTTCGAACATCGTGCATCGTCTTCAAATTTGGCCATGACTTGATCGCTTCAACTTTTGCAGGATCCATTCTGACACCATCCTTTGAGACAATGTGTCCCAAAAAGTGAATCTCTTCCAAAAAAAATTCACTTTTCTTTGCATTAACGAGCAACCTATGACTGCGTAGCTCTTTGAATACAATGGCCAAGTGATGCCTATGCTCCTCTTCAGTCTTTGAGTAGACTATCATGTCATCAAAGAATGTACCAACAAACTCCTGGTGTGGACGGAAAATTCTGTCCATCATCCTATTGAACGTAGCAGGAGCATTTGTGAGACCAAAGGGCATCACTAAAAATTCGTAAAGGCCAAACGTTGTTCTAAAAGCAGTCTTGTGCACATCCTCTGATCTAATGCGGATCTGATGGTACCCACTCTTTAGATCTATCCTGCTAAACATAGCTGCTCCTTCTAATTTGTCCATAATATCATCAATTCTAGGTATAGGGAACCTAATCTTGATGGTATTCTTGTTCAGTGCACGGTAGTCGATGCACATACGCCATGAGCCATCCTTTTTCTGAACCAACAACACTGGAGAACAGAATGGAGATGAACTGGGCTGAATCAGCCCCTTTTCTAACAGCTCCTGTACTTGGCCCATTATCTCTTTCTGCCGAGCCGCACTAACCCTGTACGGAAGCTTATTTGGTGGGCTACTGCCTAGCACCAAATCTATCGCATGGTCCTCGGGTCTCTCTGGCGGTAATTGAGACGTTAATGAATCAAAAAAACAGTCACTATATTGTTGTAAAAACATTGACCTTTCTTTATCTAGCACAGATAAATTTGATTCATCACAATCTGACACTTCACGTGCAAAAACCAAGTACGCAGAAAGATGCTTTAGGGTTGGAAGAAAGACACTTTCCAATGATGGGTGTCACAGCCTCTGTATGGCCAGGACATGCCAAACCTGCCTCTGCTGTATACCCGAACTCTTCAAGTCTGATTCCCAACTTTGAAGCCAATTCTGGGGAAATGAAGTTGGCTTTGGCACCTGGATCAAAGAAGATAAGCATTGTTTGATCCCTGACCTTTCCCCATGCTCTGCAAAGCTCACTTGCATCTGAATTTGGCTTGTCGCCCACCATATCTGGCACTAGACCAACCATGGGCTTCTTTCCTTTCTTGTCTTCCTTGTCTTCAGAATCAGCTGGCCTTTTCTTTGTAGGACAATTGTAAGCAATGTGGCTAGGCTGCTCACAGATGAAGCATTTGTTCTCTGACCTCAGGACCTTCTTTTGCTCTTCCAACTTGTGAGGAAAACGTATTTTCCATTTCTTTGCTGGTCCTTTTTCTGATTCAGCGGTAGCTTTGCCTTTCCCTGCGTTGGCCGGCTCCTGAGTCACTTTCGGAGCCTCCTTGGGAACATACTTCTTCGCTGAATTTTTCTTGGTTGATCCTTCCTTGACGCCAGTATTGAATTCACAATCTTCTCCCTTGAGCAAACCATTGCCAGTGTTTGCTACCTCGATGAGCTGCGTCAAAGTAGTGACTTTGGTCTTCGTGCAGTACTTTCTCAATCCTTTGGGTAGGCCACAACAGTATTTTTCAATCTGTTCTGTCAATGGCACAAACCTATAGGAAGTTACTGGAAGTAGAGCTTTCCAAAACTTCCGATTGTAGTCATCCAGATTCTTGCAAGTAGCAACATTATGCTGGTTTGTCATGACATCTGCTTCAAAGTCATCAGATAACCATGCTGCTGCAAAAATCTGCTTGAAGCAAATCCATGTGGAGGGAGCTTGCCCTTGAAGCAATAAAGTTGTCCACCATTGTCCCACATTCCCTGTCAAGAAAGTGGCTGCTTTGCGGACCTTTGAAGCCTCTGTAAAGTTTCCCCCTGCATAGGCCTTGTCAAACTACTGGAGGAATGAGAGAGCTTTCTTCCTGTCATCAAACCCTGTAAAGGTCGTGAATGACACACCTTTGCCACCTTCTTTGTACGGAGTTGGCCTCTCCAGTGGCGTTAAATTGTCATATGGAAGTGACTGAAACATGGGAACACTGTTAGGGTTCATTTGTGTTCCCTGACCGCAATTAAGTTGACCTGGAAACGCCATATTTGGCTGCTAATTTGTAATTGCAGCCATATCAAAATTTGCCTGTGGCATCCCAAATTGGCCTTGAGTGCTCTGAAGCCCTGGTGGCATGCCCGTGACACCATACATGGGGTTAGGCATCATCGTTTGAGCACCCCCAAACACTGTTCCTGGCGTGTAAAACTGATTTCCAAGTGCATGACCAGCCATGCTCTGGAATACCAATCCACCTCCAAAATAGCCAGGGTGTACTGAAGGTGGTGGGAAGACCTGTTGCATAGCCTGTAGGTTGCTTCCCTGCCCATTAGAACCAGCTATAGGCTACTGAAAGGTGGCGGGCTGAACTGGTACAGCTTGAAAGACTGGCATCTCAGCCACCTGTTCTTGCACCTTAGACATAGGTTGTGGAGGCTGCATGTTCTCTGTCAAGTGTACATGTGTTTCCATTGACTGTGCAGTATGAATCACCTGTGCTTGAGCCTTAACAGGCTTTTGAATATGATCCAGTGACCCAACTTGCTGAGACGGAACAGGAGGTTGCAGAAAGGCTAAAAACCTCGGATTCTGCATTACTTGTGTGAACATAGCCACAGCAGTAGCCAACTGGGTCCTGAATATATCATCATCCGTCTGTGGTGGTCTTGAGGACTCACCCACTTCATGTGTCTGTTCACCCTGTGAAGAGAAAACCTCTTCAGTCACATTATCTCGTCTGTCAGCCATAATTGCAATTCCCTATGTCTGGTCTATGATCCTCTGTGTCTTCAAGCCCAAACTGACCAAGGCTCACTTCTATGGGAAAAAGTGATTTGATCACGGGGATGGAACCATGTAATCGGCCTGTTCAATCCAAAAAGGGCGGTAGACTTTACTTTAAACCTTGATTTAGCTTTCACCCATTTAATTTGTCGTCCACATTACCTGTACTTTCAAGACACAACAAAGGGGAGAGGGATACAGGCGGCTAGATTGCACCTTTTTTGAGTAGACCCACACCAGATTGGCCCCTAACTTAGGCGCCCCTTTCGGTATTTCTTTATTGTTCAAAAGAGGGAATAAACGCTGTGGATCCCTACAAGCTGCCCCGCACACACTTGGCTGAATTTCAACTGTTCCGGCCCGATTTCGGCAGCATAAATGTACTAGGACCCTTTACAGTCAGTATTCCCATGCATTGAGTGACTTTCCCGACGCATACGGGCACTTTGCAAAACCTCGCGAGAATCTGCAGCACGCTGAATTCTCTGTTTTCAGCCCCGAAAATGCGCCAAATCACCTGTACAACGGTCCCCTCGCGTCCCCGAACCTCCTGGGAGTATAAGGGTCCGTTTAGGGCCAAAACCCTAAACCTGCAAAAATACACAGCAGGCTGTAATTTACTGTTTCGGGCTCCGTTTCGCATGCCGGTCGCATCCGTAGCAGGTCCTCCAGCTCCCGCACCTGTAGGGCTACTTGCCCTTTGAATCGGACGAGATTTCTGGCGTGAAACCTCTCCGAATTCACCTGTACCTGCGGGGGGATTAGCCGCTAGCTAATCCAGTACCTGTGCAAGAGGCTCTTGCCTCGGCAATCGCGCATGAACCCACACAACTGTACATTGGTCAAATGAAAAGCCCACTAGAGGGGCATAACATACTGCCATAGGGGAGAGAGAGGGCAGTGCGTAGAGTGCAGGGCATCACTCCTGGCACCGCACTGTACATAGGAGGGAAAGCAAGCACTCCATAGCTCTTAACCTGTGACAAAATCTAAAAATGACCCTCTCCCAGCTTAAAATTCAGCACCCCCTTCTCTTGCATGAGGAAAGTGCACCAGAAGGTGCCACTAGGCACATTTATAAGCATTTTCCCGTTTCGGGGTTGCCGCCTAAAAATCTCCCAACCGGTTGCCCAGTTGACTTCACGGCAGAGTAAGAAAATGTTCCCCTTGTCATTTCGGAGATAATGACGCAAACACATTTTAAGGTCCCAAAATAGCAGTTCCCTAAATTTTAGGAGATGCTGCCATTGTATCTTTCTAGGTCATCCGACCCTCTTTGTACACTGCAGCCACACCCAGAACTGAAATGTAGCCTCTGTAACAAAGGATTCCAGTTTGGCTAGTCAATGACCCCACTTGGCTAACCATAGTCCTTGTCCAACTTTAGTGCTCTCTTGCCCTCAAGCCTGGACCTCCTCTGGACAGTTCCACACTAGCTATGCAATGCAGAGCAGTTAGATTTCCCGAGGGGTGTTTCCAAAAAGTGAAAGTAAATAGATAATAAGAAAGAAATCAACAAAAAGGATAGATAGTAGTCGCACGCTCGTGACACCCTCCCACTTAATAAGTGGGCAGCCATCTGATAAATAAGGCAACAAATCAGCCAGCGTTTTCTCTCTCTCTTCGTCTTGCAGAAGAGCAGAAAAAAAAAACAAAAACAAAAATAAAAACCAAAAAAAAAAAAACGGCCGCGATCTCTACGCGAGCAGCTATTCGTGCCCGTGGCTAGGAGCTATAAAAGCATCACATGCCCTCACTCAAAAGGAGGAGCAGTTTTTGCAAGGAGAAGATGCTGCTACAGATTTCAGCCGTAAAGAAGACGTTGCCGGTGATGCCCATGGTTGCCCCAAGTGTACCAGATGTTGCCAAGACCCAGTGCGTGAGTTCCCTCGCGAAGAAGTGCCTACGGAGCGTGTTTCCATCCCGAGAAGTTGTTGTTTTTCTCTGTTTTTACGAGAAGGAACCCGAGAACACACCTCTTCTGTGTGTAAGATTGGAAGAGAGGATTTTCTATGTAGAGATCTCTTCCGGGGAATTTTTTTTCGAGAACCGAGTTGCGTTTCGAGCATCGAGACTTTGAAGGTAACGATTTTCATGTTATAATCTCTAAGTATTTGATTGCAGGTGTACTTCCTCTTCGTGAGGGAGTAGGAGCAGAGGAAGGCATGAGCCTCTGCACGAGAAAAGCGCTATGAGGAACTAGAGCCAGATCAGCCCAAGGGTTTCGTACCCAAGTTTGGGAAGAAAATCCACGGATCGAAGAGAGGTAGACTCTCGAGATGTAATCCAGAAATTGAAATTCCCAAGGGAAGGACTTCGTGTCCGGGAAAGCAGAGTTAATCTGCAGGCAGAGGATTCTGGAAACAGAGTTAGAAAAGAGTTGCAGGGATGCCATGCCCTAAGTCTGGAAGGTGAGATCCAGAGGCGAGAACCTTGGTTCTCAAGGATTTGGAATAAGGAACGGAAGTTCCTTGGAATAGGGTTTTGCCCTAGGAATCGGAAGCTAAGGCTTCCAAGAACCATCGAGTCTTATTCTAGAACGAACGTGGTGATACGTTCGGTTCAAGTGCTTGTATAGACTTCTCCTCAGTAATAAAGTATAGACTTCTCCTCAGTAATAAAGATACTATTACAGGGGGGGACCAACCCATCTTCAGGTCCCCAGTACTGTGTCGATCTTCTCACTCTCTATCTCTCTCTCTATCTATTTCTCTCTATATCCTTTGGCTTCAATAATAAGTGATAAAATCTATTTATCCGAATGTATTTTATATTGTTATGCGCTCCCGTTTGTGACAGTGGTATCAGAGCATGGTCTCCTCTCTTTCTTTGTAAAGGAGGACGACTCTGGGAAGATACGGGAAGAAGCCATGACAAGCCAAGAGAGAAGTAAGCAGGCGGAACCCTAAGCAGGCGGAAAAGCTCGCAGAGTTGGATTTTTTTTTTTTTTCTCTCTCTGCAAGAAGTCGACACAAGACTTGGGATTCTCTAAGAAGGCGACAAGAGCATGATGCTCAAGAACCTAGAGAATCCAAGGAGCGGAATACTCGAGATCCTTCAGAATCCTGAAAATATCCATGACCGTCAATCCAGAACTATAGCCATGAAATCCCGTCATTCCGGGAAGGATATGAAGAAGGTCTTTAGATCTCAGAACACTCCGGTTAAGTTTGATACTTATGATGGATGGGAAGATGTCCCGAAAGCTACAATTTTCATTCAACAGTTTGAAGTTGCCTTTGCAAATGGCAATTTCTTAGAAGTGTTGAAGGTGAGACATGTGACCAAACACCTCAAGGGGATTGCAAGTACTTGGTGGTATACCAAAGCTCTGCAAGGAACTACATCAAGCCTGAATTTTCCGACAAATTGTTTTTCCTCTACACTTTGAGGAAGGCATCCAAGAAGATTGGGATCGGTTTGCCCAATAAGAACACGAGTGAGTCAAAGCAAGTAGTGGTTCACTCTTGCCAAGGTAGCTCCGCTCTCGATGCTCTCTGAGGAAGGAAAGACAAAGAAATTCAACTTTTGCCCGAATTTTGTAGACGCATCTTCAAAATACTTTGCAGCAGATGGTAGAGTCAGCAATAAAAGCTGAAAGTGTACACCTCAATTTACATAGAATCTAATCCCACAGTGGGACGGGAACCATTGAACACAGAAACAATGAATTTTTGTTACCTCTCCTCGAAGGATCGTCAGTTGAGCGTCTTCGCTCTAAGGATCTTACGAAGGGAAGGTAATTTCCCAGGTTCACCGAAACTTTAACACAGCTTAAGAATTATGTATACTTTTGAGTACATGGATAACACACGAAGATGCAGACCTATGCCAAGGAACTGGACGAGAGTTTGTTATACTCTCTTGAGCGCCTTTTTGCATGCAAGAATATTCCGACACGAGAATCTCTATTTGAGATGTGTTTGGTAGAAGGAATTTGAGTTTCTCTACGGAGAAGAGGTTTTCCGATGGTCGTTGATCATTGAGTAGGCTATGTGCTTTTACCATTACAGTAGCAACTTTTGGTTGCGGTATATGTTTCTCCATGAGTAGGTCAAGTAGCATTTACACGCTGCTGGAATAAATTTGAACTATTTTGTTAAGAATATAATTCGCCAACCATTTCAAAATGGTAAGGATTACAAATGGGAGAATATCCCTGAGAATCAAAGAGGGCTCGCTCTATTGTGAACCGGGTTTGAACGTACGTTCAGAAAATGCTATGGCTAGAATCCTATCTGCCTGAGGTTTTGCAAATCGTCATTGATGCCCGCAAGGTGAATCATTTTTTATGATTTTGTAAGGAAGAGACGCTAATGGGCGTCGGGAAATCACTGCTGGTGGTAATAACTCGCAGAAGGAAACGATGGAAGGAAGTGTTGTCGTGCACAAGGAATCTTCGGACTGGAAGCGTCCGCCTATGTTGAGCGACGGCCTGGAACAAGAACCTTCTTTAAGGTGATCGCAAATTGTGGAAGAAAGACATCGAACTTAATGCTCTATGACTTGGGCATTCCCTATGTGGGAGGACACAAGAGGTTTAATACCCTCTGGACTAACAGCGTAAGATTATGCGCAAGGACAAATACCTAGATTGATTTCTAGGAAGATTATTCTTCTCGAATTTGAGAAGACAGAATCAAGTTAACAGAGTCTTAGATAAGGAAACTTTGGATCAGAACAAATGGCCTACCCAAAGCAAAGGCCCGGAATAAGAACTTACTTTCGTAAGATGACACACTTGTTCTGCCATAGGAAGATTCACATGAGCTTAATGCTCTCGACATGCCCTATGCGAGAGGACACAAGAGGTTTAATATCCTCAGGACTAATAGCGCAAGGTTATGCGCAAGGACATAGATCTAGATTGATTTCTAGAGGTTTATTCTTCTCGGAATTGAGAAGGTGGAATTGAGTTAACAGATTCTCGGATGAGGAAACTTCCAATCTGTTAGAAAGACCCGAATGACAAGTTCTTACATGGCTCGTAACTTTAATGAAAGGTGAAGGATATCATCGAGGTCCTAGAGGAAAGACATGAACCGGTCAGGTAAGTATTGAATTATTGAATTTTTGTTCAATTAAATTTTTAAGTTCTCTTTTGAGAAAGGACTAGCTCAACTCACCAATGAGCAAGATTTGGAATCTTTCCGGTTTCGCCCCGGCAGTTCAGTTGGACCTCTACAGTTGAGGACAACTGTTTATAAGTGAGAGGGATGTTGCTAAATTGGCTTTATCTTACAGAAAAATTATTCTAAATGAATTATTGGATTTATAAGTGAGAGGGTTTTCTCGCTTGGAACACCAAGGAAAAATAATTCTAAATGAATTATTGGAATTTTAAGTGAGAGGGCTTTTCTCACTGGAGACATCCGAGTACAGAGTATTCCTAGTGCGTCATTCAAAGTAATGACGGGAGCACTGAGAACGGGAATATTTGTAAGGCCACCAGGAACGGGTACTTCCGATGCGTCACATCGGATGGGTGACAGGGAGCATTGGAAAGAAGTATCCGACCATCCGGGAACGGACATCTCTGATGTGTCATAGGATGGGTGACAGAGCATCGTGAAGGAGATTGTACTGTAAGTTCGGTAGAAAAGGACTAGGTGATGGGTATTCCTGATGCGTCACAAGGTGGGTGACGGGTGCATCAGAAAGGGAATATCCATAGTCGGGAGGAAATTCCGAACTCTGTTACAATTGTGCACAAGGAAAAAGCAAGCACTTGAAAGAAGATGGGTTCCGAGAAAACTTTGAGGAAAAACAGATGCTTTTTGAGAAAGCGGGATTGCTTTTCGGGAAAGCAAATGCTTTCCCGCGAGGAAGTCTATGTCCGCATTGCAACTGTGCATGTGATTGCATCCAAGGACGCCTGGGAAGTGCTGTGAAAGCATTGTTTTTAACTTATAAGATTTTATTGAGTTTTTGGGCAGATTCAGACTATTTTTAAAATACGCCTGGGCAGCCGTCTGATAAATAAGGCAACAAATCAGCCAGCGTTTTCTCTCTCTCTTTTTGGCAGAACATTGGAAAAAAAAATGAAAAAAAATTTGGAAAAAAAAAAAACGGCCGCGATCTCTACGCAAGCAGCTATTCGTGCCCGTGGCTAGGAGCTATAAAAGCATCACATGCCCTCACTCAAAAGGAGGATGATCAGTTTTTGCAAGGAGGAGATGCTGCTGCAGATTTCAGCCGTAAAGAAGACGTTGCCAGTGATGACCATGGCTGCCCCAAGTGTACCAGATGTCGCCAAGACCCAGTGCGCGAGTTCCCTCGCAAAGAAGTGCCTATGGAGCGTGTTCCATCGCGAGAAGTTGCTGTTTTTCTCTGTTTTCAGCCCATAAATGTCATAGATGGGGCTGATTTACGAGAAGGAACACAAGAACACACCTCTTCTGTGTGTAAGATTGGAAGAGAGGATTTTCTATGTAGAGATCGAGGATTTTCTATGTAGAGATCTCTTTCGGGGAATTGTTTTTCGAGAACCGAGTTGCGTTTCGAGCATCAAGACTTTGAAGGTACGACTTTCATGTTATGATCTCTGAGTATTTGATTGCAGGTGTACTTCCTCTTCGTGAGGGAGTAGGAGCAGAGGAAAGCATGAGCCTCTGCACGAGAAAAGCGCTCTGAGGAACTAGAGCCAGATCAGCCCAAGGGTTTCGTACCCAAGTTTGGGAAGCAGATCCACGGATTGAAGAGAGGTAGACTCTCGAGATGTAATCCAGAAATTGAAATTCCCAAGGGAAGGACTTCGTGTCCAGGAAAGCAGAGTTAATCTGCAAGAAGAGGACTCTGGAAACAGAGTTAGAAAAGAGTTGCAGGGATGTCATGCCCTGAGTCTGGAAGGTGAGATCCAAAGGCGAGAACCTTGGTTCTCAAGGATTTGGAATAAGGAACGGAAGTTCCTTGGAATAGGGTTTTGCCCTAGGAATCGGAAGCTAAGGCTTCCAGGAACCATGAAGTCTTATTCTAGAACGAACGTGGTAATACGTTCGGTTCAAGTGCTTGTATAGACTTCTCCTCAGTAATAAAGATACTATTACGGGGGGGGGGGGACCAGCCCAATCTTCTGGACCCCAGTACTGTGTCGATCTTCTCACTCTCTATCTCTCTCTCTATCTATTTCTCTCTATATCCTTTGGCTTCAGTAATGAGTGATAAAATCTATTTATCCGAATGTATTTTATATTGTTATGCGCTCCCGTTTGTGACAAATTGCAATAGATAGACATCGTCGTGATCTCAAGCTAGTTGAAGAACACTTTGTTCTTCTCAAGTTTGACAAAGCCAGATTTAAGAAACGGGCCAATCAAAAAGAGAAAGTTGTAAAACTTTCCCACAGATATTATGGACCGTTTAAATTTACACAACAAATAAATGAAGTCACATTTAGATTGGATCTTCCAGAGACTTCGAAAATCCATCATTCTTTTCACATGAGTCTTCTACGACCTTTCATAGGCGAATATATGAAACTCAAGAGATACTTCTTCTAGAACATATTATACACCATCATGAGTGCCAACTAAAGTCTAGGAAGGACTCATCGTAGGTACTTGGTAAATTTCAAGAATTACTCCCCTCTAGATGCTGGGTGGATGACGAAATTAGACTTGAAAGATTTTCCAAACATCCTACATAAGTATCATGAAGCCCTACAATTTAGGACAACTGTTTAGAAGCAAGAGGGAGATAATGTCACAAACTGCTGATGTGTCAAGTCATTGGAAAAACGGAGCCAACCTTCAGATTCCGACCGAGGGGCCCAAACCCTAAGTGAAGAAGCAGAAGCAGCAGAAGAAGTTTTACCACCTTGCAAAATCTTGCCAAGTGGCCTATTTTTAAAGAAGAGTTCCCACCAACTTATGGGACCCCGTCCGATGGGGCCTAAGAGACCTAAAGCCCTTAAAATAAAGCGGGACCACACACACACTCAATCTCTTGCAAAAAAGGTGATGATGTGGTAGTTGTACAGATGCCCGTGATTTACACTGACGACGTGGCAGGCTGTTCGGACTTCCGTGAGGTGATGATGTGGCAATTATACGGAATTCCCTGTTTTGTGCTAGAAGCTTTTGGGGAGGATGTTTTTGGACCACATGCTTTTGACTTTGAAGCTTTTCATAGGCCAAGGGCCTTTGAATATGTGCCATGGGCTCAGTCTCTGGCACGCTCCCGCGCGGAGGTACACAGTCTAGAGTACCAGCGTCGTACTGAGTTCAAGCAATATAAAGACATACCAAAATACCAAGGGATTTCGAGGAGGACGTCACAACCTCCCAAGGGAATTACGTAGAAGTCCTCGTGCCCTAAACACCCCTGGCATTGCAAACGAAGTTTGCCAATGATCGGTGTAATGGCATCATCCCATCCGGGTGCCTATCACAAGGCGGGCACCACGTGCCAATAGAAAAGAGCAGATCGAACAGACTTTTAGCACTTCAATAACAACTGAACTGAAAGAGAGAGATGACACGCGACACAGAGTGGTGGAATTCCACCCCAGAGAGTATTGGCCCCAAACCTTGGCGCCCCTTTCGGTATTTCTTTATATTGCATCATCAAAGTACAAGCCGGTACTCCAGACTCTGCACCTTCTCCAGGAAGCATGCCAGAGAATGAGCCCTAGCCTCATATTTAAAGGCCCTTGGCCTAAAAAGCAGTTTACATGAAAAGCTTTCAAAATCAAAAGCTTATGATCCAAAAAGCAGTTAAAAAAGCTTTCAAACTCAAAAGCTTCTGGTCCAAAAAGCAATGCCAAAAGTTGCAAGCGTAAATCACGGAAATCCGTACAACCTGCCACGTCATTATGCCAATGCAATTTTAGGGTTAGGGTTTCCAGAATAGGGTTTGCAGGTTTTAGGGTTAGGGTTTTCAGAATTAGGGTTTGCAGGTTTTAGGGTTAGGGTTTCAGAATTAGGGTTTCAGCAGTTAGGGATTCTGGAATAAGGGTTTCAGCAATTAGGGTTTTTGGCAGAACGCTGTTGCAATTTTAGGGTTAGGGTTTCCAGAATAGGGTTTGCAGGTTTTAGGGTTAGGGTTTTCAGAATTAGGGTTTGCAGGTTTTAGGGTTAGGGTTTCAGAATTAGGGTTTCAGCAGTTAGGGTTTCTGGAATAAGGGTTTCAGCAATTAGGGTTTTTGGCAGAAATTAGGGTTAGGGTTTTTTGCACTCGGGCAACCACGTCATCACTCTGTGACACTTCTTCGGTTGCTTGTTCTTCTTAGGGTTTAAGCCCCTCGGCCGGCATCTGTAAGTTGGCTCCATTCTTTAGGCTTTGACACGTCAGCAGTTTGTTACATCTCCCCTTCTTGAAAGAGAGTAATCGTCCGCGATTACAGCATATATGCAAAACAACTCAAGTTAGCTCAAAAATTTCTGAGGGACATTCCGAGGGACAATCAGTTTGCTCTTTTTATTAAGGAGTTAGCTTCTCCTTTCTGCTCTTTTAATCAAGGAGTTAGTTGCTCCTATCGGCTGTTTTGATCAAGGAGTTAGCTTCTCCTTTCGTCCACATCGGAACTCTTGATATTCCGGCGTAGTAAAATTAGCCATCACACCCATACCGTACTTATCTTCCTTGGGTGTCTTGATGCACTAAAATTACATACGCAGGCAATCTCATCCAATTAGGAATATTCACTGGTTGGCACATCACAATGCAACACATGCTCACATATGCATGTTACAAGACATAGAAACATAAAGCCGCCGATGAACACTCCTCCCGCATAACCTAACAAGGTCTGGGCCGGGAGATATTCAACGACTCCCTCATCACTCCTCCCGCATAACCTAAAAAGGTCCGGGCCGGGAGATATAGAGGCCTTTTACAACCAAACGCCCACAAGACCGCAGCCTGCGTCGTTTGGAGGTGCTGAGAGTAACCACTACTCAGACTTCTTAATACTCCTCCCGCATAACCATCCAGGTCCGGGCCAGGAGTCACAACAACAATTATTTTACAAGCATACAACCAAACGCTCCCCGGGCATCGGCTTGCGTCGTTCGGAGGTTTTCAAACATACAACGAAACGCTCCCCAGGCATCAGCCTACGTCGTTCCAAGGTTCAAACAATACCAAAACCGTATTTCTCACTTCTCCACCTGGGAGTAAAATCGCCAATCATTGAAACCAGTATCAAACCAGAGTCAAACAATTCAAATCGTCACCAAAACAGGTTCAAAACAGATACCATCCATTTCAAACAAATTCCAAACAGGATCACCAAACAAGATCAAACAGAACTCAAACTTAAAAAGCAATCTTGACATCAGTCGAGCTCGAAAAGTCGACTGACTTTCCATCTTGAAACCTGCACCAAAAATTAGGGTTAGGTTTCTTCCATAAGGTCGTAGCCGAGGACAGCATGGGAGGACAACATGGTCTATCAGCTCTTGGACAAACAGTGTTTCTTTGGCGGCGATGGTAGTCCCAAGATAGCAATCACACTGAATCTCCAAGGTTATCTGATTGTGAAGAGACATCTACTGAGGGATGTCGAGGAATTTCAAGATATAATCTGCTAGGGTTTCCATGGCAAGCATTTCAGGATACCCCACTCTACCAGAAGTTGCACTCCGAAGGAAGATGTAAGAAACCATATAACTTCGGGCAAAAAATTTCTTGAAAGCTTGCCAAGTACTTGGAGCATGCTGCTTGGTAGCTGTAGACATCAACATCTGCATGGCACTGCTTTTGAAAAAACAGTGACTTGAAACAAATCTGGAACCTTCTCTTGCAAGTGATCTTATTTGGCTTATGCCCTGTAAGACACTGCGGTGAAGACGGGAGCGCGCCCGATGCGCGATGAAGTAAGGGTGGGAGTGGCTAATAAGTCCGGGTTAGATGGCGAAGATACCCTGAATCAAATTCCAATAGCTCTGTCTGCTCTTTTGTAGGACCGGTATGCTTTCAGAAAAGCACACGCCTGATGCTCTGATACCACTGTCACAAGGCGGGCACCACGTGCCAATAGAAAAGAGCAGATCGAACAGACTTTTAGCACTTCAATAACAACTGAACTGAAAGAGAGAGACGACACGCGACACGGAGTGGCGGAATTCCACCCCACACAGTATTGGCCCCAAACCTTGGCGCCCCTTTCGGTATTTCTTTATATTGCATCATCAAAGTACAAGCCGGTACTCCAGACTCTACACCTTCTCCAGGAAGCATGCCAGAGAATGAGCCCTAGCCTCATATTTAAAGGCCCTTGGCCTAAAAAGCAGTTTACATGAAAAGCTTTCAAAATCAAAAGCTTCTGATCCAAAAAGCAGTTAAAAAAGCTTTCAAACTCAAAAGCTTCTGGTCCAAAAAGCAATGCCAAAAGCTGCAAGTGTAAATCACGGAAATCCGTACAACCTACCACGTCATCATGCCAGCGCAATTTTCGGAAATCAGCCACGCTGTTGCAGTTTTAGGGTTAGGGTTTCCAGAATTAGGGTTTGCAGGTTTTAGGGTTAGGGTTTTCAGAATTAGGGTTAGGGTTTCCAGAATTAGGGTTTCAGCAGTTAGGGTTTCTGGAATTAGGGTTTCAGCAATTAGGGTTTTTGGTAGAAATTCGGGTTAGGGTTTTTTTGCACTCGGGCAACCACGTCATCACTCTGTGACACTTCTTCTGTTGCTTGTTCTTCTTAGGGTTTAGGCCCCTCGGCCGGCATCTGTAAGTTGGCTCCATTCTTTAGGCTTTGACACGTCAGCAGTTTGTTACAGTGCCGCTAGAACTACCTCCGCCTGTGGCCTCAGCTTGTCGGGCGTAAGTCCGAAAAGAAGTTGGCCTTGGTTCCTTCATCAAAGAAAATGAGGGCTTCCCGTTCTTCACTTTGCCCTAGGTGCGGCAAAGTTTGTACTTTCGTTCATTTGGTTCGGGCCCCACGCAATGTGGTACCAGTTTTGTTTTCATCTGCCTTTTCTGCCACATTCCTCTACTGCTCTGGACGGCACCAAGGTTTGGGGCCAATGCTCTCTTGGGGTGGAATTCTACCACTCCCCGTCTCGTGTCTCGTGTATCTCTTTCAATTCAGTTGTTATTATTGAAGTGCTAAAAGCCTGTTCTTTTCAACCAAGGCGTTCTCGCTTGAGCACTCCATAAGCGAGCAGACAGTAGTAGTGACCACTCCCGCATAGGAGATGGCAGAACGAAGCAGATATAGCCGTTTCGGGCTACATGTATATTGAATTTTAGTCAATCGACTAATGAATTACATGCATTCTCGTGCATCAGTATAGTCTTTGGGACAGAGAACAGTGCAAATTGTTCCGGTTCACCGTTTTTAATAGTTCACTGTTAACAAAAAAATCTCCTCAAGGGGACCTGTCACAAACTGCAAGCCACTGAAGAACGGAGCCAACCTGCAAATCCGGGCCGAGGGGCCCAAACCCTAAGTGAAGAAGCAGAAGCAAACAAAAGAAGTTTTACCAACTTGCAAAGTCTTGCTAAGTGGCCTAATTTTATAGAAGAGCTCCCACCAACTTATGGGACCCCGTCCGATGGGGCCTAAATGACCTCAAGGCATTAAAAATTAAAGCGGGGCCAACACACACACACACACACACACAAAGCGTAAAAACTGATGACGGGGCAGCCTGTACGAAATCCCGGATTTCCCGCTGACATGCTGACATGGTAACTGTACGAAAGATTGCAATTCGTACTGACATGCTGACGTGGCAGCTGTACGGATTTCCGCAATACGAGCTGGCAACTTTTGGCGCTAGTGCTTTTGGGACGAGTTGCTTTAAAGTTTGATTGCTTTTCAAGGCCAAGGGCCTTTAAATATGCGCAGAGGGCTCATTCTCTGGCATGCTCCACGAAAGGTGCAGAGGATGTAGTACCCGCGTTGTACAAAGTTCAAGTAATATAAGGAAATACCAAAGGGGCGCCAAGGTTAGTGCTCTCTCGAGGTGGAACTCCGCCACTCCCCGTCTCGTGCCGTGCATCTCTTTCTTTTGAGTTGTTATTTGAAGTGCTCAAAGTTGTTCAGTCTGTTCTTTTCCGTTGGCACATGGCGCCCGTCCCGTGACAGGACAAAACCCATCTTTTGGTCCTAGTGCCATGTTCTCTCTGTGCATTATTTTCTAAATTTTATCCCATGTGGATTCCTACGTGACTTAATTGAATAATTCTCAAACCTATTTAAGTACACGCTTCTTTTTCTGTGACAGAAGCGATATGAAGAAATACCAAAAGAGGCGCCAAGGTTTGGGGCCAATGTTGTCTGGGAGTGGAACTCTACCACTCCGTGTCTCATGGGGATTCTCTCTCTCTCTCTCTCTCTCTCTCTCTCTCTCTCTCTCTCTCTCTCTCTCTCTCTCTCTCTCTCTCTCTCTCTCTCTCTGTTCAGTTGTTTTGAAGTGCTAAACATCTGTTCCAGTCTGTTCTTTCAATTGGCATTTGGTGCCTTTCCAGTACAGTGAGTGTGTACACGTGCGCACACGGGTGCATGTGTGTGTGCGTGTGTTGAAGGGGGGGGGGGGGGGGGGGGGCGGGAGGGTGAGTTTATTTATAGAGCATTTTTTCTTTTTGTTTGATTTTTTTTTCATTGTTTTTTCATATTTTCTTTCTTTCTTGGTTGGTTTATTTTGGGTTGTTGAGTTGTTGGCTTGCTGCTATGCTCTCTACTCGCTCTACCAGGCTTCCACAACACATTTTCAAAAGGTCATTGTTATCAGAGCCTCCTGCACTAACTTCTTGGAGTTACCTCCTCCCAAGCTCTGGTCTTCAGGTGCCAGGTGCCACCTTCAACAAGTGGACTGGTTTCTGTCTTGGCTGACAGCTCCTTGTTTGCTCGAATGCAGCTCTTCGTTACTCAACTTGTGGCATCCTTCTGCAGTCTCTTGGTGATGTCACTTGTCTCTTATCCATCATCTTCGTCATTGACTCTTTCTTCAGTTTATCCATTTCCTTTTCCTGTTAGATGCTACCACTTGATGGGCATATGCCCAACGTCGAGCACTTGCAGATGTTGTTTCTTCTTTTCACTGCTGGTTGCTTTTGGTTGTTCAAGTTTTTGATATATAGTTGCAAAGTGCGCTTTTGGTGGAAGTGCCTATTTTCACTGCTGGTTGCTTTTGGTTGTTCAAGTTTTTGATATATAGTTGCAAAGTGTGCTTTTGGTGGAAGTGCCTATTTTTCAGAGGCTATTGTCATCCTTTCTCCACTTACCTTGCCATGGCACGTTTTACTCTTTTTAAGGAGAGCTTTCTTACCCTTGCTTTCAGTTTGCCCATGTGTCTAGTTGCATCTCATTTTACAAGGCCTGCTTTGTGAAATTGATATACTTCCCCTCAAAATGGGCACCACTTGGGCGTTGTGAGGATTTTTTCAAGTGATAGAAATCAACCTCTTTCTTTGCGTAAAGAGAGAGAGAGAGAGAGAGAGAGAGAGAGAGAGATGAAATGAAATGTTATATTAACGTCTTCAAAAGGCCAAAATGACCTATGAGACCAAAAAGTTACAATTGGTGAATTTAATACCATGTCTGAGTCTAAGTACGGAAATTACAAAGTTACAAAGAACTAACACTAAAACACTAAGGAGAAAGGAAATTGGGGGGGGGGGGGGGGGGGGGGGGGGGGGGGGGGGTGTGTGGGTTCAGATGAAATCTCTCATCGGTCGCTATCGGATCTCATCGACCTCCTCCATGGTGGGAGATCCCATAGATCGTGCATAAAGGATACTGATCTAGTCAATGCCTCCACCACGAGGGGGGGGGGGGGGGGGGGGGGGGGGGGTAGCTCGGCTCAGATAATCTCATGTGGTACTGAGGCCTTAGCCCAAATCATCCGAGCGATCATAGAGACTAGAGGCCTCTCCATACATCTCCATCCACCTGTGTTGCAAGATCTCCCATGGTGGTCTACTGAGGGTCCCCACACCTGAACTCCATAGAGCATAGCTCGAGTCACTAGAGTGTCAAAAAGCCAAAGCTTTGTTCACGGTTCCTAAAACTGAACCTGCGAACACATCCTCTGCAGTCCTCCCAAAGCTGCATATGCTCTTGTCAGTCTAGTCTGTGATGCTCTCCTAAGTGAAAACACCGGTCCACCGAAGACTACCCCAAGATAAGTATATGCATCTGTGTACTCCACAGTCTCTTGGCCATACGTAAATGTGGGTACCGACCTCCTGACCCACTGTGGTGTGGTGTTGAACACCATAACCTTGGTGTTCCCCAGATCGACAGACAATCCATTGTCACGAGCAAATGTATGCAGAGCATCCAAATGACGTTGCATCCCCTTTGGAGAGTCAAACATCAGCACAATATCATCAACATATAGTAACAACGGAATCCATGTCCCTGCTAGCTGAGCCCCCTGTACCCCTAACGCTCTACATAGTCAGAAAACTCATCCACATACATCCCAAAAAGAGTTGGGGATAGGGGGCATCCCTGCTTTACTCCAATAGTGGAGTGGACCATGTCAAACATTTTCTCAGTGGTGCGTACCCGCCCCATCATTGTCCTGTATAGAGCCGGAATACCCCATATCAGCTCTGTAGACACACCCATGTCCTGTAGTCTACATATAAGTCTTGGCTCTCGGCACTGTGTCAAAAGCTTTGCAGAAATCCACAAAGCTACAATAGATCCTCTTGCCATGGTGTCTACCCTCCTCAATAATAGCTCTGAGTGTCAGAATCTAGTCAAGAGTGGAGAAACCTCTACTGAAACCTGCTTGCCCTGGTGCTCTTATGCCCCTCATCTCTGCCCATCTACTCAGCTCCTGCTGTAGCAAGCAACAGTGTCACTTTCACAGGACACACACTTAGTACAGTTGGTCTCGTCTGGTTCACACTGGACACTCTCTGGGCTGGGCAGTGACACGTGGCAGAAATACGGACGGTGGTCTAGTGGACATCGTGGCTAGGTCACCACCACCACTCAGTTTGGAGATAGACTTACTTACATGGCTGACATTTATGATCCGTTGGTAGCTCTTTATGGTGGGACATGTGAGTAGTAGCTGTTGGGTCAGGTATCATCTTCTTGATATATTGTCCAGCGTCGTCGTCTAGAGGAGCGATTCTATACACAGCACGTCTGCACCATCCCTGCACATCTGAGCCTCGACACCCCCATTGTACCTGTGAGTTCTGGGCTAGAGTTGAGTGTGCTGCAACGCCAAAGTCTGTATTGGTTCTTTGAGATAGTCGAGTCATATGTTCTGGTCTGTTGCTGCTGCTGTGTCTCTGTGTTGATCGGCTGTTATCTATTGTTTGCTTTGTTTTCATTTTGTTTTGAGTGAGATGTTACGCACATTGCACTGAGGAGCACCCACTGTAGAGAGCACGACACACTATCCGCGCTCCAGGTGCTCTCATTTTTGGCACGCCCGGTGGGACAACAACTGAAGTCTCACTCTCTGTTGAGTTACAAATCTAGGAGCTATCTGGGTTTACCTAGCCTCGCCTACTTCACCTTACACAGTGCAGCCTGCTGGTCTGGTCCTCTCTCGCCCTGGTCCAACCAGCTCTCGTCCTGGTCTAGTCCTTCCTCGTCCCTGTCCAGCCAGGTTGTCTAGTCACTTGCCCTGGTCAAGTAGAGACTAGACCTGAGTTCAGCCAGTTAAAAGTCTTCTTGCCCAAAGCTTGGTTGGGTTTGTGGTCACTGCATGACACATACAAGGGGTTCATTAGAGCGTCAAAGCGCACTACTGAGTCCTCTGAAGTACTACAACAGAAGACGTCAACCCTTGGTACCTAGTAGAAGTCCACCAACCTCATCACCCATACCTTCACTTCCTGCATCCGGTTCTACATCTTCCAGGTCACCTTCCCCGGTAAAGCGCTCTCCCATTTTGTTAAAGCAAGCTATTGAGCAACGGGCTCTTGAGCAAGAGGCCATGGAGGCATTGACCAGTGTTTTGGCCAAGGTAAACATCAAGTTTCCTACCTTCAAGGGACTCTCCTCAGAAGATGCAGACGACCATGCAAGGAGGTTTGTATCTCTCTGTAGAGGTCGTGGTCTTAATAGAGAAGATGCTTATTTGGTACTCTTTCCATCTACCTTGGATGGCTTAGCAAATAAGTGGTACAATCAGTTTGCAGAGAACCATTTTGCAACTTGGGCATCTTTAAGACAACAGTTATGTGCAGCATTCAGACCAGGTGACTACCAGGAAAAGGTTTTGGATCAGTTGGCCAACATGGTGCTCCAACCAGAGGAGACTTTTGCACAACTCATGACTAAAACCAAGTCTTTGGTGCCCAAGCTTCCTCGACCACCAGGTGAGTTCAAGGTCAAGAAATGGGTAGAGAAGGCTCTTCCCAAAACTTCCCAGCAAAAACTCCCAGAGAGTCTCCGACCTGACGCCACTCTGGAGGAAGTTGTCGCAGCTGCTACTAGGATAGAGGGAGCTAGGAAGCTGTTCACCAACTCCCCTCAGGTAGAGGCCCCCTCACTGTTTTCGGAAAGTCCTTTTGATTTGTTAACTTCTTTATGAAGGGAACTGGAAGCCCTGAAGTTACAGCGAGCTCTTCAAGAGGAGAGGTCCTTCTCTCTTAGGTAGGAGAAGCGTCCACATCACGAGGCATTGGAACAGATTAAGCGCGAGCTAGAAGAGCTCAAGTCTCAGCAGGAGACTAAGGCTATGGTTTGGTGTAGCTCATGCCGCTCTCCAGGGCACCCTCCACAGGAATGCCCCCTTTGGGTTTACTGCCACTTCTGTGAAAAGTCTGGACATGAGGACAAGGACTGCTACTACCTCAAGGGATTGCGACAGATACAGCAAAGTCTTGGTCCTACTCTTCAACAAGGGCCAGCACCTACATCCAACAAGGTTTCTCCCTGTGGCCATCCACACCATATGCCACCTTTGCTAACAGCCCCTCCTATGCAAGGTATGCAAAGTACTTTTCCGTCTCAGAGCTTTTATCATACCCATGCTCCCTCATCACCTCAAAACTTCTATGCCTCCACCTCCAAGTCCATGCACCAACAGCAAAGACCACCTCACCCTTCGACTCACCCATTGAATCGGCCCATTTTGTGCTACAGATGCGGGGAATATGATCATTACCAAAGCAAATGCCCTCTACCTGAAGGGTCCCCTCCCTGCCGTCATTGCCCTAAAACGAAGGATCACTACAGTAAAGATTACCCTAAACTTCGTGCATCCACAGCTGCGAACCCAAGTCAAAGCCAAAATGAGTTTACCTTTCCCAAGCTCAATTTGATAGCAGTTAGCACCACTCCTCAACCACCCCCTTCCGCCCATGTGGTTACCACTCTAGAGAAGTTGCAGTTGGTAGAGGAGCCAGCGGGCGTCCTCAGCCGGGCCCAGAGAGCCCCTCTCGGCCTTAGTATTCCAACACGTTCACCTCCCCCACACATTCTCCCAATAGTAGATACTCTACCTTCAGTTGGCGCCAAGCACTCACTCAGTGACAAGCAAGAATCCAAATATTTGCTCTCCGATATTGATGAAGCCTTCTTGGAAACAGTGGCTGATCTACAGTAGATCAAGGTACCAGATAAGGCACTAGAAGAAAAAGAAAAGCCTACAACAGAGACAATTTTGAAGAACACTTTTCAACAAGTGTCACTCTATGACATGCTATGGCTAGATGCGAGTTTTCGAAGTGACACCCTTGCTGTTATTCAGTCACTTTACCCCGGAGGAAGTCCTAGTCGCGGGCACCTCCCAGTGCAACCATCCGAGTCCTATATGATATCCCATCACTAGCTCCCCTCACGGATTATAGAAGCCCTCGTCTCATCGTGTCCTGAAGCAATTTTCAAGAGCAATTGTGTATGGTGGATCTGGCATCAATATGATGCCTAAGTTCACTATGATGGCTATAGGCCTGCAGCCTACTCAACCTGCCCCCTTCACAGTAACATTGGCCGACCAGAGGACAGTATACCTGTAATAACAGACTTGGACACCCCAAGTCAAGAATCAATCATGACAGCACCAAATAACCACTTCAAACAATTCACAGATCACAATAGATTTGCATAGGCCCGACGGAGTTCCGTGCCTAGAGATATTGGCCCCAAAGACTGGCACCCGTTTCGGTATTTCTCTTTGTATTAATCAGTTCAAAGTACAAGAGAGCGGTTAGGGTTTCACTCTCAGACTCTGCATCCAAATGCTCTGAGAAGTGAGGCCCTCACCACTAATTTACAGGTTATAAGGGATGCCCAAAAGCAGAGCCCCAAAAGCTTCAAATCAAAAGGAATTGCTCTCTCTCTCATAGAGTCAAAACTTGAAAGCAAAACCATTCTCTCTCTCTTTCTCATTGCGTAGAGAAAAAGCAAAATTTCCATCGCTCATCATCATTACAAATAAGTTTTTTTTTTTAAAAAAAATCAAGCTTCTGTGATTTCCGGAAATTAGGGTTTCTGGCAGAAATTACGGTTTGCAAGAATTTTAGGGTTTTTGCTGTCCGTAGCCACGTCATCTCTTTGTGACATACCCCCCTCTTGAAAGCATTGTAACCGACCGCGATTACACCTGCAAAACCGACAAAAGCCATAAACCGTCTTAGCAGACACTGACTATTAGTACCTATGTACTAGGAACACATATCTAGCACATGTACAAAATCGATAGTCACATCACACGACATCACAGGACATCACAGGACATTCAACATTCATTCGGATCTTAGACCATGATTTATCGGCAATGTAGCTAGCAGTCACATCTAGGTCCAATCGAGACCTCATCGATGTCCGATTGACTAACCCCTATTGCAACCATGTCTATTCGAGATCAAGTAGACCATATGCTGCAGTCATTTTGTCTATCAGTTCCTACACTCAAAAGAAGTGAAGAAACAAATCAGTATCATTATCAGGAATTCCATTTCATAAAGTCATCCAGCAGAATATTGTCAGCTCTCAGTATCCCTGAAGCTCAAAGCGACATCAGTGACTTTAGTATCAAAATCAAGGCATCTGTTGACAAAGGAGCGGAGTAACTCCCCTCTTGTGCATCCCACTGCACCAGATCTTCGGCCAAGCTGAATTTCTAGGTTCCGTTTGGAGCAGATATGCTAAACCAAAGAATCGAGGTAAAGTTTCACAATCCGAGGAGTATCTGCTAGGTCTTCCTCCATCCACTTCGCATCAAATGCAGGAAAGTTCTTGAACTTAACCAAGAACCGCCTTCGGACTTTACCATTCTTCGTATCGTTATGTGTCAAAATCTGTTCAAGAACAAGGATCTCCTCGTTTTCTTCCACTTCAGGTTACTCATCAGGCTCCCCATCATCAGCCACATCACCCTTAACAGGTTTCAAGAGACTCACCTGAAATGCATTGTGAATCCTCCAAGTATCTGGCAGTTTCAATCGGAAGGAGACATCATTTAGCTTGTCAGTGATCTGGAAAGGTCCGTAGTACGCATACTAAGCTTTGGAAAAAGCCTCTCCTTTCCCTTCTTCTTTCATAGGCGTGCCTTCTCAAAACGTAAGAGCACCCAATCATCCTCCTTCAATTTGAAGTCGCGACGACGGCGATCCATTGCCTTTTTCTGTCGTTCTTGAGACTCCTGCAAAGTCTCGCGAACCTTGGCATAAGCCGTATCCAAATCTCGCGAATATTCATCCGCTTCAAATATCTAATCTTTCGTGCTCAGGAAGGATGGAACTTTCGCAACACTTTCAACAAATCTCACATGGCGTCTTCCCTGTCGAAGCGTGTATCGTGTTATTGTAGCCAAATTCCACCAAAGGTAAGTTCTTTTCCCATTGAGTCTTCTGATCCGAGATACAAGACTTCAATAAATCTAAAAGCACTAAATTGGCAATCTCAGATTGCCCGTCAGTCTCCAAGTAGAACGATGACGACAACTGCAACCGCGTGCCAATGTTCTCCCAAATTGCCTTCCAAAACAAACTCATAAATCTGGGGTCTCTGTCGGAGACAATTGTCTCAGACGTGCCATGTAATCCGAAAATCATCGTGATCATTTTGTGTTCTCGGGAGATCAAAATGAAATCCATTTCAATATTTTCCGAGGCGCGGGTGGGTATGGGTAAAGGCTGTAACAATTCTTGTGCCTTATGCCTGTCAAACTTGACCTTTTGGCATACTGCGCACAAACTCTTCCACATCCTTTTTGAGTCTCGACCAAAAGAAGTATCTCTCTACCCCTTCATGGTGGTAGCAATGCCGCGATGACCCGTAAAAGGTGGACAGTGGCATTCAGTCATAACCTTTTCCCGCAACAGTTGTGTGACGCACAACATAGTCTTTCTCATCAAGTAGCCTTCCCGAAGGGAGTATCCAGCTATTGTCTCCCCATCCCCTATCCGTGTGAAAATATCTGCAAAATCTGTATCTGTCGCATACTGATCGACCATATCCTCGAAGCTCCTATGATGTATCGCGGAAATAGCCAGAACCAACGGCTTCCGAGACAAAGCATCTGCCACCACATTCTTCTGTCCCTGCACATGGACAATCTGGAAGTGAAACTGTGACAAGATGTTCGCCCACCGCATCTGCTTTTCCAAAAGCTACTTCTGTGACAAGAAGTAGCGCAAACTCTGATGGTCTGTAAAGACAGTAAAATCCGCTCCGAGTAGGTAATGCCACCACTGAGTAAGAGCATGGATAACCACCAAAAGCTCTTTCTCATAAATCTGTGTTGTCATCTCCGGCCTAGAGAACAATCAGCTCTCGTAAGCAATGACATGGCCTTCTTGCATCAAGACCGCACCCAGACTACGACCACAAGCATCACAATATACTTCAAATGACTTTTGCAAGTCCGGCAAAGTCAAAACTGGTCTCGTAGTCAATTTCTCTTTCAATGTGTGAAAGGCAGTCACTGCTTCCGATCCCCACGAGAAAGGGACTCCTTTCTATGTCAAGATATGCATAGGGGAAGCAACCTATGCAAACTTTCGTATGAACCGCCTGTAGTAAGAACACAGTCCAACTTTATGGACATTCTTCCAATTGGACCAATCACATATAGTCTCTATCTTGGCCGAATCCACTTGCACTCCTACTGCTAAGACAAAGTGTCCCAAAAAGTGTATCTCTGAAGCAGATGATCTCTATGTTCTGCCTCATTCTTGGAGAAAACAATGATATCATCAAAGAAAGTGCCAACAAATAGCTTGTGCTCTCGAAAAATCCTGTCCATCATCCGGTTAAATGTTGCAGGAGCATTGGTTAAACCAGAAGGCATCACCAAAAAACTCAAATAATCCAAAAGTCGTCCGAAAAGCTCTCTTGAAGGTGTCTGCCGGCGCGATTCGGATCTGATGATATCCACTCTTCAAGTCAATCCTGCTAAAGCACGAGGATCCCTATAACGTGTTGAGTATATCATCAATCCTAGGAATCGGAAATCTGTTCTTGATGGTGATTTTGTTGAGAGCTCTATAATCAATGGACATTCTCCAAGATCGGTCTTTCTTCAAAACCAACAACACTTGAGAGCAATACGGTGAAGTACTAGGCTAGACAAGACCCTTTTCCAAGAGGTCTTTCACTCGAACAACAGTGGAGAGCAGTACGGTGAAGTACCAGGCTGGACATGACCCTTTTCCAAGAGGTCTTTCACTTGGTTCATAATATTTTCAATCTGTACTCGACTCACACAGTAAAGTGACCGGTTCGTTGACGTGCTTCCAGGTATCAGGTCAATGGTCTAATCTTCAGGCCCTCTAAAATGCAATCGGCATGAGTGTGGAGAAAAATCTTGGCATTCTTTTGATCAGGTCAAACCATATTCAACCTTTATCCATCGTTCAGTTCTCTCTCAAAAGAATGAGTAAGAAACTGAAGTTCATCAAGTACAATCTCTAAGCCCTTCATTTATCAAAGTCGCTTTCTCGGCCCGAAAGTCAACCACGGCGTAGTTCTTGTGGTACCAAGGGATCCTGAGTAGAACGTCACTCATGTGCCCTGAATACCCCTATCATTGCAAACGAAATTTGCCAATGCTCGGTGTAATGGCAACATCCCATCCAGGTGCCAGTCGAACTATCTCCGCCTGTGGCGTCAGTCTATCGGACGTAATTCCAAATCCAGCCGCCAATTCCAAGTGAAAAGAAGTTGACCTTGGCTCCTTCAAAAGAGCTTCCTGATCCTTCACTTTGCCCCAAAAGCGGCAAAGTTTGTACTTTCATTCATTAGAGTCGTTGCACGTCCCACGCCATGTGGTACCAGTTCTGCTTTTCTATCTGCCTTTTCTCCCACGTTCCTCAGCTGCTCTCGAACTCTCAGGCCTGTCGTCGTCTCTATCATTCTGTTCTTTCTGTGCCTTTTTAGGGCACTTCGCGGAGATATGTCCATGTTCCCCGCATCCAAAGCACTTCCCCTCTCTGATGAAGCGAGCTCTCTCCTAAGGAGTAAGCTCTCAACTAAGAAGAAATAAAAAAGCTTTTTAAATTTCAGCCATTTAACTGGCGTAGCCTTGTTTAAAAGAAGCGTGGACCACCAAGTACGAGCATTCCCCCTCAAGGTAAGAGGTAGCTCTCCGAATCTTGGAGTGCTCTAAATAGCGTCATCCCGCGAAAGCGATGTCAACTTGTTGTATAAAAGACAAAGCCTTCGAAGCATCTGAGTGTCCTGAAAAAGTATCAAACTTGATCGAGTGGCCACCTTCCTTAAACTCTCGAACTATCTTGCTTTTATCTTCGAGAAAGTCATACTGGTTGGCTTTGTAAAAACTCTTCTTGTTCGCATAGAAGTTTCCATCATCAGAATCTGAGCTGTCTGTAGAACGAGTCCTCAGTAGAACTGTCAGTCTCTGGGCGAGATGTAGCCTTCTTTGCCTTTTTCTTGCCCTTTCCGAAGCTTTGTTTCTTGCTTCGCTTTTTACTTTTTCTGTCTTCTTCGCTCGAATCTGAAGATCTAGAAGAACTATCAGATGAAGAAGAAGAAGAAGCAGACAATGTGGGTACTCCTTCAAATCGAACACGCTTCTTCCGTTTCTTTGCCTTGTCAAAAGTCGACTGACAACCCAAATAACCTGGAAAGTCAGTGCTTTTCTTTTGCATTTTTCCATGCTTTTAGGCTTTCTTCTGTGCGTCAAAAAGCTGAGCAATCTGTGCATCAACCACCTTTTCTAGTTCCTTCTCTGAATATTGTTTGGGATCATAAGGTTTCTTGAAAGCAGATTTCGGGGGTGGTGTAGTGGTTTTCTGCCACTGTGCATGCACTTCTTGAAAAGAAGTCTCGCTCATATATTTTGCCAATTTCGGATCCTTCTCAAAAATTGAGCATCATCTTTGTTGCATCGCCGATCAATTGACGACGCTTCATCTCTCTTTGCTCCGCCTGAGTAGGCCGAGGCGGGCCATACTCTCTGTCTGAATCTTCGTTGTGATGCCAGCCCGCATCTCCAGATGCAGAGGGAGTCGACTGATCCTTGCGTGACGCAATAGGTGCCGCGGAAAAAAAAAATTGGGGATCGGAGTTCCTGTAGAAGAGAAATCGGCCCTGCTCTGATACCACTGTAACAGAGTTGGACACTCCAAGTCAAGAATCAATCACGACAGCACCAAATAACCACTTCAAACAATTCACAGATCACAATAGATTTGCACATGCCCGGCGGAGTTCCGTGCCTAGAGATATTGGCCCCAAAGACTGGCGTCCTTTTCGGTATTTCTTTTTGTATTAATCAGTTCAAAGTACAAGAGAGCGGTTAGGGTTTCACTCTCAGACTCTGCGTCCAGATGCTCTGAGAAGTGAGGCACTCACCACTAATTTAAAAGTTACAAGGGATGCCCAAAAGCAGAGCCCCAAAAGCTTCAAATCAGAAGCAATTGCTCTCTCTCTCTCTCAGAGAGTCAAAACTTGAAAGCAAAAGCATTCTCTCTCTTTCTCATTGCGTAGAGAAAAAGCAAAATTTGCGTCGCTCATCATTATAATTTTATTTTATTTTTATAAAATTATAGCCTCCACGATTTTCGGAAATTAGGATTTTTGGCAGAAATTAGGGTTTACAAGAATTTTAGGGTTTCTAGCAAAAATTAGGGTTTCTGTTGTCCGTAGCCACGTCATTACTTTGTGACAATACCCTGTAGACATAGTGGAAAAGGTGCCTCTGCAAGTACAAGATTTCACTTTTAGTTTGGATTTTGTTGTGATTCGTCTTCCACAGGTGGAGGGCGGATTTCCCTTGCTCATCGGTAGACCATGGCTACGACACACTAAAGCACTTCATGATTGGGGAAACGATGCCATGTGGATACATACTCTTGGCTCCCCGATGCAACCCATTCGCCTAGAAGGAGGCATGGATCCCGTCGTGCAACATAGTTCTTTGTCCCTAGCAACCAGCCTTGAATTGGAACAACCTGCTCCACTTGACGGGTCAGAAGATGAGGATCTGTTGAAATGGTTGGATGCTACCAAATCTATGCCTTGTTATGGAGACTCTTTGCCTGAAGGTACACCCTCTTCCAATGTTTCCACAGTGACTAAACCTAATAGGCCACCTGAGCCAGCACAAAGGTTGAAGGTCACAAAAGCTACTCCCGGTGCGCCCTTGGTGGTAGCCTTTGGATCTGGTGAATCTATGAAGAATCATGGAAGCGGAAAGAAAGAGAAGTTCAACAACCTTCAACATGAGCCCCATCGGTGTCTGCTTCTCCGACCAGAACAAAGCTCTCCTCTGTGTCTAGCGAACTCCCTTCACAGAGCTTCCTCAAGAGGGGACACAACCAAAAAGATGTTGATTTCAAGCTTGATAAATTCCCTGCTCATGTTCATGATATCTCTCTGCTCCATGTCATTCCAACCTCTTCACCTACAAGCCTTTGGAGTGCCATCTCCAACCTCACCTCTCATTACCCCTCTCTCCCTCCCTACCCTCGCCCCTAGTTCCCCCTCACCAGCCCTCCCCAGTACCCACCCCCTCACACAACCTCTCGCCCCTACCCTTTCTCTCCCTCGCCCCTACCCTTTCCCCCTCGCCCCTAGTCCCCCTACCCACCCCTCGCCCCTACCCTTTCTCCCCCTCGCCCCTAGTCCCCCTACGCACCTTTCGCCCCCCCTACCCCCTACTCACCCCTCACCCCTACCCATCCCCCTCCCTTTGCTCTCGCCCCTACCCACCCCCTCCCTTGCCCTCGCCCCTAGTTCCCCTACCCACCCCTCGCCCCTACCCACACCCCCTACCCACCCCCTCACACCCTCTCGCCCCCCTACCTAGTGCCACCTCGTCCCCTGCCCACAGCTCTCGCCCCCCTACCCACCCCTCGCCCCTGCCATACATGGCCCGAAAAACTCCCTTTGCTGCTGCTCCTCACCCTCTCCCCCGGGTACTTTCACAGTATGTAGGCTTTTGTCTTTAGCTTGAGGAGATGGAGACCTTCTATAATTTAACAATCAAGCGGCCCTCTGGCTTTGTTTCCTTGTTCACAGGAGATGGAGAGCGACACAAAGGGGGAGAGCAAGTTTTCTGTAATCCGATCACAGCAGACTAGCAAGTTGAAGAGCCGCTATTTCCTTGTGGCTTTCAAGCATTCACCAGGTTGTCATCCTGTTGTTGCTATTAACGCTTTTTGTTCTGCCATCACTATGGAGCTTAACCTTATTTGCGGTGTTACTCAAGCTTATGGTCATCCCTCTTTTGGACAAGAGTGTTGTTGCAGAAAGTGTTGCAAGGTTCATCTGCAAGCATGGACCAGGTCATTTTTCTCTCACTATGGTCATTTTTCTCTCACTATGGTTATGGACGATAAAGATGCACCGGATCCAAACCAAGCATATCTCTTTGCTGTGGAGCCTTATTCTGTTTTGCCAATTGGATTCTTGGACTGTGCAATCATACAGGGTTCCTGCCTATTCAAAGGCTTAAGGCGTTTGCAAGCAATGCAGTGTTGTAACTCCACTTTTGAGGCATGTAAGGTCATGGTTGCGCCTAGCACCTGCTTCCTTTCATACGGATGCGGTACCTAGTGGTTTTCTTTCCCAGTTTTTCATTATTCCTCTCACCGAGACGGTGAGCGATCTTGTGGCGCGCAACCTGTAAGGAGGCTACAGTGTCACTTTCACAGGACACACAGTTAGTACAGTTGGTCTGATCTGGTTCACACTGGACGAACTCTCTGGGCTGGGCAGTGACACGTGGAAGGGATACGGACGGTGGTCTAGTGGACATAGTGGCCAGGTCACCACCACCACTCTGTTTGGAGATAGACTTACTTAGATGGCTGACATTTATGAGCCGTTGGTGGCTCTTTAGGGTGGTACATGTGAGTAGTAGTTGTTGGGTCAGATATCATCTTCTTGATATATGGTCCAGCGTCGTCTAGAGGAGCGAGTCTATACACAAAGCACGTTTGCACCATCCCTGCACATCTGAGCCTCGACACCCCCATTGTATCCGTGAGTTCTGGGTTGGAGCTGAGTGTGCTGCCATGCTAGAGTCTGTATCGGTTCTATGAGATAGTCGAGTCATATGTTGTTGCTATGTCTCTGTGTTGATCAGCTGTTATGTATTGTTTCCTTTGTTTTCATTCTGTTTTGAGTGAGATGTCACGCACATTGCACTGAGGAGCACCCACTGTAGAGAGCACGACACACTATCCGCGCTACACCTGCTCAAGAACGGATGCATATAAATGTGTGACCAACCATGATGGTGCAATAATTCACGAGAATCATGGGATAACCTGACTTGAAAATAGGCACAATCGTAGACATACTCCAAGTCTCCAGGAAGCCTTCATACATGGCTCGATTAAACATCATAGCCAGGAGCTCTGCAAGCATATCTCTGGCATGGATGAAGTGCTCTGCTACCAGACCATCATCATCATGTGCTCTCCTTGTCTTCATCTTGTCAATGGCTTTCCTTACCCTCTCGGCAGTAAAGAAAGAACATGTCTCCGGGCATGTCTCTAGTGGGTCCCGCAAAGGTGGTTGCCTTGATGCTGTGTAGAGAGATGTGGCATATTCCCCCCATGTCTCAGTGGAGGTGACCGCTAGTGGTGGTGAATGCTCATGGAATAGCCTCCATGCTTCGCCTGAGTCCTCACTTACAAATAACTAATACAGATCCTGCTCTAGCTGAGATAGATAAGCCCTTTTCTTTCGTCGCACTAGGCAACGAAACATAATCCATGACTGTCTATGTGTGGTAATACCTATGCGCACTTCCCTCTGTAGTTTGATCCTCGTCTCTCTACACTCCTCATCATACCAACTGTTCTCGGGCATGCTCTCAGATCGTCTCTGTGTGGGCGGGCTGTGTGGATATGCCTCTGATGCTGCATCATGGAGCGTCTGTCAGTATCTTGAGTGAGTTCAACCGTCCCAGCTCCTGGGTGCATAGCTGCCTGTATATCTCATCCATATACACAGAATCCATCTCCCTCATGAAAGTATACCGAGTGTGTGTGGGGACCTCTCCTAATGGAGCTGTGCAGAACTGAAAGGTCACGGTGAAAGAGAAGATAGCATGATCAACTGCTACTCCAACTGTCCTAGTACCCACCTAATGGAGCTGTGCTGAACTGAAAGGTCAGGGTGAAAGACAAGATAGCATGATCAACTGCTACTCCGACTGGCCTAGTACCCACCATGAAATCCTGAAAGAATGGAATGAGACCTGGCTGGCCATAACATAATCCACTGTGCTGGCACCATGTCAATGTGGAAAGCAAGTAAAGCCTCCATCTGTCCAAAATCTTTGTAGGCCATTCACAATGGCCAATCTATGTGCGGTTCCCATATCTATCAAGTATCTTCCATATTCAGTGTATTCCTCATCTTGTGATAGTCTGGATAGACCCATCTCTGTGACGTCCAGCTCCCTAAGCAACTCTTCGGAAGTATCATAAAATATTGTCTGGTGGTGGGCAATCATAGCATTGAAATCCCCTCGTATAATAATGTCACCATCCTTGGAAAACTCCCATATGTCATTATCCAAAATAGCAAAGGGGTATTGTCCTCTAGGTGATGCATATACTGACGTACTAGGAGGAAAGTAACAAATAGCAATGTAGAGGTATCTGCCCTAAGCCTCACCCACATGTACCTAGCCTGTTCATCCTTGCGTGCTATATATATCAGTGGCTGCAGTTCCTCCCTGAATAGAACTGCCACTCCCCCTGAGCCCTGTCCTCGATGCTCCGATTTGGTCTCCTGTCTGCAGGCTTTCTCCCATCTATATCCGCTCACCAGGTGCTTGATGCATCTCAGAGTAGAAAATGATGTCTCTCCCCGTGAAGCTATCCTCAAAGGCCCCTACATCAAGACGGAGTGACCCATTACAATTCCAGGTTGCCATCTTTAGAGTGGTCCCATAGGTCTCGCACCGTCATGCGGGGCGTCGCTCCAATATCACCACCTTTCCATCCCTAAACAAAGCAATCTTCCCCTTTTCCCTTGCTGCTCTTATTTCCAGCATTACTTCTTGCATATGAGCAATCTGCGAAAGGGTGAGGTCATCTCCAAGAAAGATGCCAGTCTTCTTTAGAGTCGGTCTCTTCTGTTCAAGAAGTCTTTCTTCGCTTCCATGGAGGGGAAGCCGAGAATAAGTGCCCTTTCCTTCGAGGTTTCTCCGTTGCTCCCACTTTTCCTAGTGCCCACTCTACAAGCCCTCGTATGCATCTGCTCGCTGACTCCCACCAAAGTCATGAGTTCTTTCACCTCTTTATCCACATTATCTTGGTATTTGAGGCCACATATCCTTACGTGTAAGGCCCGTACACATCTCCTTTGCTCCTCTTCGAGTGTCAAGTTGATGATGGTTGGCGTGGGAGTGGGGGTTATTTCCTTGCCTTTTCCTTTCTTAACAATCTCGATCCATTTTTCGACCTTTTCTTCTTTTTGTTGGGTCTTTGTGATGACATCTACCCACGAGGTCGTCATTTCTTTTTTGTTGATCCCCACCTTCCTTGATGGCCCGTACTTGTTCCTTAATCGTGTTAAGTTCTTCAATGACAGAGGGGTGAAGCTCTCCTTCTTTAGGACATTCTGCGATCGCACCTCTGCAAGCTCTTTCTTGAGTAGTGTGATTTCCTCATCTTGGGCCTTCACGCGATCCTCGAGTGTATGTATCGTGCTTGCTTGTGCTGCTACGCGTACATCGAGTTCGTTAACAGTACCTAGGAGGTGGCGGTTGATCTTGCTGATGGACTCCCTCAATTCTTCTTCGCATTTTTGGATGGCATCCTCCACTGGGTCATCCTTGCCGTTCTGCTTTCTCATGATTTATGGGCCGCAACAAGAGAGGGAGAGGGATACAGAAGCGTTTTTTTTTTTTCTCTCTCTATCTACGCGATTTTCCCCCCTCTTTCTCTCTCTACGCCACTTTTCCCCCTTTTTCTCTCTCTACGTCACTTATTTTCCTCTTTCTCTCTCTACGCCACTTTTTCCCCCTCTTTCTCTCTCTACATTACTTCCCCCCCCCCTTTCTCTCTCTACGCATTAGGTTAGCGCAGTTGCAGGTAGAGCACGAGGGAGCAGGGACCGGGGGGGGGGGGGGGGGGGGGGGGGGGGGCAGGGGCAGATGCAGCAGGAGAGAGGGAGCAGGGGAGCGGGGGCACGGGGGCAACGGAAGAGAGCAAAGCGATCCGGGGGGGGGCAACGCGCGAGTGCAGAGCAGGGGGCAGGGAGCGGGAGCAAGGGGAGCGCCGAGAGAGAGAGAGAGAGAGAGAGAGAGAGAGAGAGAGAGAGAGAGAGAGAGAGAGAGAGAACGAGCGGGAGCAGGGGGCAGAGAGAGAGAGATAGATAGATAGATAGATAGTTCTATTATCGTCCTGGGAGGTCAAATATGACCTATGGGACCAAATGAACATGTCACGTGGTGTGAGTGGAGTTCATAAGAGAGAGAGAGAGAGAGAGAGAGAGAGAGAGAGAGAGAGAGAGAGAGAGAGAGAGAGAGGAGCAGAGAACGAGCGGGAGCAGGGGGCAGAGAGAGAGAGAGAGAGAGAGAGAGAGAGAGAGAGAGAGAGGGAGCAGAGAACGAGCGGGAGCAGGGGGCAGAGAGAGAGAGAGAGAGAGAGAGAGAGAGAGAGAGAGAGAGAGAGAGAGAAAAGAAAGAAAGAAAGAAAGATTTTTAACGTCTATGTCAGGCCGAAATCGGCCTATGAGACAAATCAAATGTACATGGTGTGTATGTCATCCGTCTATCGGAAAGACAAATGAAACAAAACTGATACAAAACTGAACTGAATGTAGGTAGTGGAGTATCTGAGGAGGGATGGAGCTCTATCTCTAGGGGTATATGCATGTCTATATGCTCAAGGTAGTACAATCATGAGAATGCATCAAGCTATCTAGCTCCATCCTGTACTAATGGGGGGATGTAAGATGTGGTACATGGGCGGGTCTGGTGCCAAGGCTACCCGGATGAAAGCTGTCGGGTCGGCCCTCATCTGAGCCACTCGCTCCTCAGTGGCACGGCGCTCCCAGGCTCGGATCTCCTCGATCTGTCGGTGGTGGGAGCTCGCGCCCCTGTAGCCTGTGACTCGTGGTCGTCGTCTAGCTCGGCTCACCTCCACCTGTGGGAGTGTCACTCCCCTCTGAGTGTCTGGTGAGGGAGGGGCGGCAATCCTCTGAAAGAAGTCTATGAGCTGCGACTGTCTCCCCTCTGTCTGTGTAGCTGTGTGTGGCTGTAGTAGTGTGTCCCGATGGCTCTGTATCTCTAGTAAGAAACGTCCGAGCTGTCTCTGATCTCGAGAGTCCATGATCTCTCGGAGAGTGGGCTGTCCTCTGAATAAGGCCTCATACCTGCCTCTGATCTCAGTGTATGCTCTGCATCTACATACAAAGTGCTCCTCACTCTCCACCTCCTCTGTGCAAGCTCTGCAGAGAGAGAGAGAGAGAGAGAGAGAGAGAGAGAGAGAGAGAGAGAGAGAGAACATGAAATGAAATGTTATATTAACGTCTTCAAAAGGCCAAAGTGACCTATGAGACCTAAAAGTTACAATGTGGTGGATCTGATACAAAGTCCGAGTAACAAAAGTAACAAAATGACATGAAAATGACAATGACAATATGACAAAATGAGAGAGAGAGAGAGAGAGAGAGAGAGAGAGAGAGAGAGAGGGGGGGGGGGGGGGGGGGGGGGGGGGGGGGGGGGGGGGGGGGGGGGGGGGGGGCAGAGAGCAAAGTGAGCAAGGGGGGGGGGGGGGGGCGAGCAGAGAGCGAGCGGGAGCAGAGAGAGAGAGAGAGAGAGAGTCTTCATTAGGCTTGATGCCTTTGTACTGTAGCTTTCACATGCAAACGAAGAAGAAACACTTTCTTTTTGCTAGAAACATGGCCAATTATATCAATCTAAAACTACACCAAAGATTTTGTATTTACCTAAAATAGTTGTTTCATGTTTGTTTCTAAGCATTTCGGGTTTCAATTCGTTTCGAGGGAATAAAACGTTTGATTGATCACCAATGGTGTACTGTTGAAGATAGTGAATGGTGTATCGTAGATCACCAATGGTGTATTGTTGAGTATGATCAATGCGCACAATAAAGCATTGACCCGCTCCTTCAATGCGGCTCCAACCGCATACGCCATTCTCTTAAGCTCCATGGTAACAAAGACTTCAAGCTTATACAAGACAAAGACGGCCATCATGGTCTCGTGCCATATAGCATAATTGTGACCATCAATTGCCAATTTGTCGGATTAAGGGTAGGGATCTTGATTGGCTTATCATCATGTGCATAATCCTCAATGATTGGATCCTTGGTTGGGCCTTCACCCATCTAACTAGACCCACAGAGAGCTTGGGCATGTGAGTAGGCTAGAACCAGGTGAAATGAAAAAGGTAAAGTCCAAATCTGCCCAGGACAGCAGCAAATTAGCCCCAAACAAGTGAGAAAACAGAGGGAACCAATTGTCTGCTCCTCTTGGTCGCGAAAATCAGCACCTTGAACAAGCTAAGGTCAATGATCTGATTTTTCAGCACACGGGCTCTGATACCATGTCAAAGTGGCAGCAAAATAAAGTGAATCGTAGCACCCGGTGCAATTACAACTCCCTCTGGGTGCGGACAGCAGGATGAGCTCGTACGTGTCTACGGTAGATCTCGCAAAATGTCGGTCTTGGAGCCTCTCTGCAGGTATAACCTCCTCCTTTGCACTACAATCCCAACCTGCAATGATACTGTCTGAAGGGGAGAGTGGGAGAGCCAGAGGGCGATCTCCCAAGGCTGGAAAAATGCAGATGGAGACAAAGGGAGGCGGGGGGGGGGGGGGGGGGTGTTGGGGGTCAAAGAGAGAAAAAAAAATGAAATGCTATATTAACGTCTTCAAAAGGCCAAAGTGACCTATGAGACTAGAAAGTTACAATGTGGTGGATCTGATACAAGGTCAGAGTAACAAAAATGACAAAATAAAATACTATGAAATCCTAAACTGCTAGTGTGAGCTAAGCAGCTAGGTGGGATAGCTAAATCACAAAAGATCCAGCATCGGTCGCTGGTGGATCTCATCAATCTCCTCCATGGTCAATAGCCTGACCAAGCGTCGTGCATGTCGGGCCAAAGTGATCAGAATCCTCTGATGCAGCCTAGAGAGAGAACTCTAAACCAAAGATAGAGTGAGAGAGGGCATTTCTGCCCAAAATGCACCCTGCGACATAGAGGGGCACCTGATAAAAATGCTATGTGGCATAAAAACTCTGTACTTTCAATTGGACAGTCCAGAGAGTCTCAAAAGAGACACCAATTAAAGATAGATTGGGAGAGGGCATTTCTGCCCAAAATGCACCCTGCGACATGGAGGGGCACCTGATAAAAATGCTATGTGGCATAAAAACTCTGTACTTTCAATTGGACAGTCCAGAGAGTCTCAAAAGAGACACCAATTAAGGCATCTGAAGATCCGGCGCTCTGCTCCTTGTGGTTTGAGAGTTCCATCCCAATAGCAAGACGCCCCACAATTGGATGGGAAGACTGGCAACAGATACCATCTTCGAGAGCAACAAGCTTACAGTTTACTTGTCTTTCCCATACCCTTACACGTAATTTCCAGCATTGACCACAACAGTTCTTGTGTTGATTCCAGTCCTTCACAAAATCATTGCTGCTGTAAGATTTTATGAAGTTGCTGATTTTATGTCAAGTAGCATCAAAACACACCCATGTTTCGATCATTGGGCAGATTCCTTACACTAAATATGTTTCGCTTCATTCAAATAAACTTGCATTAGTGCTGAAATGGACCCCCACCTAAATCACAGGATAATCAGAGAGTTCTGTAATCTCCAAAGTACCTCACCAATACATTTTCTACTTAAGTTTATACACTGCAGTAAGGAAAAAAAATTGAGCTCTAGATTTGTTGGCTGCTGCAGCACATAAAGCTCTTGCAATATAACGGATACGAACTTAAACAGCACCTCTTCTGGATTGCCCCAGAGCCTTCGTAAATATAAATCGGTGCTTGGTGCAATTATGCCACGTGGTAGAGCACCTGTGCCTCTAGGAGTACTTCCACCTGAAGCCTGCATCCAAGGTATATCTTAGACATATCATCAGTAAGACAGCACATCAAAAAACATGCCACAAAAGTTTCCAGTATATTTCCCTCAGCAACACGTAGTATATTTTAATGATATTTTATTTAAACAAGAAAATATTTAGCCAATCAGCTAAATAAAAGTGCCGTAGGTACTAGGTACATCGGTCCACTCAAAAAAGACTTACCCAAAAACAAGGTTTTTCAGGCACTATTTGATAGGGAACAATAGCAAAACTGCAAACACTTTTCTCATTTCCTTCTGTTAAAAAGAGTCCCTTAAACCCTGGCAGGAAATTTCTGATACTCTCTTCATTGTCATGCTTAAGTACATTAGTTTAATGTACCATAGTAAATGCCTGATCGGATGCAAGCATGGCACATAATTAATCCTCTAGCAATGCCCATGGCAGTAGCTCATCCGAATCCACATAAATAAGAAGCATAACTTCTTCCAAGTGTAGATGCAGTAAGAACTATTTTCATGGGAGGATACAACCAGACTGAGTAGAGGGAGAATAAGTAAAGATTTGTGACCTCAATAAGCGTTTTCAGGGAAAGTTATGAACACCAACTATCCTCTGTAAAGCTTCTTAGAGGCTTAGGAGATCTGACAAGAACAAAGCTAAGAAACAACTTAAAACCTTGACAATCCTTGTAATTATATCGGGGGTTGTGCACTTGAGGTGTTTTTTTTAACAAAATGTTTTCATTATTCAAAATGAAAAGATAGAGTCAGCACATAATGAACTCTGTGACAGGAAATTATAAAAGTTTGCTTGCTTTGTCTGCAATAAACAAATATGGAGCCAATCTCAATCTCTCTCACTACTGATGAGGCAGTTTACAGTTGTCAAGAAATAGGGCACATATTGCAAGGGACATGTCTGACTAGATGTAAATGAGATAGACCAAGTTGGCACACGCTCTGCTTGGTCAATTCAGCACCCCATCTGTGCCTTGTAAGAGAAAAACATGATTCATAATTTGCAAACACCACTCACTATCGTGCACAAATAGTTATATGCATAAGGAGGCTACGCACCTTCTGTAAATTGCCCAATCGGATTTGTTTAGAATTCCATCAGAATTGCTGGTTCTGTGAATATGACTACATGATGGCAGCTTCGGGCCTTTCTCTTAAGATAAGACGTTAATCAATTTATTTACTGATATTTGCATTCTGTCTTTTCTGGTTCATAACCCTTCAGATTTGCAGCGATGATTTAGTGGCTGATTTTTAACACATGCTTTTATCCTGACTGCAGCATGAAGTACAGTTTTTTAAGAAATTCAGATGCCTCAGAGAATTACTCCACCATATCGAATATACCTAAAAAGTTGCCCTCAGATGCACATGCCTGTCACGCACCAAATTTTCTTCTCTCCAACTTTCATGAAACATCTTGTCTGCAAATACATGATCCATCATGTGGAGCAGCTTAGTAAATAAATGCCACTATGCCTTATGGCCATGGTTAGATCTGAACGGACAACCGCCTCTTGGGACTAACCTCAGGTCCATAAAACATCCAACTCCTTTCAGGGTCTGCTCTTAAGCAGCAGCAGCAAACAGGTAGAGGCATGATATGTAAGAAGTCTAAACCTTTGAAGGTGAAAAAATTACTGCCGAAGGCTTCCAGCATTGTCAAGAATAAAATGCATCTCAAGTCAGGTTGCTTTATCAGAACTGGTTACCGCAACTGGGGTCCCTAATCAACGGCTAAGGTTGCCAATGAAAGAACTAAAACAAAAGACATAAAGCCTTCGTCAACTGTTGTAAGGCCATTGAATCTATATTAAGCAGTTTAATGCTGTTTCCTAAATGTAGCACTGGCGGACTTCTTAACTGCTTAATATAGAGTCAGTAACCTTATATCTTGTGATCATTCCTCTTATAAATGCCAGACTGGCACTGAACATTAAAAAACCTGCCATGGGGGTGCCACAGATGTTAAGGATGCATGTGAGCACTAACTCACATAAACAAAACCAGAGGAAAACTCTAGTATTGCACTACATCCATACATGCAGTTGCATTTCATAGCATTGTACTGTACCTACATACAATCTATCAAGGATGCTGATCTTGCCTTTGCATTAGAGGAAGGTGTAAAGTCTCTTGCTAGTATCAAAGAAGCACCTGTCATCAAACCATACTGCAAAGAATGAAACAAATGAGTCTTTGTTGTAAACAATCAAAACCTTACTACAAGGCATACTTTACCTTTGTAGCAGTGATTCCAACAGATAAGCCCACCAAAAGCCCAACAGCTGAGGCAAAGATGAGCCTCCTAAATTCAGAAGGCTTTTTTGAACCACTGAAAAAATCATTATGATGGAGAATATGATCAGCACTATATATGTTTATGTTTGTTACACACTCTTTGATGATAAGCAGCATAGCCAGTGTTAAAGGTTCCCACCAGCATTCCGGTATAGCAGTATATATCTTTGTTACGGGTTCCTTTTTTCTTTGAGGGGTTTTTTATTTGCAAGTGTTTTTTTTTTGTTGGGTTAGGGGGGGGGGGGGGGGGGGGGGGGGGGGTGTTCAAAGTCGACGATGCGGAAGCGTAAAGACCAAGAGGACAGAGAGAAATAAATAAAATGAAATGTTATATTAACGTCTTCAAAAGGCCAAAATGACCTATGAGACCATAGCATTACAATGTGTGAATTTGATACCAAGTCAGAGTAACAAAATGAAATGACAAAATAATAAAATGATAAAATAAAAGTACTATGGGATCCTAAACTGGTAGGCGTGAACTAAGCAGCTAGCTAGGGGTAGCTAAATCACAAGTCACAAGAGATCCAGCATCGGTCGCTGGCGGATCTCATCAATCTCCTCCATGAATAGCAGTCTGACCGGGCGTCGTGCATGTCGGGCCAAAGTGGTTCGAATCCTCTCATGTAGCCTCTGTCGATGTTGTGTAGTCCTCCGCAGTCGTGGGCCTCTCGATCTCCCTAGCTCAGTCGCTCGATCGATTAGTGTACCTTTGGTGTGAGGTGACAAGATCTGCTGTGGTAGTAGCTCCTTTGGGTGTCCAGTGTCTGCTCTAAAGAAGTCTGTGATGTGTCTCTGAGACTGGCTAGCCTCTCCTCTCGTCAGGCTCTCTCTGTGTCTGCGCAACTCGAGCAGAAACAAACCCAGGCATCTCTTCCTCGTACCTCATGACTCTGGAGAGTGGCCCAAAGCCCTCTCTGAACAAGTAGTGGAAGCGGCCTCGTATTTCGTAGTAGACGGGGCAGTGGCATGTGTATTGTAACTCTGTCTCAGGCTCCATGTCACACAGGGTGCATGTCCTGGCCTCTGCTAGCACTCTGCTGTATCTCCCAGTCTAGATCGGCAGTTGGTGTGAAGATGTGCGTATTTGGCCAATCGCACACCGTATCCCACGAGACAAGTGGATGTCCATATATCTAGGCCTCGTCACAAAACCATCCGTCGTAAGCTAGAGAAGATGCTCCCTGTAGAAAGCCATCTTCGTGCCCAGCTCCTGTGTTGGCTGTACCCATGTGCTCCTGGTGTCTAGCTGAATCAGGTCCTGGCGGATGAGCTTGGTGGTCTCGAACTGTGTAAGAGTCAGAGAGGGTGCATCCAGTGAGTACTGGAAGGGGGGCAATCTGTATATATTGATCCATGTGCCTGGAACCATGACGTTATCTCCTCATACCAACATGTTGTGTCTCCCTGCCTGGCTAACTCTCGAGAGGACTCAAGTGCAAGGTGGGCGTATTTGTCTCTGGGAAGTTCCCACAAGCAGTGTAAGAAGGAAACAGATCTGATGAGCGCCTCAACTACTAGTGGGGGGGCAGCTAGCTTTGCTCGGATAATGGCACGTGGTACTGAAGCCTTGGCTCTAATGAACCGCGAGATCATGGAGACCAGAGGCTTCTCCATGCCCCCCCATCCATCAGTACGACATGTTCTCCCGTGATGATCCAATGAAGACCCCCATATCTCAGCTCCATGGAGCAATACAGAAGCCACCAAAGTGTCAAAGAGCCAGAGTTTCGTTCGAGGCTCCTGAAAGTGAACCTGTGAACACATCCTCTCCAGTCTCCCCAATGCCGAATGGGCTCTGATCAATCTAGTCTCTGTTGCTCTCCTCAAAGAAAATGCCAGTCCACTAAAAACCACTCCAAGGCAAGTGCAAGCATCTGTATATTCCATTATCTCCTGGCCATATGCGAATGCGGGTGCTGACCTCCTGATCCACTGTGGGGTGGTATTAAATACCATCACCTTGGTTTTACCAAGATTGACAGACAGGCCACTCTCATGGGCAAACCTATGCAAAACATCCAAGTAACGTTGCATCCCCTCCGGAGAGTCGGAGATCAACACAATATCATCAGAATATAACAATAGCGGAATCCATGTCCCTGCCAGCGGTGCACCTCTATCACTATCTCTCTCAATGTAGTCGGAAACCTCATCCACATACATACCAAATAGAGTAGGAAGAGCGGGCATCCCTGCTTCACCCCAATAGTGGAGTAAACCGGTGTAGATAGACCCTCTAAGGTGCATACATGCCCTACTATTGATATGTACAGTGCCATGATCCTTCAAATGAGCTCTGTGGGTACTCCCATCTCCTGGAATCTGCGCATCAATCTAGCTCTGGGTACTGTGTCAAATGCTTTGCGGAAGTCACACAAAGCTACAATAGATCCGTCTCCCATGGGATCTGCCTTTCTCGATGATGGCCCTGAGTGTCAAAATATGGTCAAGAGTAGAAAAACCTCTCCTGAACCCTGCTTGCCCAACAGAACGCATTCCCTCCCTCTCTCCCCATCTACTCAGCTGCTGCTCAAGAATGGATGCGTACAACCGTGACAATATGTGTCCAATCATGATAGTGCGATAATTTCCAGGCTCCATAGGGTCTCCTGACTTGAAGATAGGTACGATCGTAGACAGGCTCCAAGTATCAGGCAAGCCCTCAAGGCTCACACATGGCACGGTTAAACATAACTGCTAGAAGTTCTGCTAGTAGATCTCTGTCATGCATGAAACGCTCAGCCACTAAGCCATCATGATCATATGCTCTCCCAGTCTTATCCTGTCAATGGCCTTCTTCACCATCTCAGCGGTGAAAAAAGCACATGTGTGTGGGCATGGATCGGGGGGGTCGGGAAGGCGTTGTCCAGAAACTATGTACAAATATGATTTTTGTTTTGTTTTCGGAGTCGGGTAGGGCACGCCCGGCCGCTCCCCTCATACACCAAAAAAGTATACAAGAAGAACGACCAGGACTATGCACCCAGAAACCGAAGGCAGACGCTTTTGTCACTAGTTTCCTCTGGACTACGAGAGTTCAGAATTATCTACACTCTTAGGGCCATGACAAAGAGGGGGGGGGGGGGGGGGGGGGGTTGTGGCGAGGGGAGGGCTTACGGGAGGAGGTTAAGAGAGAGAGAGAGAGAGAGAGAGAGAGAGAGAGAGAGGGAGAGGAGAGAGAGAGAGAGAGAGAGATGAAAATGAAATGAAATGTTACATTAACGTCTTCAAAAGGCCAAAGTGACCTATGAGACCAGAAAGTTACAATGTGGTGGATTTGATACAAAGTCAGAGTGACAAAATAAACTAACTAACAACGAACATACCAAAACAAAAATAATATGGCATCCTAAGCTGCTCAATGTGAGCTAAGCAAAGTACGCATCTAGCTGGGATAGCTAAATAGCTAAATCACAGGAGATCCAGCATCAATTGCTAGCGGATTGCATCAATCTCCTCCATGGTCAGACTACTGACCAGGCGTCGTGCATGTATGGCCAAAGTGATCCAAATCTTCTGATGTAGCCTCTGTCGATGTTGTGTAGTCCTCTGTAGTCGTGGGCGTCTGGATCTCCCCACCTCAATCGCTCGATCGATCAGTGTGCCTCTGGTGTGACACGAATGTGAGCTCTGCTGTGGGAGTAGCTCCTCTGACTATACAGTGTCTGCTCTGAAGAAATTTGTGATCCGTCTCTGATATTGGCTCCGCAGCTCGAGAAGGAACAAACCCAGGCATCTGTGATCCTCGTACCCCATGACTCTGGAGAGTGGTCCAAAACCCTCTCTAAACAAGCAATGGAAGCGGCCTTGTATCTCGTAGTAGACGGGGCAGCGGCATGTGGAGAGAGAGAGAGAGAGAGAGAGAGAGAGAGAGAGAGAGATGAAATGAAATGAAATGATATCATAACATCTTCAAAAGGACAAAATGACCTATGAGACCAATCTGTTACATATTGGTGAATCTCATACCATGTCTGAGTACAAAAAAAGAGATACTAAATTGAATCTAGAAGTGTTACTAGCTAGAACTATGTGGGGTATGTGTGACCACTGATACAATGGGTGCCCAATACAAGAGAGAGAGAGATACAATGGGTGATGAATCCATCCTTATCTGTACTCTGGATGTCGAGATAGAGAGAGAGAGAGAGAGAGAGAGAGAGAGAGAGAGCGAGAGAGAGAAGAAAGAAAGAAAAAAAGCTTTTTAACGTCTATGTGAGGCCGAAGTCGGCCTATGAGACAAATCAAGTATACGTCTTCTGTCTATCGCAAAAGACAAAATAGTTCGGACTCGTACAAAATAAAAGAGAGAAGGACGTCTGGTGGGTGATGAAATCTATGGGAATGGGTGGAGCACTAGTACTATGGATATGTGCATGTCTATGTGTTGAGGGTAGTACAACCATCCAAATGCATCAATCTAGCTAGCTCCATCCTGTGCTAATGGTGGGTGTAAAATGTAGTACATGGGAGGGTCAAGAGCAAGGGCTGCCTTGATGAACACCTCTGGGCAAGCCATCATCTAGGCTCGTCTCTCCTTGGAAGCTCAATGTGCTGGAGTCCGGATCTCCTCGATCTATTTGTAGTGGAGTCATGGGACGTAGCCTCTAGTAGCCTGCGGGCGTCGTCGGGCCTAGCTCGCCTCAACCTGCTGAAAAGAGAGAGAGAGAGAGGACTCCTGAACCAACCAACCTTGGCAATAAAATAATTGATGTGTATACAATGGGGGCTGAGGGTTGCTTATATAGCAACCTCAGTAAAATGCCCTACCCAAACTTTGACAAATATGTAAAATAAATACCTAAAAGCCAAATCAAATAATGGGATCGCATTGGGCAGTTCACTTGAGATGCCAAAACTCTTAACACCCTCTCTACAGCTCATAGTGGACAAGAATAATGAGACCAAGTCGATGAAGAAGCTACCATGGACACCATACAAGAGCATCCTTTCCACTGGATACACCTCGGATTCGCTACTCTCAACTTTGTACCTTAGAAGAATGCCATCTTGAGCATCGATTTCCTTTTTGAAAATTGAACTTTAGACCACACTACGTCCAAAAATCCCCATTCGTGGACTGTAAACACATCATGTCCAAAATACTTTACATACAATAAACTTTGAAACACATCCTGTGCATAATCTGACCAACAACAATGGATTGGTGCACTCATCCATAGTGTTTTAGATACGTCTTATTGCCAATTGCTTCCCTGCCAGATACATGTGCGTACCTTGAACTCCGACCCACGGGTTCAAACACCGATAACTTGAACTACAAGGATCCGAATTAATTATACGGAGCACTATTTGCCCCTCTCTGCCACTCACAAGCCTCTCTCTGGCTCAAGCTAGTGGCAATAACTGCCTTTTGACTAGAAATATGACGGCGAGGCCACTGTGGCCGCCGACAGATTTCTAGCCATGCCAATGTCCTCTGTCAAATCTTAATTGCCGTAATCTCTGTCTAGCTTTCATTGTCTTTGTCTTCCTGTGAGTTCTTGCTTTTGTCTTTGGCTTCAGACTCCAGAGCCAAACAAAGCGTCATGTCACATGTATAACAATGGTTGTCGAACCTCGTGGATACCAAGGCGGCTAATTGAGTACTGGTATTGCCGTCCTTGACAATATAAAATACATTCGGATAAATAGAATTTATCACTTATTACTGAAGCCAAAGGATATAGAGAGAAATAGATAGAGAGAGAGAAAGAGAGTGAGAAGATCGGCACAGTACTGAGGACCAGAAGATGGGTTGGTCCCCCCCCCCCGTAATATTATCTTTATTCCTCAGGAGAAGTTTATACAAGCACTTGAACGGAACGTATTACCACGTTCGTTCTAGAATAATACTTGATGGTTCCTAGGGCAAAACCCTATTCCAAGGAACTTCCGTTCCTTATTCCAAATCCTCGAAAATCAAGGTTCTCGCCTCTGTCCAGACTCAGGGCACGACATCCCTGCAACTCTTTTCTAACTCTGTTTCGAGAGTCCTCTTCCTGCAGATTAACTGCGCTTTCCTGGACATGAAGTCCTTCCCTTGGGAATTTCAACTTCCGGATCACATCTCGAGAGTCTACCTCTCTTCGATCCGTGGATCTGCTTCCCAAACTCGGGTACGAAACCCTTGAGCTGATCTGACTCTAGTTCCTCAGAGCGCTTTTATCCTGCAGAGACTCATGCCTTCCTCTGCTCCTACTCCCTCACTAAGAGGAAGTACACCTGCAATCAAATACTTAGAGATCATCACATAAAAATCGTACCTTCAATCGTGCAGCCATGGGCATCACTGGCAACGTCTTCTTTATGGCTAAAATCTGCAGCAGCATCTCCTCCTTGCAAAGATTGGTCTTCCTTCTGGGAGAGGGCGTGTGATGCTTTTATAGCTCCTCGGCCATGGCAAAGATAGCTGCTCGCGTAGAGATCGCGGTCGGTTTTTTTCGATGTTTTGCCTGAAAAAGAGAAAGAGAAAACGTTGGCTGATCTGTTGCCTTATTTATCAGATGGCTGTCCACTTACTAAATGGGCGGCCAACGTATTTTAAAAATAGTCTGAATCTGCCCAAAAACTCAATAAAACCTTATAAGTTAAAAACAATGCTTTCACAGCACTTCCCAGGCGTCCCTAGATGCAATCACATGCACAGTTGCAATGCAGACATAGACTTCCTCGCGGGAAAGCATTTGCTTTCCCAAAAAGCAATCCCGCTTTCTCAGAAAGCATCCGTTTTTCCTCAAAGTTTCCTCTGAACCCATCTTCATTCAAGTGCTTGCTTTTTCCTTGTGCACAATTCTAACACAGTTCGGAATTTCCTCTCGACTATGCATATCCCCTTTTCGATGCACTCGTCACCCACCTTGTGACGCATCAGGAATACCCATCACCTAGTCCTTTCCTACCGAACTTACTATACAATCTCCTTCATGATGCTCTATGTCACCCATCCTATGACGCATCACACATGTCCGTTCCCCGATGGTCGAATACTTCTTTCCGATGCTCCATGTCACCCATCTGATGTGACGCATCAGAAGTACTCGTTCTTGGTGGCCTTACAGATATTCCCGTTCTCAGTGCTCCCGTCATTACTTTGAATGACGCACTAAGAATACTCTGTACTCGAATGTCTCCAGTGAGAAAAACCCTCTCACTTCAAATTCCAATAATTCATTTAGAATTATTTTTCCTGGTGTTCCAAGCGAGAAAACCCTCTCACTTATAAATCCAATAATTCATTTAGAATTATTTTTATGTCAAATAAAGCCAATTTAGCAACATCCCTCTCACTTATAAACAGTTGTCCTCAACTGTAGAGGTCTAACTGAACTGCAGGGGAGAAACCGGAAAGATTCCAAATCTTGCTCAATGGTGAGTTGAGCTAGTCCTTTCTCAAAAGAGAACTTAAAAATTAAATTAAACAAAAAATCAAAAATTCAATAATTCAATACTTACCTTACCGGTTCATGTCTTTCCTCTAGTACCTCGAGGATATCCTTCACCTTTCATTGAAGTTACGAGCCATGTAAGAACTCGTCATTCGCGTCTTTCCAACATATTGGAAGTTTCCTCATCCGAAAATCTGTTAACTCAATTCCACCTTCTCAATTCCGAGAAGAATAATCCTCCTAGAAATCAATCTAGGTCTATGTCCTTGCGCATAACCTTGCGCTATAAGTCTTGAGGATATTAAACCTCTTGTGTCCTCCCACATAGGGAATGCCCAAGTCATAGAGCATTACGCTCGATGTCTTTCTTTCACAATTTGCGATCACCTTAAAGAAGGTTCTTGTTCCGGGCCGTCGCTCAACGTAGGCGGACGGTTCCAATCCGAAGATTCCTTGTGCACGGCAGCACTTCCTTCCAATTTTTCCCTCCTGCGAGTTATTACCACCAACAGTGTTTTCCAGACGCCCATTAGAGTCTCTTCCTTACAGAATCATAAAAAATGATTCACCTTGCGAGCATCGATGACGCCTTGCAAAATCTCAGGGAGATAGGATTCTAGCCATAGCATTTTCTGAACGTACATTCAAACCTGGTTCACAATAGAGCAAACCCTCTTTGATTCTCAGGGATGTTCTCCCATATGTAATTCTTATCATTTTGAAACAGTTGGCGAACTATATTCTTACGAACATAATAGTTCGAATTTATTCTTGCAACATGTAGATGCTACTTGATCTACTCATGGAGAAACATATACCGCAACCAAAAGTTGCTCCTGTAATGGTAAAAGCACATAGCGTACTCAATGATCAACTACCATCAGAAAACCTCTTCTCCGTAGAGAAACTCAAATTCCTTCTACCGAACACATCTCAAATAGAGATTCTCGTGTCGGAATATCCGTGCGCGCAAAAAGGTATAACAAACTCTTCTCCAATTTTTAAAAAGGAAGTTGGTTCATCTCATTCCGTTTAGCAGAAAAAAATTAAACTGGTAGATGGCCCACCTTGGCATAGGTCTGCATCTTCGTGTGTTATCCATGTACTGAAAGGTGTACATAATTCTTAAGTTGTGTTGGAGTTTCGGTGAACCTGGGAAATTTCCTTCCCTTTGTAAGATCCTTAGAGCGAAGACGCTCAACGTGACGATTCCTTGGCTCGTTCTTAGAGCAAAACCCGCTCATCAAATAAGCTAGGATTTCAATCCTTGGATTCCTCGAGCACAGGCCGTAGCCGTCGCTTGTTCCTTCCCTCGTAAAGAGTGTTCATTCACTTGTGCGTAAAGCACTACCATATCTTCCCTTACCGGGTAGGGGGTGTTGGTTCATAAGCTACTCAAGCTTAGTGAAAGATTTTCTTGGTTGAAATCTAGGAATGGTTCATTCCTTTCTGCCGTCCTACTCGCAATAGCAGGTAATTTGTTGGTGAACTATTGGATACGAGATCAATAGTTGACCTTCCCGATGGTTGAGCAAACCAATTCATTGCATAAAGAAATGTTTCAATTTGATCCTACTCTCATAAACACTCGAGAGTGAGTAGTCCCGGTTAGACATAACCATACCTCGTGCAAAAGAGCAAACAAGCACAATGCACTTTATGATTTCTGCAAAGATGTAACTTTGACCGAAAACCTGCCCTCTCACTTAAAGTTCGAGGGTCTTCTATTCAAGAACTCAGGAGTAAGATTGAATTCCCTTACTCCAAACCTTCTCCGGATAGCAACGTATCCTTCGAGGAGAAATAACAAAAATTCGTTGTTTCTGTGCTCAATGGTTCTTGTCCTACTGCAGGGATTGTATTCTATATACAAATAAGGTGTACACTTTTAGCTTTTATTGCTGACTCCACCATCTGTTGCAAAGTATCTTGCAGATGCGTTTACAAAATTCAGGCAAAAGTCCTTCGTTAAATTTGTTCATCTTTCCTTCCTCAGAGAGGATCAAGAATGGAGCTAACTTGGCAAGACTGAACCACTTCTTGCTTTGACTCGCTCGTGTTCCTATTGGGCAAACCAATCCCAATCTCCTTGAATGCCTTCCTCAAAGCGTAGAGGGAAAAAATTTGTCCAAAAATTCAGCCTTGAATTGAATCCAAGTCTTGTTGTAAGTTCCTTGCAAAGCTTTGGTATACCACCAAGTACTTGCAATCCCCCTTGAGGTGTTTGGTCACATGCCTCACCTTCGACGCTTTTCAGAAATTGCCACTTGCAAAGGCAACTTCAAACTGTCGAATGAAAGCATTAGCTTTCAGGACATCTTCCCATCCGTCAAAAGTATCAACCTTGACCGGAGTGATCTGAGGTCTAAAGACCTTCTTCATATCCTTCCCGGAATGATTGGATTTCTTGGCTATGGTTATGGATTGATGTTCATGGATATTTTCTGGATTCTGAAGGATCTCGAGCATTCCGCTCCTTGGATTCTCTAGGTTATTGAGCATCATGCTCTTGTTGCCTTCTCAGAGAATCCCAAGTCTTGTGTCGACTTCTTGCAGAGAGCAAAAAATACCAACTCTGCGAGCTTTTTCCTACGGGACTTGGGTTTCCGCCTGCTTACTTCTCTCTTGGCTTGTCATGGCTTCTTCTCGTATCTTCCCAGAGTCGTCCTCCTTTACAGAGAAAGAGAGGAGACCATGCTCTGATACCACTGTCACAAACGGGAGCGCATAACAATATAAAATACATTCGGATAAATAGAATTTATCACTTATTACTGAAGCCAAAGGATATAGAGAGAAATAGATAGAGAGAGAGATAGAGAGTGAGAAGATCGACACAGTACTGGGGACCAGAAGACGGGCTGGCCCCCCCCCCGTAATATTATCTTTATTACTGAGGAGAAGTCTATACAAGCACTTGAACCGAACGTATTACCACATTTGTTATAGAATAAGACTTGATGGTTCCTGGAAGCCTCGGCTTCCTATTCCTAGGGCAAAACCCTATTCCAAGGAACTTCCGTTCCTTATTCCAAATCCTCGAGAATCAAGGTTCTCGCCTCTGGATCTCACCTTCCAGACTCAGGGCATGACATCCCTGCAACTCTTTTCTAGCTCTGTTTCGAGAGTCCTCTTCCTGCAGATTAACTCCGCTTTCCTTGACACGAAGTCCTTCCGTTGGGAATTTCAACTTCCAGATCACATCTCGAGAGTCTACCTCTCTTCGATCCATGGATCTGCTTCCCAAACTCGGGTACGAAACCCTTGGGCTGATCTGGCTCTAGTTCCTGAGAGCGCTTTTATCCTGCAGAGGCTCATGCCTTCCTCTACTCCTACTCCCTCACTAAGAGGAAGTACACCTACAATCAAATACTTAGAGATCATAACATAAAAATCGTACCTTCAAAGTCGCGAGCTCGTAACGCAACTCGGTTCTCGAAAAAGCAATTCCCCGAAAGAGATCTCTACATAGAAAATCCTCTCTTCCAATCCTACACACAAAAGAGGTGTGTTCTCGGGTTCCTTCTCGTAAATCAGCCCCATCTACGATGTTTATGGGCTGAAAACAGAGAAAAACAGCAGCTTGTCGCGATGGAAACACGCTCCGTAGGCACTTCTTCGCGAGGGAACTCGCGCACTGGGTCTTGGCGACATCAGGTACACTTGGGGCAGCCATGGGCATCACTGGCAACGTCTTCTTTACGGCTGAAATCTGCAACAGCATCTCCTCCTTGCAAAGATTGGTCTTCCCTCTGGGAGAGGGCGTGTGATGCTTTTATAGCTCCTCGGCCATGGCAAAGATAGCTACTCGCGTAGAGATCGCGGTCGGTTTTATCCGATGTTTTGCCTGAAAAAGAGAAAGAGAAAACGTTGGCTGATCTGTTGCCTTATTTATCAGATGGCTGTCCACTTATTAAATGGGCGGCCAGCGTATTTTAAAAATAGTCTAAATCTGCCCAAAAACTCAATAAAACCTTATAAGTTAAAAACAATGCTTTCACAACACTTCCCTGGATGCAATCACATGCACAGTTGCAATGCAGACATAGACTTCCTCGCGGGAAAGCATTTGCTTTCCCAAAAAGCAATCCCGCTTTCTCAGAAAGCATCCGCTTTTCCTCAGTTTTCTCTGAACCCATCTTCATTCAAGTGCTTGCTTTTTCCTTGTGCACAATTCTAACACAGTTCGGAATTTCCTCTCGACTATGCATATCCCCTTTCCGATGCACTCGTCACCCACCTTGTGACGCATCAGGAATACCCATCACCTAGTCCTTTCCTACCGAGCTTACGGTACAATCTCCTTCATGATGCTCTATGTCACCCATCCTATGACGCATCACACATGTCCGTTCCCGGATGGTCGGATACTTCTTTCCAATGCTCCTTGTCACCCATCCGATGTGACGCATCAAAAGTACCCGTTCCTGGTGGCCTTACAGATATTCCGGTTCTCAGTGCTCACGTCATTACTTTGAATGACGCACTAGGAATACTCTGTACTCGGATGTCTCCAGTGACAAAAACCCTCTCACTTAAAATTCCAATAATTCATTTAGAATTATTTTTCCTGGTATTCCAAGCGAGAAAACCCTCTCACTTATAAATCCAATAATTCATTTAGAATTATTTTTATTTCAAATAAAGCCAATTTAGCAACACTTGCCTTTGCCATTGTCGTCTAGCGAACTCGTGCATTTGCTTTTGGCTTCACAATCTCGAGCCAAACAATCTACCGGTTTCCTTGAGAACTGTGTCAATGCATAGGCCGCTAACTGGATGGTGGCCAATCTGCTGTCCATGCCCATTTGTTGGTTTTGGTTGATGTTGCTCGCACTCGAGCAAAGAGGGGCCATGTTGTACTTACAAGATCTAGAAATCCGGTTTCCTTCTCATACTGCAAAAGATAGCCGTACAAAACGCCCCTACCACCAAAAACCTCTCATTGCTCAACCACATCTTTGCATCACGAGCCCGTTGGCCATGGTTAAGGTGGTAGCTATCAATATGGCTACTCGCGTCGCCATCACCACATCCGGTGTCGAGGCTTATGAAATATGCCTCCTACGAACGTGGGATGTTAGAGTAACATGTCGTGGAGAATCTTTAAAGGAAATTAAGCTTGAGTTGCTATGTAAGATAATTGGTCATGCCATCAATTAAGGCAGACGTCACACCTGGGCAAGGATGGCAGACTAGCTATGTCAAGGTGGAGGACCAGAACAAAAATCAAAAGTTGGCCTCAAACAGAGAAATACTAGGATGGGTGCTTGAGTGACACAAACCTAACAGGGGGATTAATAAAAGTGTAATCATGGAGTTGCTCTTTCATTTTCCTTGCTCAAGGTGACAAAAGAAAGGGATATTCTTGAAAGACAATGAAGGTGTCGTCCCAACAAAGGTTTTTCAAGATAGCCTTCTTTTGCCTCTTTTTGCTGTAACTTTCATGTGTCTTCTAGTGGTGCTTGTGTTCCTAACCATAATGCGCTAGCACTTAGACTCACTAGAGGCATCATTTAAAATATGGAAAGTTGATCAACCAAATACTTCTATCTACATAGTGTGGACCATGTTATACAATGGAAATTTCTTTGGTTGTGCTAGTATGTTCATTTGTGCATTCCTTTTTACTCAAGCTTCATTTCAGATGGCTTATATGGGTTTGCTTAGGATGAGTTTTCTAAAAGACTTTGATGTTTAATCAAGTCCAAAATGCTATTAGAGGTTGCCGGGCTATATGAGCTTTTGATTGGATTAATTTGCTCAATTTTTTATTTGCTCGAAAAATCTCGCTCGCTCTTTGGAATAGGACCTACAAACTTTAACCTCCACTTTGTAAGTGCTCTAGCTTCCATCATTGGTCGTCATGAGATACTACCCATTTGAGTTTATCATCACGAGATACTACCCATTTGAGTTGGCATCTTGGCTTGTTGACATGCATCACATAATTTCACAAATCCTTTGGCAATGGAAAATAATATTGGCCACCAAATTCCATCCATTAATATTGCTCTTGTTTTGGTTTCATGAGAAAAATGATTGCCAGCTGACCTCAACGTAACCGCGAAACATTTCAAAGCCGAAACATTTCACCCTGAAACGCGGCGTTTCACCACGAAACGTTTCAGTCCAAAATGAGAGCATAGTGAAACGTGAGACCTAAATGTGTGTTTAGCGACTTTGAAACTAAAACTATGGTAGCTTGTTGTTAGTGAAACGGCTTGTGTTTCACTTGGTGAGCGAAACGTTTCAAGGCCCGAAACGTTTCACCTGTCCCGACCTGTCGAAACGCGTTTCATGGTGACGTTGGCTGACCTACATATGCTCGTTCTAAAATTGAAATAGTTTCATGATTCATTTGCACATAGTTTTAATTGTTGATCTTTTTCTCTTTGGTAAAACAGTTTTCTAAATCATTGTGTCATTTTTTGCTTTAATTTTTATTTCTCTTTGGTGAGATTTACTCATGTATTCAGAAAAACGCTTATTGCTCTACCAAATATTGCTCCATTTTGGTACAATGGATATTTGAAACAAATTAGCATGCAATAAATGAGAATTTTTTTTGCATTGAGGGAATTTTTCTACAAAAGCATGAACATATTGTCTCATTGATGACCAATATACCCCTAATAATGTAAGCCTTCTCATGGTTTAGTCTTCCACAAAATGGATCCCAATTACCATGGTATGAGATTGATTTAAGTAGTTGAATTTCTCTTCTCTGCTTATCCACAAAAGAATAAATCCATCCTTGTCTTTCTGAAATAGTCTCCTTCCAACAATTGATACATAGCCAATAGCTCAATCATTTTTGGTTTTATAGGAAGAGGAATTTGGGAGTCTACTTGTGCTATAGACATCAAAGTAAGCACATTTTCTAACCATTGAGGGATCATATATATGGAGAATAGATTAGCATCATTCAAATCAAAATCTCCCTTGAGAGGTTCTCCATAGGTGATCCTAGACAAGTGATAGAACCTTTGATGAGTGGTGTCCCCTTTAAAAATCACTTTTGAATCAAACTTCAATAAAATGATGAACTGTTTGAGTTGACGTCAATTAACCGGAGTTGCTAAAGACCGAAGCTAAATGAATGCACATCAAAGATGAATATGAAGGAGTGAAGATTGGAGTTACACATTTCTCATATTTTCCCAAAATGGCCATGTATTGTAATCTCCCGATTTATTTAGCCATTGTGATAATTGTAACATGTTACGCGCTCAATGACAGCTGCAAGATGTAAAGAATAGGTCAGTTAGTGTGCCTAGGTTGCAAATACAGTAAGTTGTGGAGCCTCAAAGGTCTTGGGCACACCGACATTTCACATTTTAAACCTTATGGCTAAGGTATAAAAGCCAACTTTTGTAAGGGTTTTGTAAGTTTTGGATAATGAAAGTGAGCGTACGCTGCAGTACAGTCTTTGCCGCTTCACCAAATTTAACCTCTCTCGAGCTCCAATCTCCAGTTTCCAAGTTGCTCCAAAAGGGTCGGCACGGCCCCTTCATGGGCTCTTCCAAGTCGCCTTCACAAGGCCAATTCCAGGTTTAGTGCCCTTCACGAACCTCAAATACTCCTCTCAAAGCCGATCACACAAAATCAAGGTCCCCTTGATGTCCGCTCGTGACTTCACCCCCTCGACCTACTTAGTTTTCAACCTGCTCGTCTAGACCTGCTACACTACTCTCTCGTCCTGGTCTACTAGTCTCTCGGCTTGGTCTAGTCCTCTCTCGTCTAGGACTCGCTAGGAGGTCTAGTCACTCGTTCTAGTCTAGTGGAGTCTGGACCAGTGTTAAGTAATTTAAAGGTCTTCGTGCCCAAAGCTTGGGTGGGCTTTTGGTTACTGCATGACACATACAAGGTAGTCAAAAGAGCGACAAAGCCCACTACTAAGTCCTTTGAAGTACTACCACAGGAAGCGTCAACCCTTCTTGCCAAGCAGAAGTCCACCAATCTCATTACCCCTACCTTCCCCCTCAACCAGTTCTACACATCCCCAGTCACCCCCATCAATAAACTTCTCATTCACTGTGTTACAGCAAGCTCTAGGGCAACAAGCTCCTGCACAGACAGCCATGGAGGAGCTCACAAGTTCTGCAGAGGTCGTGGCCTCAACCGAGAAGATGTATACTTAGTACTCTTCCCATCTACCTTGGATGGCTAGCAAACAAGTGGTACATTCAGTTTGCTGAAAACAACTTTACTACTTGGGCCACATTAAGACAACAATTTTGTGAAGCTTTCAGACCAGGGGACTTCCAAGAAAAGGTTATGGATAAGTTGGCCAACCTGATGCTTCAACCCCAAGAGACTTTTGCGAGACTATTGCATAACTCATCACCAGAACAAAGTCTCCGGTCGCCAAGCTTCCTCAGCAACCAAGTGGGTTTATGGTCAAGAAATGGGTAGAGAAGGCTCTTCCAAAGACTCCTAGCAAAAACTCAGAGGGAATCTCCGACCTAATGCCGACGCCAACCTGGAGGAGTTTGTTGCTGCTGCTACTAGGATAGAGGAGGCAATGAAGTTGTTTACCGACTCTTCTCAGGTCAAGACTGCCTCTGTACTCTTGGAAAGTCTATCTAACCCCCTACCTTCTTTACGTAGGGAACTTAAAGCCCTAAAGTTACAACGCGCTCTTCAGGAGGAGAAATCAATCTCTCTTAGATAGGAGAAGTCCCCACATCACGAGGCTTTGGATCAAATCAAGAGAGAGCTAGAAGAGCTTAGGTCTCAGTAGGAGACTAAGGCTATGGTATCGTGTAACTCATGCCGCTCTCCAGGATACCCTCCACAGGACTGCCCCCTTGGCAATACCCACATCACGAGGCTTTGGATCAAATCAAGAGAGAGCTAGAAGAGCTTAGGTCTCAGTAGGAGACTAAGGCTATGGTATCGTGTAGCTCATGCCGCTCTCCAGGATACCCTCCGCAGGACTGCCCCCTTCGCGCTTATTGCCACTTCTGCGAAAAGTCTGGACATGAGACAAGGATTGTTCCTATATCAAGGGATTGCGGCAAATACAACAAAGTCTCGGTCCTACTCTCCAAAAGGGGTTAGCACCGACATCCAACATGGTTTCCCCCTATGGCCATCCAAACTACATGCCACCTTTGCTCAATACCCCTACTGTCCAAGGTATGTCAAGTACTTTTCCGTCTCAAAGTTTTTATCATACTCATGCTCCATCAACCCCTCAGAGCTTCTACACCTCAGCCTCCAACTCCATGCAACAGGAGTAGAGACCACCTCGATCCCCGTTTCGTCCATCAAATCGGCCCATCTTATGTTACGGATGCGGAGAATATGGGCATTTCCAAAGTAAATGTCCTTTACCTGAAGGGTCTCCTCCTTGCCGTCATTGCCCTAAGTCTAACGACCACTTCAGTAAGGATTGTCCCAAGCAAAGGGCATCCTCGTCTTCAGGCTCAACTTAGAACCAATTTCACATTCCCGAAGATCAATCTGATCGCAATGAACACCATCCCTCAACCATCACCTGCTACTCATGCGGTTAGGCCACAACAAGTGGGGGAACCTGCTGGAGTCCTCACTCGGGCACAAAGAGTAGCTCTTGGTCTCAACTTGCCAACAAGTCCATCTCGTCCATCTCCACTTCCCCCCCCTAGTACACCTAACCCAACTGATGAGCAATTCACTAGTGCTAAAAGCCGCCCTCCCTCCATGCAAACTGATATTGATGGGGCCTTTTTGATAGGAAGCCCAGATCAAAAGCACCAGGCCAACAGCAGAAGCCATCTTTAAGAACACCTTTCAGCAAGTGTCACTTTATGACATGCTCCACCTCAATGCAAATCTAAGAAGTACCCTTACAGTCATGCAATCTCTCTACCCAAGTGCACAACCTAGTGGCAGGCATGTCACAACTCGGTGACGTGGCTGCCCATACACACACCCTCTGGCAAGAAATGGTGACATGGCTGGTTGGCTGCAGAAAAAACCCAAAAACAAGTTGGAATGCTGACATGGCATGCTATACGGCAGTTTCCATAAATCGCGGGCAGGTGTATGGAAATTGCTGATGTGGCAGTAGCGTGCGGAGATGGGACAGCTTTTGGCTACGCAACTTTTGGTTGCTTTTTCTACGCAAGAGAACTTGAGAGAGAGAGAGAGAGAGAGAGAGAGAGAGAGAGAGAGAGAGAGAGAGAGAGAGAGAGAGAACTCCTTTTGCTTTATTTTACAAGCAAGAGAGAGAAAGAGCCTTTGGTTTATTTTTATGAGTGCTTTTGATTTTTACCAGCTTTTGGGGCACTGCTTTTAGCATCCCTTGTAAACCTTTATATAGGGAGTTGGGCTCTCACTCATCAAAGCATCTGGACACAGTTTGAGAGTGAGTCCCGGCTACCGCACTCTTGGTACTTTGAACACAGATTAATACAAAAAGAAATACCGAAAGGGGCGCCAATCTTTGGGCCCAATATCTCTAGGCACCGAACTCCGCCGGGCCAATGTCGAATCTGTGAGCTGTGAACTGTTTGAAGTGATTATTTGTGGTGTCGTGGTAGATTCTCGACTTGGAGTGTCCAAGTTTGTTACAAGGCACCTCCCTGTTAAGCCCTCAAAGTCATACATGATTTCCTATCCCGTCGCTCCCCTCGTCGATTACAAGAGTCCTCGTCTCAATGTATCTATTCATGGGCGTCAATTCTCCGATGTCATTGTCGATGGTGGATTTGGCATCAATCTGATGCCAGAGTTCACTATGATGGCGTTAGGTCTGCTGTGTCTGAGGATTTACCCTTCGAGAAGCTTCCACAAGGCGGGTTACAGGAAGAGTATGCTGATTTTCACATAGATCACCGGCCCATGATGTTTCAAAGCTACAACAAGCGGCTCAGTCTTCATCCTCTTATGCACCCTCACCAGTGACACCTCCGGACCCGGTCAGAGAAGTCAACCTAGGCAACCCTGACGACCCTCAGCACATCCTCCTAGCCTCTTGGTTATGGGATCATCCCGCACTACTCGATCAGGTAGTCTCATTTATGCACTCCTTTAGAGATGTTTTTGCCTGGTCTTACAAGGATTTGGAAGAAATCCCACCAGAACTACGTATCCATACTATCCCTCTGGTTGAAGGGGCGAAGCCAGTCAGAGGCCGGGCTTACAAGCTCAACCCAAAGTATGCTGAAGCTGTCAAGAAAGAGCTAGAAAAGATGCAAGAAGCAGGGATCATTGTGCTAGTGGAGCACTCTGAGTAGCTATCACCCATGGTCATCGCACCTAAAAAGCAATCAAATAAAATCCGTGTGTGCGTCGACTACCGTGCGCTAAACAAGGTAACTATCCCATATGGTTTCCCCACCCCCTTCACTGAGCGTGTGCTTGAAGATATGGCAGGACACGTACTGTACAGTTTCATGGATGGCTTCAATGGTTACAATCAATTAGGCATCCATCCGGATGATCAGATCAAAACTGTTTTTGTGACTCCATGGGGCATTTTCATTTATATATGAATGTCTTTTGGGCTAAAAAATGCTCCGCCCTCTTTCAATCGCACAGTATATCTCATCTTTTGTCCTTTGCTTACGGATCATCTTCGCATCTCCAAAGACGATTTTTCAACCTTCTCGGATGCTCAATGTTCGACCTCAGTGGAGAATCTAGAGGAACACCTCGCCCAACTCTCTATCATCTTCCTCAGGTGCAGGGAGGCACGTTTGAAGCTCAATCCGAACAAATGTCACTTTTTAATCACTGAAGGTACATTGTTGGGCCATGTGGTATCTGCTAAAGGCTTAGCGCCAGACCCAGAGAAGATAGTAACTATATTGAGGTTGCCTCCTCCCATCAATCCTAAAGTTGTTCAAAGCTTTGTAGGCAATACAGGTTATCATCGCCGATTCATTAGGATGTATGCCGATGTTGCCCAACCCCTCACCCGCCTGACCAGTGCTGCTGTACCATTTCAATCGTCCACAACTGAAGCTCAAGCCTTTGCTTACCTGAAAAAGCGCCTGACTGAAGCTCCGATTTTGGTAGCCCCTGATTGGTCTCTAACTTTCCATGTACATATTGATGCTAGTCAGACAGCTGTGGGTGTTGTCATCACTCAGCCTACCTAGCACGGAGTTCAATCTCGATCGTCCCGTTCATTATGCAAGCAAGTTGCTCACGGAAGTTGAGCGCAATTACAACACTTCCGAAAGGGAAGGCTTGCCCATTGTTTATGCGCTTCAAAAATTTCGGCACTATTTATTAGGGGTTCACTTCACAGTTATTACTGATCATCATGCTCTTCGTTACTTGCTAAATAAGCCACAAGTTGCAAGCCGGGTCTAGCAATGGCTCCTTCTGTTCCAAGAGTTCAATTTCGAAGTGGTACTTCGTCCTGGCAAACGTCATGTCATGGCCGATCATCTCTCTCGCATTCACTCAAGTGAGGAAGCTACAAGTATTGAGGATGACTTTCCAGATAGAAGTCTATTTCAGATTGATACAACTCCAAAGTGGTACGGCGATGTTCTATACTTGTTATCCACTGGCATGTTCCTAGAGAAAAAGGCTGTAACAATCCCTGTGCTTTATGCATGTCAAACTTGACCTTCTGGCATACCAAGCAACTGCGTACAAAATCGTCCACGACTTTCTTGAGTCTCGGCCAAAAGAAGTATCAGTGGCATTCGGTTAGAACCTTTTCCCTTAACGGCTGTGTAACGCACAACATGGTTTTCTTCATCAAGTAGCCATCTCGAATGGAATATCCCGCTACTACCTCCTTATTCCGTATCCGAGTGAAAATATCTGCAAAATCTGTATCTGTGGCATAGTGAGCGACCATATCTTCGAAGCTCCTATGATGTATCGCGGAAATAGCCAGAACCAACGGCTTCCGAGACAAGCATCTGCCACCAAGTTCTTCTGTCCCTGAACATGGACAATCTGGCAGTGAAACTAGGGAAGCAACCTCTGCAAACTTTCTAATGAAACGCCGGTCAATCACGGAGAGTCTCTATCTTGGCCGAGTCCATGTGCACTCCTACTGTTGAGACGATGTGTCCCAAAAATTGTATCTCGGGTAGGAAAAATTCACTTTTCTTTGCATTAATCACCAACTTGTCATCTCGTAATGCTTGAAAGACCTGTAGCAAATGTTCTCTATGTTCTGCCTCATCCTTAGAGAAGACAATAATGTCATCAAAGAAAGTGTCCACAAAAGATCTGTACTCTCTGAAAATCATGTCCATCATTCATTAAAGGTCGTTGGAGCATTGGTAAGCCCAAAAGGCATCATCAAAAACTCGAATAAACCGTAGGTCGTCCAAAAAGCTGTCTTGTGGACATCTCTTGGCGCCATTCAGATCTGATGATATCCGCTCTTCAAATCGATCCTGCTGAAACAAGAGGATCCCTGTAGTCGGTCTAGAATATCATCGATCCTAGGAATCGGAAATCTGTTCTTGACAGTGATTTTGTTGAGAGCTCTATAGTCAATGCACATTCTCCAAGATCCGTCTTTCTTCAAAACCAACAACACCGGAGAGCAATAAGGTGAAGTACTCAGCTAGATAAGACCCTTTTCCAAGAGGTCTTTCACTTGGTTCATAATCTCTTCATTCTCAGCTCGGCTCACACGGTAAGGTGGCCGGTTCGGTGGTGTGCTTCCAGGTATCAGATCAATGGTATGATCCTCAAGACGAGTTGGTGGCAACTCACCTGACAGGCCCTCAGAAAAGCAATCGGCATGAGTGTGGAGAAAATCTTGGCGTTCTTTTGCTTCGCTTTTTCCCTTTCTTGTCTTCTTCGCTCGAGTCAAAAGAGCTAGAAGAACTGTCAGAAGAAGAAGAAGAAGAACTGGATACTCCTTCAAATCTGACACGCTTTTTCTGCTTTCTTGCCGAGGCAAAAGCAGATGACGACCCAAATAACCCGGGAAGTCAGTTCCTTTCTTCTACTTTTTGTCGTGCTTTTTGGCTTTGTTGGTTGCGTCAAAAAGCTGGGTAATCCATTTATCAACCACCTCTTCTAATTCTTGCTCTGTAAACATCCTCGGAGTAGGAGGTTTCTTGAGTGCTGGTTTGAGGGGTGGTTCTGTGGCCTTCCACCACTAAGAGTACACTTCGTCGAAGGATGTCTGTGTCAAAAATTTTGCAAATTTGGGATCCTTCACAATGTTGCTCATCATCTTTGTCGCATCGTCAACCGATTGTCGACGCTTCATCTCTTCAATCTCCGCCTGAGTAGGCCGAGGCGGGCCATACTCCTCGTGAGAATCTTCTTCGTGATCTCTTCGCGCATCCCTAGATGCACGGGAAGTTGATTGATCCCTGTTTGAATCCATAATTGTCGCCAGAAAAAGGATCGGATTTCCCGGTAGAAGAGAAATCGATCGCGCTCTAATACCATTGTAACAAACTTGGACACTCCAAGTCAAGATTCTATCGCGACACAGGAAAGATTTACTTCAAAACAGTCCACAATTCACAATTGATTCGACACGGCCCGGCGGAGTTCCGTGCCTAGACATATTGGCCCCAAAGACTGGCACCCCTTTTGGTATTTCTTTTTGTATTAATCTGTGTTCAAAGTACAAGAGAGTGGGAGGGGTCTCACTCTCAGACTCTGCGTCCAAATGCTCTGCAGGGTGGGAACCCTGCCCACTTATTTATAAGTTTACAAGGGGTGCTAAAAACAGAGCCCCAAAGCTGCCAATTAAAAGCATTCAAAAATAAAGCAAGGTGTCTCACAAGCCTTGATTGGTAGAATTAGAGCAACTTGTCAAAAAGCCTTTGCGTACAATTTTGCAGCCCCGGTTTGCGTAGGAAAAAAGCATCCATACACTGCCGCTAAACACGCCGCAAAACGTGGGGATCCGTACGACAGTGCCACGTCAGCAAGACAACGTAAATCCGGAAAATCTACCACGTCAGCATTTTTGCCGCCAGAGGGAGTGCGTGTCTGATGTCACCATGCCACGTCACCAGTTTGTGACAAAAACACAATTAACAATGGCAATCTGAAGTACTACACAAAGAGAGTGGGTATGAATTTTACCGAGAGAGCTGGTATAAAGAGAAGGGTTATAGAGTGACCCAATATCCACACTCAAAAAACGATGGGAAGAAGAAGAAGAAGGAACTCTGTGCTGTTGAAAAGAAGAAGTGAAAGAGAATTACTGCGTAGAAAAAGCCTCCTAATGACCCATACTGTTTTACACTGAGAGCTCAATTTGATGAGAAAGTTTGATTAGAGAGAACCCTATTTTGAGGGCCAACAGTGTGAAGACGAGACAATACAAGGCAATACAACAAGGTAGTCCAATCACATGGAAAGAATGAGTTGATTACAAGAAGTTTAGGATAAAACAAGCACCCCAGTTACAATGGTATATCGAAGGAGGAAATGTGGGGACACCGATAGGCATCGCAGAGACTAAGAGTTCTGAAGGACATCATCATAACACATGCTCTGGTGAGAGGGTAAGTGAAAGAAGAAAGAAAGGAGATGCTGGAACTTACACTAGAGGCAGAAAGTTGAAACACCTACAGATGGCTTACTAAAAGGGATAATAGCATTTGATTCGGGAGCCAGTTACCAGCGGCAAGGGAACACCTTCCGAAGTCAGTAATTGGACCGCGCCCTGTGGCAAAATCTCTTGTGCCATGAATGGCCCTTGCCAAGCTGGGACCAACTGTTGCTTCTTTCTGATATCTAGCTTGATACAGTAGCACTAGTGATCCTTTCATTATTTTTGGCTTACAAAGATGGTGATCATGCCATGCTTTGCGATGAACCTACACTGCTTGCAGCGCGTACGAAGCTAGCCTGCGGCTTTCATCCAACATGGAGAGACGAGACAGATTGGCAGCCCTGCGGCTTTTATCCAACATGGAGAGACGAGACAGATTGGCAGAGGCAATCCCTGCTGTGACACGGAGACTACCCACCCTAGCGGAGCCGAAGTTGAATTCAAAAGGGGCGATTGCTTCTAACCCAAAAGCCAGTTGAAAAGAAGTGTAGTTCGTAGTCGCTTTGTAGGAAGTGCGATACGCCCAAATAGTGCCGATGATTGCTTGAGCCCAAGAAGCTAGATGCAGATGACAAGCCTTGCGAAGTAGAGCAATGAGAACTTTGTTGGTGCTCTCTGCCTGCCTATTTTCTCTGGGATAGTAAGAGCACGACTTGCGATGGAAGATTTTGTAGTTGCCTAGCAGTGTGGTGATCATATCATTGACAAAATGGCTCCCCCTGTCACATGTAATGTCACGATTGTGACGTATTCTTTATGTTTGTATTACCTTCCTCGCTTGGTTCTCTTGCAAATACGAAGATGTGCCAGATCAGAGACCCCTGTTCTCGAAAGCATGTGTCTCTTCGCCCAAGAGTCGCACCTATTCGGTGAATAGTCATGCCTCTTCAGTGAATGGCTGCACCTCTACGCCAAATGGTCACGACTCTAGAGCAGAGAGACACGACTATTGGCCTAGGGTCATGTCTTTTGACCTATGGTCAAGTCTCTTCATCGTGTCTTTTCAGATTCTATATAAGAACGCCCTTCTAACACATTTCAATCAATCAAATACATTCAGTCTCTGAGTCTCTTGTTCTCAAGTTCTGTTTAGAGTTCCATTTTCATCTAAGTTTAAGTATGAATAAACACACATAGTAAGCGTGTTCTTCACAGTGGTATCAGAGCAAAACTTTTCCCGTGCCTCTGGACTTGGCGTCTACCTAACTTCATTGTTACCTACCCTTCCCGCAATCCTCACCTTGTGAGTTGTACGGTAGCAAAGAAAGGATGGTGCCCAATTATTTTTTTTCGAGAAAAAGATCCTTCTATTAGTTAATGAAACTGCCCATAGGGCTACAACCACCTCTTCAAGAGAGGGCTACAACAACAATGATGGGGAGACTCTCCCAATGAAAAAACACCATATGTACAATGAGGCTAAATCAAGAAATGGGAGGAGGGAAAAGCCACACGGATGGACGGTAGGGCCATCTGAGTACACCCTGGACCATGGTGAAAAAAGGCCCAGGACGCCAGAGTCGAAGGAAAGCCTCTCGGCGCTCCCGCATGCGGTCGGAGGTGCCCTGGAGTCTCTCGAGTTGTTCTCTGAGAGTATGGATCAGGTCTAGCCACAGATCGAGAACAGTCTTTGCTGGTGGTACAGGGCGAGCCTCAAAGATGCAGAAGCAGTGGGCCAGCCAAATAACCAAAGTGTCAGGCCACTAATGAGCTCCCAGCACTCCTCTCTCTCACTGCACCACTCCTGTGGAGTAAGCTCTATAGCAGGCCCCTGCATCACTATCATCCTGTTGGTGAAAGATAGCTCAAACTGAAGTGTCGGGCCCGTGAGAGTGGACCAAGCAGCTGCCCCCCAAGTGTATTTTCGAGCCGTGGAAAGAGTAGGCATCAACCGAAGAACACGAAGCCACACCTGCTGTGCCAAAGGACAGTCCCAAAGACAGTGACGTCCACTCTCCCACAAGATGGTCGCAAGCTGCACATGCAGCCGAGAGACCAGAATGAACAAGCCAGCTCCCAACTGCTGTAGCTCTGTGTGCGACAAGCCACTGAAACAAAGTGACTCACCTCGGTTGTCTAGAGTCCCACAACCTCTCCCAAAAAGCTGCCAAGAACTCAACTGTGAGACCCTCCTCATGCCAATGAGGTGATGCAGCAAGGCGAGCCTGTCTCTGTGCTGCCAATATGTGACGTCCCAATCGAATAGTGTCCTGAAAGAAAGGGACACCTGGGTGGTCTGCAGAAGAGAAAGGGTCCCTCCAAAGCCAATCTCCAAGATCCCACTGTACTCGTGCTAGGGGACAGCTCTCCCAAGCCCACAATCTCCAGTGACCAGTCTCAAGAGCTGATGGGTCAGGATCAATGACACAAGTCCTCCCACAGGATCCCACCACTCGGATCCTCTAAAAACAGCACTCTGCCACCTGCGGGGCCTCTACTGCAACTCGCTGTAAGCGTCCCTCACCCTGTAACACGAAAAACAGGGAGGGTACAGTCTTTGAGCAAGCCCAAACTGAGATGAGAACCTTTAGTCGCGTGAAGGCTCCCATCCATCTAGGCGCTGCTGGCTCGAGAGGTGTGAGCCACTCAGCTAGTACTACCTTTGAAATGTCCTGGCACATGCTCTGCACCCCTCTCATGCCCTGTAGCTGAAAGCCCAGCAAACCCTCTAACAAGCCTGAAAACTGTAACCAGTCACCTAAAGAGCGTGGTGGACCTGCTGCCATGGGACCCCAGGAAACATGAGGCCGACTACCAACCAAGTGGCCTCTCTAAGTGCTAACCATGGGGTTCCAAACAAGGGGCTGTCTCAGGCGCTCCTCCGTGCAAGTATGCTGACGCTGCTCCAGGCCTCGCCGCAAATGCTCCCAAGATCGAAGCAGACTCACAGCGAAGCGGTCCTCCAATCTCCTGCTCAAGCCAACTCTGCGCATCTCTGTGAAGATCCATCTCGTCAAAGGTCGCCAGGGGCCTCCAGCCTGAGGCACCCTAGCACGAAGCCGTTGTAACAGGAACTCCTTCCAAGGCTCCTCACCTGAAAGATGTCCTCTGACAATGAACTTCCTAAGAAGGGCTCTGCTCTGCTGTGCTGGGTCTATGATCCCAAGCCCTCCCTGAGAACAAGGAAGAGTTATGACCTGCCAAGCCACTTTGGCCCGGGCTATCTAAGTGTACCGCCCTGACCAAAGGAAGTTCCTGATCAGCCTCTCTACTTGGCTGATACAAGAACTCGAGAAGATCCAACAAGAAGTGATGTACCACATAGTAGCCAACAACACCTGGTTGGCCACTACAACTCTGCCTGCCAGAGAAAGTCATGCATAGCTCCAATGCAACAACTTCCTCCTGATGGACAGGAGGCGGGGAGCAATCTGCTGCTCGGGAGACAAGTCCAGCTAGCCCGACAACCCAAGTGCCAAATTGCACTCCTTGGGGGAATCCACCTGAAACCCTCACCTGGCATCCAATCGGGCATAGGAGCACTACCAACCGAGAAAGGCATTGTCTTCCTCCGGTTGATCAGTGCGCCAGATGCACAACAGAAGGTCTCTAGAGCCTACTCACACCTGTGAAGGTTGGCCTCCTGGCCATCCAAGTACAAGGCTAAGTCGTCTGCAAACTCAACGTCCAGTAGCTCATCTCCCCGAATAAGAAGTCCTAAGCCCCGTAAACCAACCTGCTGTGACACCAAAAACCTGCTCATTGCCTCAGCATAGAGCAGAAAGAGAAAGGGGGCAAGAGGGCAGCCTTGTCTAACCGAACTTTTTACTTTTTTGGGCTAGAGCCGACAAGCCAGCAAGAAATTGCCTTTGATTCGCGTGCACGCAAATAAGTCAAAGACAAGTTATCTTGCGGACTTGCGGACTTGTGGACAAGGGGAAAAGCGCCTCCATGCCGTATCATGGCATGTCAACGGGGAATGGAAGCAAGTTTAAAAAGTCTTTTCATGCCATTTTAGTCAGTCCATGTTCCCTTGTTAGTCACCCCACTCGAAGGTAACGTCGAGAAACCACCAAACGAATTCAGTGATGCAATTAAGGACCAAGGCCGAGAGAGAGGGACGAACACTGTAGCTCACAAACTGTGTTGAATCTTGCCCAGGTACTCCGGGATTTGCGCCCGGTAGAAAAAGGCCCCCTTCCAGCGGATGTCCGATAGGACTGCTATACCCAAAGTGGGCGTCGGCTCTAAGGAGCCATCCCGATCTGGCCAACCATGGTCATCAAGGCCCGCTCGGAAAGCCCCTGGACCATGTTAGGCGAGACCGCACCGTACGCAATGACTACAAGCCCTACGAGCTTCAAACACCCTCACAGGCCAGAGCATTGTAGTATCGCGGTACGGCCCCGCAAAGGAATGCTGCAACGTTATCCGCATAGGCACTCCTTAGTTCGGTCCACGACGACCATTATGGGCCCCACGGGGGACAAACCAACCTGGCAATCGCTTTCTGCTAATCTCCCCCCCCCCCCCCCCAGGAGTAACACTTCTGTATCTTCACCGCTAGGATTGTTTAACAGCCAGCATGTTCCAAACAGGGTCGTAATGAGTTTCTGAGATTGTCCAGCTCAGGGCACTGTATCAACATGTGAGTAAGTGACCTTGCGCCTTCTTCCAATCCGCATAGCGGGCAAGTTCTAGACTGTGTGGAGCTCGCTCGCTGTTGTTGTTCGACTCCCCTTGCTGCGCCATTGCTAACCCCCCCCCCCGCCCCCCCTTGCCCAGCGCAGCCTCCCACCCCCGCTGTCCCTGCTCGCCCCCCTGCTGCCCCCCCCCCCCCCCCTCGGTCCCGTTCACGCTGCCCGCCCGCTGCCCCTGCTCGCCCTCTCTGCCGCCCCGCTGTGGCAATCGCTTTTTGCTAATCTCCCCTCCCAGGAGTAACACTTCGGTATCTTCACCGCTAGGATTGTTTAACAAGAGTCTAGCATATTCCAAACAAGGTCGTAATGAGTTTCTGAGATTGTCCAGCTCAGGGCACTGTATCAACATGTGAGTAAGTGACCTTGCGCCTTCTTCCAATCCGCATAGCGGGCAAGTTCTAGACTATGTGGAGCTCGCTCGCTGCTGTTGTTCGACTCCCCTTGCTGCGCCATCGCCCCCCCCCCCCCCCCCCCCCCGGTTCGCGCTTCCCGGCCGCTGCCCCCACTCGCTCTCTCTGCCGCCCCGCAGTCCCTGTTCACTCGCCCGCTGCCTGCCCCCCCCCCCCCCCCACCTTCGCGCTTCCCGCCCGCTGCCCTTGCTCGCCCTATCTGCCGCCCCGCTGCCCCTGTTCGCTCGCCCGCTGCCCGCCCGCTGCCTCCTATTGCACCGCCTTATGCCCCCCCCCCCTGCCTGCTTTCCTTTTTCGCCCGAAGCTTTCTGCATTTTGGGTAGTGCCGCACTGACTTCTTTGGGGCAGTGTTGGGCGCACTTATTTGCAGATTCTCTCCGCCGCCAGTTCTTTCGCCACAGCAGTAGACACAGATGGAGGCTCCAACTCCGCCACAGAGGGACTCGTCCGAAGCCCCCTCGCCTGACCCGGCTGAGCCCACCATTCGACTTGCTCTTTCGCTGACACAGCAAGCGAGCCTAGCCGTAGAGGTAGAGCGATTGCAGGCGACTTCTGTCATCTACAAAATTCTCGGCACCCGACCTAGCAGAGCAAGGTTGTGTGACCTTCTCCGCGCCCGCCTTCTCGCAGAGGTGGGCAAGATATTGGACGTACACATACTCGGACGAGGTTACTATCAGATCGAGTTTGAGACCTCCGAGATGGCGTCCAAGGTCATCGCCATGAGTCCACTGACCATCCGAGCAGCACGTGCCCACTTTTGACAGTGGAGATGTAACCAGCCTGTTAACTTCAAAAAGGACGGTAAACTTTACTTCAAACCTTGATTTAGCTTTCACCCATTATTAGTCGTCTATTCTACCTGTGCTATAATGACACAAGAGAGGGGAATGGGATACAGATGCTAGAATGCATCTGTATGCGAGTCAGACACCAGATTGGCCCCTAAATAGGCGCCCCTTTCGGTATTTCTTTATTCTTTAAAAGAGGGAATAAAAGTTGTGGTTCCCTACAAGCTGCCCCGCACAATCTGGGCTGAATTTCTTATGTTCTGGCCCGATTTCAGCAGCATAACTGTACTAGGACCCTTCACAGTCAGTATCCCCACGCATTAGATGACTTTCCCGACGCATACGGACACTTTGCAAGACCTGGCGAGAATCTGCAGCACGCTGAATTCTCTGTTTTCTGCCCTGAAAATGCGTCAGATCACCTGTACAGCGGTCTCCTCGCGTCCCCGAACCTCCTGGGGGTATTAGGGTCCGTTTAGGGCCAAAACCCTGAACCTGCAAAAATACACAGCAGGCTGTAATTCACTGTTTCGGGCTCCGTTTCGCGTGTTGGTCGCATCCATAGCAAGTCCTCGAGCTCCCGCACCTGTAGGGCTACTTGCCCTTTGAATTGGACGGGATTTCGCACGCGATACCTCTCCGAATTCACCTGTACCTGCGGGGGATTAGCCGCTAGCTAATCCAGTACCTGTGCAAGAGGCTCTTGCCTCGGCAATCGCGCATGAACCCACACAATTGTACATTGGTCAATTGAAAAGCCCACTAGAGGGGCATAACATAATGCCATAGGGGTGAGAGAGAGCAGTGAGAGGTGTGCAGGTCATGACATCCTGCACTTCACTGTACATAGAGGGTAAGCCAGCACTCCATTGAAGCTCTCCCACCTGTGACAGCACTCAAAAACCAGCTCACAGCTGAAAATCACGTTTTTGCCTTCTCTTTAAGTAGTAAACTGGCCTCAGAGTGCCAAGTGTCACTCATTTGTGCATTTTCCCGCTTTAGACCCTCGGGTCTAAAAATATCTCACCTGCAGCCTCTGTTGATTTGGCCACAGAGTAACAAAATGATCCCCATGTCAAACTACACGTAATGACGCGAAGACATTTTGCCGTCCAAAAATAGCAGTCCCTAAAATTTAGGAGTTTCTGCCATTACATTCTTCTAGGTCATCTGACCCTCTTTGTACACTTCAACCACACCCAGAACTGAAATGTAGACTATGTAGCAAAGGATTCCGCTTTGGCTGGCCAATGACCCCACTTTGGCTAACCATAGTCCTTGTCCAACCTTCGTGCTCTTTAGCACTCAGGCCTAGACTCTCTCTGAACAGTTCAACACTGGCTATGCAATGCAGGGCAGTTAGATTTCCAGAGGGGTGTTTCCAAAAGGTAAAACAAACGAAACTCCCCAAAGAAAGAGAAAATAAATAGAAATGGAATTACCACTAGCTGGTGACAGGAGACATGGTTTCGACCCTGCTTCGGATGTTGTAGTAGAGGAGACAGACATCCCCATCTCTGTCTGCTTTCCGGGTTTGTGGAGGGAGTACTTACCACTTCTGTCCAAGATAGGCTCAGCCATTGGGGCTGTCCAGGAGACACCTCGCACGACAGCCTCAGTAGCTGCCAAGGCGGCTGGCATTCCCTCAGTTCGCGTTTTGGTCAGAGACACTCCCACACTCCCGAAGCTTATTCTTCTGCCTCGGGTGAGTGGGGGTTGGTTCAGACAGAGTGTGGAGTATTCGGGCCTCTCGAACCAGTGCTTCATTTGTCGACAGATGGGCCATCTATGTCCACGGCGGAGGCCTCGACCTACACCACAGCCAGAGACACAGCGCACACAGGCAAAGCCACCCTCTGAGCCTGGGGCTCTAGCGGAGGAGGGATGACAGCAGGCCCATGGTAGACGACGACAGGGGACACAGCGTCAACTTGGCACTCTGAGTGGTCCTCAGGCACCTACTCAGCAGCAGTGGGTTCCCATGGGGAACCATTTTGGTCCTCTAGAGCAGGATGAGGACCCTGCCCCAGCCCCCACCCCAGCTTCACCCTCGACAGTCCCTCCCCCCCCCCCCCCCCCCCCCCCCCCCCCGAGTTCCCTCCCTCTTCCTCATCCTCCCCCCCGCCTCCTACTCCAACCGCCTCTTCCCCCCGCCCCTCTACCTCTGTCGCTCCCTCCCGCCGCTCTTCTCCACCGCTCCCCCAGCTCCCTCTCCCCCCCCCTCCTACTTCAGTTCCACAGTCGACCCAGGGGGCAGGGCCTTCTCCTGCCGCTAGGAGATCTCTTGGCAGCGCCTTTGCCACGAGTCGCTTAGCGAGAGAGGGACAGCCTTTCCTGCGGCCCCCTCTGCAGGTACAGACATCTTCCCTTGCAGCTATCCCTCGAGGTCTGACGAGCATTGACATCCGGCGCCGATGGAACTTCTTCGACTACGGCTTCACTCGTTTTCTCGGCGACCCCTCAGCAGACCATGAGGTAACCTGCTTCAGGGTCCATGTTCTGTTCCTTGCCGCTAGGGGGACAGAGGCCTTGGACTCAGCAGTTGGCTTCTCCTTCCCCCTCTGTGGCAGAGACCAGACAGAGTGGACTCTCGACTCAGTGTTGGGATGGTTACACACACACGTCCTAGAGTTCTCTCACCACATGGGAGAACTAGGAGTTACAGACATACTCCAAACTCTGTGGCCATTGGCCAAGTTTGCGGTGACACCTCCAGACTCAGCAGGATGTAGACACATTGTGGTTTACTTCTTTGCCGATACACAGTGCTTACCATGCTATGTATACATTCATGAGGACTCCAAGACAAAGGAGGTTGCTTTACGTACGGCTCGCTCTGCTTGGGCTTGCACCAGGCATTCGTTGCAGTCACGCCTATCTCGAGGACGCTCGGATGCGGATTACTCCCCATCCAAGCCAGCCTCGAAGATAGCCCGTCTAGCTATTGCGACAGCATCTGTTCTCTCTCGTTCCCCATGAGGATCGTCTCATGGAACGTGCAGGGACTAGGTGGGCCCCGGTTTCAACGTCAGCGGGGCCGACTACGTCAGGAGCTTCAGTGCTGCCTTGTTATGCTCCAAGAGCACCATCTGTGTGAGATCCGCTTTAGACGTTGTGGTCAGCTCTTGCGTGGACGATATGATACTTTTTGGTCAACTGCTTTTGGACCTGGAGGCATCCAGGGTGGGGTATGTATGACCATTGCGGACTCTTTGCAGCAGGCCATTTTGGGAAGAGGGATTATTGTGCCAGGCAGGGCTCAGTGGATTACTATGCAGGTTCAAAGTGGCCTAGTGGGTTTCCTGAACATCTATGCGCCCAATGTGACAAGTGCTCGTACAAAGTTTTGGTCACAGATAGTTGAGTCTCTGCCGCACGCAAAACATTGGTGCATAGGAGGGGACTTCAACATGCTGGAGGACCCTTCTGACAAAATTGGTGGTAGCCATGCTATTGTGCATGGAGTTGAGTTGACAGCTTGGGAGAGGTTTTGTATGACTTTGAGGGTTTCGGATGTTTGGCAACACTCTGGTTTTGGGAGGCCCCCAGACAGCCTTGCCTTCTCTCGATCGGACCGCAGTGTGAGAGGAGTGAATCTATCGCGGATAGATCGCTTCTACACTAGTGACCACTTCAGTGACTTGGGAGGGACAGTCGGCATCCTGGCAGGGACCTCCTTCTCGGACCATGCACCAATGATCCTCACAGTAGCAGACAAGCAGAGGAGTGGGAGCACGATGCTTCGCATCCCAGAGAGGGTCTTGTTGGACTCAGCACTCAGAGAGAGGGTAGAGGCTCTCTGGACAGAGGGCTTGGACAGGCAGGACTCTCCTACTGACAAAGTGACCTCAGGCCTAGCTCAGATTAGTCGTTTTTTTCTCCAGGAGTCTCTGGCTCGCCGGGCTGCAGCGAGAGAGGAGGAGCAGCGTCTCAAATGGGGCATTGCTTCGTTACAGAGGATGCAGGAGCAGCATCCAGAAAGTCCTTGGTTGGAGGAGCAGTTACAGCAGGCTCGACAGGAGCTTGTAAGTACAGAGGAAAGGCAACATGAGTTTGCTTTCCACCGACACGCATCTCAGTGGACCCAAGTGGGCGACAGAGTGACTTGTGCTTTCTTTGAGGCAGTGGAACCTCGGCACTGCATGCCAAGGTCAATCAGTTGCGGAGGCCCGACGAGTCAGTTGCTTCTGAGCCCGAGGATATGCGTGCAGTTGCTACTCACTTTTACCGTGAGTTACGGTCTGCAGAGTCCCAGTCAGAGCGTCAGGATGCATGCAGGGAGCAGGTTTGGGCACAGATGCCCTGCCTTCTGACTGAGGAGATGCGTCAGAGGCTTGAGCTGCCACTTCAGCTTGAGGAGCTGCACACGGCTCTTAGGGCCCTCCCCCGTGGTAGTTGTCCAGGTGAGGATGGGTTGACTTCCAGTTTTTTCTTGGAGTATTGGGACCTGCTTGGCCCAGATCTCTGCAGTGCTTTTCAGTACATTTTGCACACAGGAGTGATGCCTGACAGCATGAGTGAGGGCCTGATCTACCTCATTCCCAAGGAGGGTGGCTCCTTGGATGAGATTCGACAGTGGCGCCCCATCACCATCCTCAACTCAGCCTACAAAATTCTTGCCAAGGCTTTGAGTTTGATGATTCAGCCACTTCTAGAAAGCGACCCAGACAGGTTTTGTCAAGGAACGCAGTATCCTTGACAACATCTTTACTTTTTGGGAGGCTTCTGCCCTGGCACGGCTCCGTGGTGAGGACCTCGTCATTCTTCTTCTCGATTTTAAGAAGGCATACGACACAGTTGACTGGGACTTTCTAGAGGGCACTCTACGCAGGATGGGCTTCTTAGATGCTTGGATCAGAGGGGTGTCAGCTTAGATGCTTGGATCAGAGGGGTGTCAGCTTTGTAAAGACAAGCTCATAGTCAGGCACTCTTCGCAGGAGGTAGAGGTGATCGCTTCATGCCTACATGCTCGGTCAGACAGGGCTGTCCTCTTGCCCCCTTCGTCTTTCTGTTCTATGCGGAGGCGATGAGCAGGTTTTTGGTGTCGCAGCAGGTTGGTCTACGAGGCTTAGCACTCCCTATTCGGGGAGATGAGCTACTAGACACTGAGATTGCCGACGACTCAGCCTTGTACTTAGATGGCCAGGAGGCCAACATTCACAGGTGTGAGCAAGCTCTGGAGACTTTCTGTTGGGCATCGGGCGCACTGATCAACTGGAGAAAGACAGTGGCTTTCTCGGTTGGTAGTGCTCCTGTGCCAGATTGGATGCCAGGAGAGGGTTTTAGGTGGATTCCCCTAGGGACTGCAGTTCAGTACTTGGGCTGTCAGGTTGGTTTGGACTTGTCTCCCGAGCAACAGATTGCTCCCCTTCTCTTGTCTATCAGGAGAAAGTTGTTACACTGGAGCTCAGCACGACTTTCTTTGGCTGGCAGAGTAGTGGTTGCCAACCAGGTGTTGTTGGCGACTATGTGGTACATCACTTCCAGCTGATTCTTCTCGAGTTCTTGTATCAGCCAGGTAGAGAGGCTGATCAGGAACTTCCTTTGGTCAGGACGTGACAGTCAGATAGCCCGAGCCAAGATAGCTTGGTAAGTCATCACTCTTCCTTGTCCACAGGGAGGGCTTGGGATCATTGATCCAGCACAGCAGAGCAGAGCCCTTCTTGAGAAGTTCATCGTCAAAGAACTTCTTCCAGGTGAGGAGCCTTGGAAGGAGTTCTTGCTACAACGGCTTTGAGCTAGGGTGCCTCAGGCAGGAGGCCCTTGGCAACCTTCGACCAGATGGATCTTTACAAAGATGCGCAGAGTTGGTTTAAGCAGGAGACTGGAGGACCGCTTCGCTGTGAGTTTGCTTCGATCTTGGAAGCACTTGCGGCGTGGCCTGGAGCAGAGACAGCCTACGTGCACGGAGGAGCGCCTACGGCAGCCCCTCGTCTGGAACCCCATGGTTAGCACTCAGAGAGGCCACTTGGTTGGTAGTCGGCCTCATGTTTCCTAGGGTCCCATGGCAGCAGGTCCAGCACACTCTTTAGGTGACTGGCTAGAGTTCACAGGTTTGTCAGAGGAGGTGCAGGGTCTCCAACTACAGGGCATGAGAGGGGTGTAGAGCATGTGTCAGGACATCTCAAAGTCAGTTCCAGCTGAGTGGCTCAGGCCCCTCGAGCCAGTAACTGTCACCAGCGTGTGACTACTATCTATCCTTTTTGTTGATTTCTTTCTTATTATCTATTTACTTTCACTTTTTGGAAACACCCCTCGGGAAATCTAACTACCCTGCATTGCATAGCTAGTGTGGAACTGTCCAGAGGGAGTCCAGGCATGAGGGCAAGAGAGCACTAAGGTTGGACAAGGACTATGGTTAGCCAAAGTGGGGTCATTGACTAGCCAAAGTGGAATCCTTTGCTACAGAGGCTACGTTTCAGTTATGGGTGTGGCTGTAGTGTACAAAGAGGGTCAGAAGACCTAGAAAGATACAATGGTAGCATCTCCTAAAATTTAGGGAACTGCTATTTTGGGACCTGAAAATGTGTTTGCGTCATTACCTCCAGAATGACAAGGAGAACATTTTCTTACTCTGCCGTGAAGTCAACTCGGCAACCGGTTGGGAGATTTTTAGGCGGCAACCCCGAAACGGGAAAATGCTTGTAAATGCGCCAAGTGGCACATTCTGGTGCACTTTCCTCATGCAACAAGAAGTGGCGCTGATTTTTAAGCTGGGAGAGGCTCATTTTCAGATTTTGTCACAGGTTAAGAGCTATGGAGTGCTTGCTTTCCCTCCTATGTACAGTGCGGTGCCAGGAGTGATGCCCTGCACGCTACGCACTGCCTTCTCTCTCCCCTATGGCAGTATGTTATGCCCTTTTAATTTGACCAATGTACAGTTGTGTGGGTTCATGCGCGATTGCCGAGGCAAGAGCCTCTTGCACAGATACTGGATTAGCTAGCGGCTAATCCCCCGCAGGTACCGGTGAATTCGGAGAGGTTCCACGCCAGAAATCTCGTCCGATTCAAAGGGCAAGTAGCCCTACAGGTGCGGGAGCTCGAGGACTTGCTACGGATGCGACCAGCACGTGAAACGGAGCCCGAAACAGTAAATTACAGCCTGCTGTGTATTTTTGCAGTTTTGGCCCTAAACAGTCCCTAATACCCCCAGGAGGTTCGGGGACGCGAAGGGACCGTTGTACAGGTGATCTGGCGCATTTTCGGGGCTGAAAACAGAGAATTCAGCGTGCTGCAAATTCTCGCCAGGTTTTGCAAAGTGCCCGTATGCGTCGGGAAGGTCATTCAATGCGTGGAAATACTGATTGTGAAGGGTCCTAGTACAGTTATGCTGCCGAAATCGGGCCGGAACAGTTGAAATTCAGCCAAGTTTGTGCGGGGCAGCTTGTAGGGAACCACAGCGTTTATTCCCTCTTTTAAACAATAAAGAAATACCGAAAGGGGTGCCTAAGTTAGGGGCCAATCTGGTGTCGGTCTTCTCATACAGGTGCAATCTAGCAGCCCGTATCCCTTTCCCCTTTGTTGTGTCTTGAAAGTACAGGTAGAATAGACGACTAACAATGGGTGAAAGCAAATAAGGTTTAAGTCTAAAGTCTACCGCCCTTTTTGAAAGTACAGGCCGGTTTCAGTAGCACCCCGGTGTGGATGGGAGCCTTCACACGAGAGTCAGCGTCATTGTCTTTGGGACTGTCCCTCAGCCCAGCAGGTGTGGCTACAAGTTCTTCGGCTGATGCCTGCTCTCTCCACGGCTCGACAGTACACTTGGGGAGCAGCGGCTCGGTCCACCCTCTCTGGCCCGGCACTTCAGTTTGAGCTATCTTCCACCAGTAGGATAATAGTGATGCAGGAGAGGCGACCTACACTCCAGCCTGCTACAGAGCTTACTCCACAGGAGTGGTGCAGTGAGAGAGAGGAGTGTTGGGAGCTCATCAGTGGCCTGACACTTTGGTACATCTGGCGGCCCGTTGCTTCCACATCTTTGAGGCTCGCCCTGTGCCACCAGCAGAGACTGTTCGCGATTTTTGGCTAGAGCTGATCCACACTCTCAGAGGAGAGCTCGAGGGACTACAAGGCAGCTCCGACCGCATGCGGGAGCGCAGAGAGGCTTTCCTTCGACTCTGGCGTCCTAGACCTTTCTACACCATGGTCCAGGGTGTACTCCGATGGCATTACCGACCACCTGTGTGGCTTTTCCCTCCCCCCATTTCTTGATTTAGCCCCATTGTACATATGCTGGTTTTTTCATTGGGAGAGTCTCCCACCATGGTTGTTGTAGCCCTCTCTTGAAGAGTTGGTTGTAGCCCTATGGGCAATTTCAGTAACTAATAGAAGGATCTTTTTCTTGGAAAAAAAAAAAAGTTCTAGACTGTATCCGCTCAATCTTATCCTTAAGCATTAAACCATCCACTCTTGCTAGTAACAAGACCTTCTCTTACATCCCACCAAGGTTCTTTCCAATGCTCTGCCTAAAGAGGTATTCACGCGCCAAGAGGGGCACCAGTCTTTGGGGGCCAATATCTCTAGGTACGGAACTCCGCCGAGCCAATGTCGAATAAATTGTCAACTGTGAACTATTTTGAAGTGGTTATTTGGTATTGTCACAGTAGATTCTTGACTTGGAGTGTCCAAGTCTGTTACAGTGGTATCAGAGCACGGTCGATTTCTCTTCTACGGGAAATCCGATCCCAATTTCTTTTCCCGGGCACCTATGGCTTCAAGCAAAGATTAGTAGACTCCCTCTGCATTCAGAGATGCGGGAAGGGGTCACAACGAAGATTCAGGCAAGGAGTATGGCCCGCCTCGGCCTGCTCAGGCGGAGTGTCAAGAGATAGAGCGTCAACGATTGACCGGCGACGCAACAAAGACGATGCTTAATTTTACCAAGGACCCGAAAATGGCAAAATATATGCGCAAGACCTCTTTGGAGGAGGTGCACACGCAATGGCAGAAAACCACAAAACCACCACGAAAACCCGCTCTCAAGAAACCTCCTACTCCTAAGAAGTATACAGAGAAGGAATTAGAAGAGGTGGTTGATGCACGAATTGCTCAGCTTTTTGACACACAAAACAAAGCTAAAAAGCACGACAAAAAAGCAGAAGAAAGGCATTGACTTCCCAGGTTATTTGGGTCGTCAATCTACTTCTGAAAAAGCAAGAAAGCAGAAGAAGCGTGTTCGATTTGAAGGAGTACCCAGTTCTTCTTCTTCTTCTTCTGACAGTTCTTCTAGCTCATCTGACTCGAGCGAAGAAGATAGAAAAGGCAAAAAGCAACACTTCGGAAAGGGCAAGAAAAAGGCAAAGAAGTCTAAATCTCGCCCCGTGATTGATAGTTCAGACTCTGACGACAGCAACTTTTATGCAAAGCAGAAGAATTTTTATAAAGCCAACCAGTATGACTTTCTGGAAGACAAAAGCAAGAAAGTCCGAGAGTTTAAGGAAGGTGGACAGTCAAGTAAATTTGACACATTTTCTGGTTATAGAGATGTTTCGAAGGCTTTGTCTTTTGTATAGCAGTTTGACACTACTTTCGCAAGAGGGCGTTACTCAGAGCACTCTAAGATTCGGTGAGATGTCTCTTACTTTAAGGGGAATGCTCGAACTTGGTGGTCCACGCTTCCCTTAAACAAGACTGCGCCAGTTAAATGGATGAAATTCAAGAGGCTTTTCTTCTTCGCTGACTCGAGAGTATGAACGCGATATACGAAATGCTTAAAACCATCTTCGGATGACCAAGAAGGATACAGTGGACGCTTATTGCGAGAGATTTTGGAGCTCTTTTCTACCCGTCTCTTCATTTAAGAAGATCTCGTTCAAGGGACAGATTGAGCGGTTTACCTTGGGTCTTCCTACAGAGATCTAAGATCACTGCTTGGAACAAAAGTCAGCTTCCATTCAGGAGTTGATGAGTCATGCGAAACGGGGTTTTGCCATTCACTCTAGCACTCTCACCTACCCCACAGATGAGATCATCACACAAAGAGTCGAACAAACTTCGAAAAATGAAAGTAGAAAGAGAAAGAGCAACCCAAAACAGAAAGATAAGGATGCACGACCCAAGCTTACTCCTCAAGAGAGGGCTCTCTACATAAAGGAGTGGAAGTGCTTTGAATGCGGGGAAACTGGGCATATCTCCGCGAAGTGCCCTAACAAGGCACCGAATGAAAAGGATGAAGAAAGGCCAAAAAGTTCCAAAGCAGTTGAGAGACGTGGCAGAAAAGGCAGATAAAAAGCAGAACTAGTACCACATTGCGTAGGGCCTAACCGAATCAAATGAATCAAAGTACAAACTATGCCGCTTTTTGGGCAAAAGGAAAGAACAGGAAGCTCTTTTGAAGGAGCCAAGGCCAACTGCTTTTGAATTGGCGGCTCGATTTAGAATTACCTCCGATAGGCTGAGGCCACAGGCAGAGGTAGTTCGAGTGGCACCCGGACGGGATGTTTCCATTACACCGAGCATTGGCAAACTTCGCTTGCGATGACAAGGTTGTTTAGGGCGCGAGGAGTTTTACGTATTTGCCTTGGAAGGTTGTGACATTCTACTCGAAATCCCTTGGTACTACAACAACAATGCCGTGGTTGACTACCGGGCCGAGAAAGCGACTTTGACAAATGAAGGGCTCAGAGATTGTATACTATTGATCTGATGCCAGGAAGCACACCACCGAACTGGCCACCTTACCGTATGAGCCGAGCCCAGAACGAAGAGATAATGAACCAAGTGAAAGACCTCTTGGAAAAGGGTTTTGTCCACCCTAGTACTTCACCGTATTGCTCTTCAGTGTTGTTGGTTTTGAAGAAAGACGGATCTTGGAGAATGTGAATCGATTATAGAGCTCTCAACAAAATCACCATCAAGAACAGATTTCCGATTCCTAGGATCGATGATATACTTGACAAATTACAGGGATCCTTGTGTTTTAGCGGAATTGATTTGAAAAGTGGATATCATCAGATCCAAATTGCGCCCGGAGACGTCTACAAGACAGCCTTTCGGACGACTCTTGGGTTATTTGAGTTTTTGGTGATGCCTTTTGGCTTAACCAATGCTCCTGCGACATTTAACCGGATGATGGACACGATTTTTCGAGACTACAGGCTATTTGTTTGCACTTTCTTTGACGACATCATTGTTTTCTCCAAGGATGAGGCAAAACATAGAAATCATTTGCTTCAAGTCTTTCAGGCATTACAAGATCACAAGTTAGTGATTAGTGCAAAGAAAAGTGAATTTTTTTTCCTACCAGAGATACACTTTTTGGGACACATTGTGTCAGCAAGCAGGAGTGCAAATGGATCCGCAGCCAAGATAGAGACTATCCGTGATTGCCCCGATTTGAAGAATGTCCAAGAAGTTAGAAGCTTCTTGAGACTGTGTTTGTACTACAAGCAGTTCATTAAAAAGTTTGAAGAGGTTGCTTTCCCTTTGCAAATCTTGACACAGAAAGGAGTCCCTTTCTCGTGGGGACCCACAGAGGTGACTGCCTTTCAGACTTTGAAAGAGAAATTGACTACGGGACCAGTTTTGACTTTGCCGGACTTACAGAAGTCATTTGAAGTATATTGTGATACTTATGGTCGTAGTCTGGATGCGGTCTTTATGCAAGAAGGCCAATGTCATTGCCTATGAGAGACAATTGTTCTCAAGGCCGGAATTGAGAGCACAGATTTGTGAGAAAGAGCTTTTGGCAGCTATCCATGCTCTTATTCAGGGGCGACATTACCTACTCGAAGCCGATTTTACGGTTTTCACAGATGATGAGAGTTTACGCTACTTCTTGTCACGGAAGCAGCTATCGGAAAAAGCAGATGCGGTGGGCAAACATCTTGTCACGGTTTATGTAACCGGCCTGTTCAATCCAAAAAGGGCGGTAGACTTTACTTCAAACCTTGATTTAGCGTTCACCCATTATTAGTCGTCTATTCTACCTGTACTTTTAAGACACAACAAAGGGGAGAGGGATATAGGTTGCTAGATTGCACGTATGTCCCCGCACACATTGATCTAGAGGTACATAATCTCATCTTTATCGGTGAATGCCTATATTTATGGGTACGAGAAATCTACACACCCACGTCTACATGACAGTACATGTAGTGGACCAAACCCCTTTGCCTCTTCTCTAGCTGTAGCAATTCACAGCATCTTAACATCTCTTTACAGTAGATCCTTGTTTGAGGGATTACTTAGCACATTACATGTTGGCCTCCAATTTGAGTATCATGCCATTGAAAGCTTTTCAACTTAAGATCTCATCCATAGAGAGGAAGAGAGGGATCACGGTTCGCCTAACTCTAATTTTTTCCGTAATCCTAAAGATAGACTTTAATATAAAAACTAAATCTAGAATGAAAAGTGGTGGGTCTCAACACCCAATTCTTCTTAATATAATGACATAGAGTGGACAAGTGGTGGACCTTTTCTTCTCTGTATGTTTCAATAGAGTTAGCTTGGACAAGTGGTGGACCTTAGAACTAGATCCCCATTTGAAACATATCATGGGAATTCCAAGTGGTGAGAAAGAATACCATTTTAAATATAACCTTATAAGTTGGACAAGTTGGGGACTTTAACACCCAATTCTTAATATAATAACATAGAGTTGACAAGTGGTGAATCTTGAAACCATAGACTCATTCTACTAGAAATAATAGATTGGACAAGTGGTGAGAAAGATATCCTGGGTTTAGGGTATTTTAATGAAGCCTAGCATCTTGGAGACACGGTGCTGCTTGCTTTATTCCATGTTTCAATGGAGCCTATCTTTAAGAAATGGTGGAGCATCCTTCTCTCCATGTTTCAATGGAGCATAGCTTGGACAAGTGGTGGACCTTTGCTTCTCTCTACGTTTCAATAGAGTTAGCTTGGACAAGTGGTGGACCTTGGAACCAAACCCTCATGTTAAACATATCATGGACATTCCAAGTGGTGAGAAAGAATACCATTTAAGATATAGCATTATAGGTTGGACAAGTGGCGGACCTTAACACCCAGATCTTCTCAATATAATAACATAGAGTGGAATGAATCTTGAGACCAAACCACTCATGCTACTAGGAATAATAGGTTGGACAATTGGTAGACCTTGAATTTAAACCCCCTTGTACAAAGTATCTTGGGTTTAAGGTATTTCATTAGAGCGTAGCATCTTGGAGACATGGTGGAGCTTGCTTCTCTCCATGTTTCAATGAAGCATATCTTGGATAAATGGTGGAGCATGCTTCTCTCCATGTTTTAATGGAGCCTAGCTTGGACAAGTGGTGGACCTTGGAACAAAATTCCCATGTAAAACATATCATGGGAATTCTAAGTGGTAAGAAAGAATACCATTTAAGATATAACCTTATGGGTTGGACAAGTGGTGGAACTTAACACCCAATTCTTCTTATATTAATGACATAGAGTGGACAAATGGTGAATCTTGAGACCAAACCACTCATGCTACTAAGGATAATAGGTTTTCCATGTTTCAATGGAGCTGAGCTTGGACACATGGTGGAGTTTGCTTCTCTCCATGTTGATTTTGGAACTAGCTTGGATAAGTGGTGGAGCTTTGCTTTACAAGTCTTCATAATACAATAACGTATAGGTTGGTTACATGGTGAATCTTAAGGTTATACCTCCCATTTTACTAGAGATGATAGGTTGGACAAGTGTTCAACCTTCTATCATTTCTCCATACTTATATTAGACAATTAGTAGACCTCGAATCTCTCCATGTTGTGTAGAGCTAAGCTTGGACAAGTAGTGGACCTTGCTTCTTTCTTCCCTTAGTTTACTAGCTTAAAAGATTACTATGTATACTTGCTTAGATCTAGCTTGAACAAGTGGTGGACCTTGTATTCACACAAACTTAATCCATTACAAAAAAGTATATGCTAAAATAACATTTGGTTTTTTTTTGTTTGAGGAAAGATGGCTCCAAAAACACAGGTTGCAAGGGTTGTTGTCTCAGTTAACTATACTTGCAATGATCTTAGGAAATGGTGTTTGGACATACATGGTATAGAGGGTGCACAATTTCATAAGGTGCATCTATTTATTGCCAAAAAGGAGAATGACAGCTTGTTTGAAGATGTTGGACAAGTTGTGGAAGCATCTATCTCTGTAGGTGATAGTCATCGGGAGGTGGAATGCATTGACATTCTAGTTCCAATGAATCTAGAATTTCAACTATCTCCAGGAGCATATGCATTGGGGCGCGTGTCTAGAAACAAAGAAGAGACAATGTTTTCTCGAGGATGGAAGTTTGCAGAATCAAATCCAAATATCACAACAGATCAACTTCAAAGCTCCATCATTGCCACACTACAACGAAAAAAGGTGAAAGCTTCACGACCACCATCCACAAACAAGCAAGCAAAAGTGCAGAAAGTAAGAGCTAAGCGAACTAGTAACATTTTGGATGTAGACAATGCATCTTTGGCATCCTCATCAACAGAGGGTTCAATGTCAAAGATGGGAATTGTGGATCCAGATGTTTTAGAAGCCGAGGCCATGAAAGGACAAGAAAAAGATACAGGTGGAATGAATAAGTACATAAACTATTTTCTTTTCCAATATAGGGAATTTGATATCCCTATTCAAAATTGTTGGCTTGCTTCTAAGTCACTATAATGCACGTATTATGAATAAAAAGCAGGCTGAAAGTGTGTTATTTGGATTTTCACGGAGTACGACCAAGCCTGCAGCATGTGCAATCAAGCATTCCTGTTCGAAATGCAAAGTCAAAGAAGGGAACTCCTTTGACAATAGAAGAGGTAGAAGAGAAAAAAATTAAAGATTATCATTATTGGATTCTTGATAGGCAGCATTCAATCTATGCTACAAAAGTTTTGCTTCACAATAAACAAAACAACAAAGAGATATTTGAAAGACTGATTGGCGTGTACAAATTTAGAAAGGCTCGCATTGTTATGAATGCTCCTCCATTTTCTACAACTGCTATATCTGCCATTGCAAATGAGGAGGCTCAGACATTGTATGTCAAGCAACCTTACAGCAATATATTGAGATATTTACGGAGTCAATGGATCTTCTCAGGACGACCACCAAAGGCAGCAAGTGGAATTGCAGAGGGACATGCATCTCGTGCCGGATGGATCAAGTTATTTTTTTTGTCTTTCTGATATTCTTTAATTAACAAATCTTGCTCAGTAGTTTAATTATTTCTCTATTTCTTTTTAGGCTTTTCTTCGATTGGTAAGAGTAAGTGCAGCAGCAAGTTGGATTGCTAAACAGGCACACATGGTCACGTACTCTGATCCAATTTATGACTACTGGTTAGAAACCATTGAAAGGCTAGAAAGAGGAGAAGAAGAAACCCCCAACAACTGTATTTAGATACCTTTGTGGCCTTAAGGAATCAGATGTAAAGACTATTCTAAATTTATACACGCCAATCAATCTTTCAAATATCTCTTTGTTGTTTTGTTCATTGTGAAGCAAAACTTTAGCAGCATAGATTGACTGCTGCCCATCAAGAATCCAATAATGATAATCTTTAATTTTTTTCTCTTCTACCTCTTCTACTGTCAAAGGAGTCCTCTTCTGTGACTTCGCATTTCGAACACGCATCAAATATGCACATACTACAGGCTTAGTCGTACTCCGTGAAAATCCAAATAACACACTTTCAGCCTGTTTTTTATTCATAATACGTGCATTATAGTGACTTAGAAGCAAGCCAACAATTTTGAATAGGGATATCAAATTCCCTATATTGGAAAAGAAAATAGTTTATGTACTTATTCATTCCACCTGTATCTTTTTCTTGTCCTTTCATGGCTTCGGCTTCTAAAACATCTGGATCCACAATTCCCATCTTTGACATTGAACCCTCTGTTGATGAGGATGCCAAAGATGCATTGTCTACATCCAAAATGTTACTAGTTCGCTTAGCTCCTACTTTCTGCACTTTTGCTTGCTTGTTTGTGGATGGTGGTCGTGAAGCTTTCATCTTTTTTCGTTGTAGTGTGGCAATGATGGAGCTTTGAAGTTGATCTGTTGTGATATTTGGATTTGATTCTGCAAACTTCCATCCTCGAGAAAACATTGTCTCTTCTTTGTTTCTAGACACGCGCTCCAATGCATATGCTCCTGGAGATAGTTGAAATTCTAGATTCATTGGAACTAGAATGTCAATGCATTCCACCTCCCGATGACTATCACCTACAGAGATAGATGCTTCCACAACTTGTCCAACATCTTCAAACAAGCTGTCATTCTCCTTTTTGGCAATAAATAGATGCACCTTATGAAATTGTGCACCCTCTATACCATGTATGTCCAAACACCATTTCCTAAGATCATTGCAAGTATAGTTAACTGAGACAACAACCCTTGCAACCTGTGTTTTTGGAGCCATCTTTCCTCAAACAAAAAAAAACCAAATGTTATTTTAGCATATACTTTTTTGTAATGGATTAAGTTTGTGTTAATACAAGGTCCACCACTTGTTCAAGCTAAATCTAAGCAAGTATACATAGTAATCTTTTAAGCTAGTAAACTAAGGGAAGAAAGAAGCAAGGTCCACCACTTGTCCAAGCTTAGCTTTACACAACATGGAGAGATTCGAGGTCTACTAATTGTCTAATATAAGTATGGAGAAATGATAGAAGGTTGAACACTTGTCCAACCTATCATCTCTAGTAAAATGGGAGGTATAACCTTAAGATTCACCATGTAACCAACCTATACGTTATTGTATTATGAAGACTTGAAAAACAAAGCTCCACCACTTATCCAAGCTAGTTCCAAAATCAACATGGAGAGAAGCAAGCTCCACCATGTGTCCAAGCTCAGCTCCATTGAAACATGGAAAACCTATTATCCTTAGTAGCATGAGTGGTTTGGTCTCAAGATTCACCATTTGTCCACTCTATGTCATTAATATAAGAAGAATTGGGTGTTAAGTTCCACCACTTGTCCAACCTATAAGGTTATATCTTAAATGGTATTCTTTCTTACCACTTAGAATTCCCATGATATGTTTTACATGGGAATTTTGTTCCAAGGTCCACCATTTGTCCAAGCTAACTCTATTGAAACATAGAGAGAAGCAAAGGTCCACCACTTGTCCAAGCTAGGCTCCATTAAAACATGGAGAGAAGCATGCTCCACTATTTATCCAAGATAGGCTCCATTGAAACATGGAGAGAAGCAAGCTCCACCATGTCTCCAAGATGCTATACTCTATTGAAATACCTTAAACCCAAGATACTTTGTACAAGGGGGTTTGAATTCAAGGTCTATCAATTGTCCAACCTATTATTCCTAGTAGCATGAGTGGTTTGGTCTTAAGATTCATTCCACTCTATGTTATTATATTGAGAAGATCTGGGTGTTAAGGTCCACCACTTGTCCAACCTATAATGCTATATTTTAAATGGTATTCTTTCTCACCACTTGGAATGTCCATGATATGTTTAACATGAGGGTTTGGTTCCAAGGTCCACCACTTGTCCAAGCTAACTCTATTGAAACATAGAGAGAAGCAAAGGTCCACCACTTGTCCAAGCTATGCTCCATTAAAACATGGAGAGAAGGATGCTCCACCATTTCTCAAAGATAGGCTCCATTGAAACATGGAATAAAGCAAGCTCCACCATGTCTCCAAGATGCTAAGCTCCAATAAAATACCCTAAACCCAGGATATCTTTCTCACCACTTGTCCAATCTATTATTCATAGTAGAATGAGTCTATGGTTTCAAGATTCATCACTTGTCAACTCTATGTTATTATATTAAGAATTGGGTGTTAAAGTCCCCAACTTGTCCAACCTATCAGGTTATATCTAAAATGGTATTCTTTCTCACCACTTGAAATTCCCATGATATATTTTAAATGGGGATCTAGTTCCAAGGTCCACCACTTGTCCAAGCTAACTCTATTGAAACATACAGAGAAGAAAAGGTCCACCACTTGTCCACTCTATGTCATTATATTAAGAAAAATTGGGTGTTGAGATCCACCACTTGTCCAACCTATAATGTTATATCTTAAATGGTATTATTTCTCACTACTTAGAATTCCCATGATATGTTTTACAAGGGGGTTTTGTTCCAATGTCCACCACTAGTCCAAGTTAGGCTCCATTGAAACATGGAGAGAAAGATTCTCCACCATGTCTCCAAGATGCTAGGCTCCATTGAAATACCTTAAACTCATGATATTTTGTACATGGGGGGTTTACATTCATGGATTAGTCTCAAGATTCACTAAGAGTTCACTCTATGTCATTATATTAAGAAGATCTGGGTGTTAAGGTCCAGCACTTGTCCAACCTATAAGGCTATATTATCCTAAATGATATTTTTTCTTACCACTTGAAAACCCACGATATTTTGTACATGGGGGGTTTACATTCAAGGTCCACCACTTGTCCAACCTATTATCTCTAGTATCATGAGTGGTTTGGTCTCAAGATTCACCACTTTTCTTACCACTTGAAAACCCACGATATTTTGTACATGGGGGGTTTACATTCAAGGTCCACCACTTGTCCAACCTATTATCTCTAGTATCATGAGTGGTTTGGTCTCAAGATTCACCACTTTTCCACTCTATGTCATTATATTAAGAAGATCTGGTTGTTAAGGTCCACCACTTGTCCAACCGATAAGGCAGCTCATAAAAGCCAAAAGAATGTAAAACCCTTGTGTTGTGCCTCTAAAACTCTATCAGATTGTTGTGGCTACAAGGATGGTCCCCTCCTCCAACCAATCTATCTCTAAGCATCATCTCATGGCATTTAAGGCATGAGGGATGTTAACACTCACAGAGGATTGTGGTCACGGGCAGATTGAACCAGTGCCTTAGATACCATGAGATGGAGCAACTTGTGAGGAATTGGCCTAGAGGGCAACCGTAGAGCATAGTTACAAGCAGTTAAGAAGCACCTCAAGATCAGCCTAAGGAGCCCAAAGATAGGCTAGTATAGTAGCCTTTGGACTCTTTGGAGATTTAGTCGTAGGTGCCTCTTACAGCAAGTACTATTGCGAGAGCAGGAAAGTGAGTATCTTCAATTAGCTAAGGAGTTTGATTATTTAGCAAGTTTTGCATCACCGGCAGATGTCTCAATATCCATGATTTCGCCTTCTTATTGCTGTGTGTGGTCCCTGGAGATTTGAAAAGTTTTCACTGAGAGATTAGCCACTATGTATCTAGATGTCTTTCCTGCAGTTGTGTCACAAAGCGACGACATGACTACGGACAGCAGAAACCCTAAAATTCCTTCAAACCCTAATTTTTACCAAAAAAAACCCTAATTTCCGTAAATCGCGGAGGCTATAAGAAAAATAAAAAAAATATTATAATGATGAACGACGCAAATCTTGCTTTTTCTCTACGCAATGAGAAAGAGAGAGAATGCTTTTGCTTTCAAGTTTTGACTCTCTGTGAGAGAGAGAGAGGAGTTTCTTTTAATTTGAAGCTTTTGGGGCTCTGCTTTTGGGCATCCCTTGTAACCTTTAAATTAGTGGTGAGGGCCTCACTTCTCAGAGCATCTGGACGCAGAGTCTCAGAGTGAATCCCGACCCACTCTCTTGTACTTTCAGCTGATTAATATAAAAGAAATACCGAAAGGGGCGCCAATCTTTGGGGCCAATATCTCTAGGCACGGAACTCCGTCGGGCCAGTGCAAATCTATTGTGATTTGTGAATTGATTGAAGTGGTTATCTGGTGCTGTCGCGATTGATTCTTGACTTGGAGTGTCCAAGTCTATTACAGTGGTATCAGAGCACGGCCGATTTCTCTTCTACGGGAAATCCGATCCCCAATTTTTTTCACGCGGCACCTATGACTTCACGCAAGGATCAGTCAACTCCCTCTGCATCTGGAGATGCGGGCAAGGATCACAACAAAGATTCCGGTAGACAGTATGGCCCGCCTCGGCCTACTCAGGCGGAGCGGCGAGAGATGGAACGTCGTCAGTTCATCGGTGATGCAACGAAGATGATGCTCAATTTTGCAAAGGACCCAAAATTTGCAAAATATATGAGCGAGACGTCTTTTCAAGAAGTGCATGAGCAGTGGCAGAAAACGACTACACCCACTCTCAAGAAACCTTCTGCTCACAAGAAATATTCAGAGAAGGAATAAGAAGGGGTGGTTGATGCACGGATTGCTCAGCTTTTCAACATGCAAAAGAAGGACAAAAAGCACGGCAAAAAGCAGAAGAAAAGGCACTGACTTCCCGAGATATTTGGGTCGTCAGTCGACTTTTGACAAGGCAAAGAAACGGAAGAAGCGTGTTCGATTTGAAGGAGTACCCAGTTCTTCTTCTTCTTCTTCTGACAGCTCTTCTAGCTCTTCAGATTCGAGCGAAGAAGACAGAAAAGGTATAAAGAGAAGCAAGAAACAAAGCTTCGGAAAGGGCAAGAAAAAGGCAAAAAAGGCTAAATCTCGCCCAGTGAGTGACACTTCTACAGAGGACTCGTCTACAGACAGTTCAGACTCTGACAACCGAAACTTTTATGCGAACAAGAAGAATTTTCACAAAGTCAACCAGTACGACTTTCTCGAAGATAAAAGCAAGAAAGTCCGAGAGTTTAAGGAAGGTGTCCACTCGATCAAGTTTGATACTTTTTCAGGATACTCAAATGCTTCGAAAGATTTGTCTTTTATACAACAGTTTCACATCGCTTTCGCGGGAGGACGCTATTCAGAGCACTCCAAGATTCGGAGAGCTGCCTCTTACTTTAAGAGGAATGCTCGTACTTGGTGGTCCACGCTTCTTTTAAACAAGACTGCGCCAGTAAAATGGCTGAAATTTAAGAAGCTATTTATTTCTTCTTGGTTAACGCAAGAATATGAATGAGATATACGAGCTGCTTGGAACCATCCTCGGATGATCAAGAAAGACACAATCAATGCTTATTGTGAAAGATTCTGGAGCTCTTTTCTACCCGCCTCTTCATTCAAGAAGATCTCATTCAGAGAACAGATTGAGCGGTTTACCTTGGGTCTACCTACAGAGATCCGAGACCACTGCTTGGAACAGAAGTCAGCTTCTATTCAGGAGTTGATGAGTCATGCGTAGCGGGGCTTTGCCATTCACTCTGGCAGTCTGCCCTACCTCACAAATGAGGCCATGACACAACGAGCCGAACAGACTTGTGGGAATGAAAGTAGAAAGAAAAAGAGCAACCCAGAGGAAAAGGATGCACGACCCAAGCTTACTCCTAAGAAGAGAACTCGCTTCATCACAGAGGGGAAGTGCTTTGGATGCGGGGAACGTGGACATATCTCCGCGAAGTGCCCTAAAAAGGCACAGAAAGAACAGAATGATAAAGACGACGACAGGCATGAGAGTTCGAGAGCAGCTGAGGAACGTGGCAGAAAAGGCAGATAGAAAAGCAGAACTGGTACCACATGGCGTGGGACCTGCACCGAATCTAATGAATGAAAGTACAAACTTTGCCGCTTTTGAGGCAAAGTGAAGGATCAGGAAGCTCTTTTGAAGGAGCCAAGGCCAACTTCTTTTCACTTGGAATTGGCAGCTCGATTTGGAATTACGCCCGACAAACTGACGCCACAGGCGGAGGTAGTTCGACTGGCACCGGGATGGGATGTTGCCATTACACCGAGCATTGGAAACTTCGTTTGCAAGACAGGGGTGTTCAGGGCACGCGAGTGACGTTCTACTCAGGATCCCTTGGTACCAGAAGAACTACGCCGTGGTTGACTACCAGGCCGAGAAAGCGACTTTGATAAATGAAGGGCTTTGAGATTGTACTTGATGAACTTCAGTTTCTTACTCATTCTTTTGGGAGAGAACTGAACGATGGATAAAGGTTGAATATGTTGTGACCTGATCAAAAGAACGCCAAGATTTTTCTCCACACTCATGCCGATTGCTTTTCAGAGGGCCTGAAGATCAAACCATTGATCTGATACCTGGAAGCACGCCACCGAACCGGCCACCTTACCGTGTGAGCCGAGTACAGAATGAAAAGATTATGAACTGAGTGAAAGACCTCTTGGAAAAGGGTCTTGTCCAGCATAGTACTTCACCGTATTGCTCTCCATTGTTGTTGGATTTGAAGAAAGACGGATCTTGGAGAATGTGTATCTATTATAGAGCTCTCAACAAAATCACCATCAAGAACAGATTTCCGATTCCTAGGATCGATGATATACTCAACAGGTTACAGGGATCCTCGCGCTTTACCAGGATTGATCTGAAGAGTGGATATCATCAGATCCGAATCGCACCGGAAGACGTCTACAAGACAGCGGACGACTTTTGGGTTATTTGAGTTTTTGGTGATGCCTTTTGGTTTAACCAATGCTCTTGCGACATTTAACCGGATGATGGACAGGATTTTTCGAGAGCACGGGCTATTTGTTGGCACTTTGTTTGATGATATCATTGTTTTCTCCAAGAATGACGCAGACCACAGAGATCATATGCTTCAGAGATACTGTAACATACTTGGACACTCCAAGTAAAGAATCAACAGCGACAGCACCAAATAACCACTTCAAAACAATTCACAGACCACAATAGATTTGCACTGGCCCGGCGGAGTTCCAAGCCTAGAGATATTGGCCCCAAAGACTGGCGCCCCTTTCGGTATTTCTTTTTATATTAATCAGATCAAAGTACAAGAGAGTGGCTAGGGTTTCACTCTCAGACTCTGCGTCCAGATGCTCTGAGAAGTGAAGCCCTCACCACTTATTTCAAGATACAAGGGATGCCCAAAAGCAGAGCCCCAAAAGCTTTTAAAATAAAAAGCATCAATTCATCGGATGCCCAAAAGCAGAGCCCCAAAAGCTTTTAAAATAAAAAGCATCAGTACAAGGGATGCCCAAAAGCAGAGCCCCAAAAGCTCATCTTTTTTTTTTTCAGCCTCCGCGATTTCCGGAAATTAGGGTTTCTTGCAGAAATTAGGGTTTGCAGGAATTTTAGGGTTTTTGGCAGAAATTAAGGTTTCTGCTATTCGCTACGTCATCACTTTGTGACATACCCCGCTCTTGAAAGCATTGTAATCGACCGCGATTACGCCTGTAAAACCGACAAAATCCATAAACCGTCTTAGCAGACACTAACTGTTAGTACCTACGTACTAGGAACACACATCTAGCACATGTAAAAAATCGACAGTCACATCACAGGACATCACCAGACATCACAGAACATCACATGACATTCAACATTCATTCGGATCTTAGACCATGATTTATCGGCAATGTAGCTAGCAATCACATCTAGGTCCAATCAGGACCTCATCGATGTCCGATTGACTAACCCCTATTGCAACCATGTCTATTCGAGATCAATCAAACCAAAATGCTACAGTCATTTCGGCTATCAGTTCCTGCACTCACAAGAAGTCAAGAACAAATCAGTATCATTATCAGGAATTCCATTTCATAAAGTCATCCAGCAGAATACTGTTAGCTCTCAGTATCCCTGAAGCTCAAAGAGACATCAGTGACTTTAGTATCAAAATCGAGGCATCTGTTGACAAGGGAACGGAGTGACTCCCCTCTTGTGCATCCCACTGCACCAGATCTCCGGCCAAGCTGAATTCTGGGTTCCGTTTGGAGTAGACTATGCTAAATCAAAACATCGAGGTAAAGTTTCACAATCCGAGGAGTATCTGCTAGGTCCTCCTCCTCCATCCACTTCGCATCAAATGCAGGAAAGTTCTTGAACTTAACCAAGAACCGCCTTCAGACTTCACCTTTCTTCGTATCATTATGTGCCAAAATCTGTTCAGGAACAAGGATCTCCTCCTTTTCTTCCACTTCGGGTTGCTCATCAGGCTCCATATCATCAGGCACATCACCCTTAACAGGTTTCAAGAGACTCACATGAAATGCATTGTGAATCCTCCAAGTATCTGGCAGTTTCAATCGGAAGGAGACATCATTTATCTTTTCAGTGATCCGGAAAGGTCCGTAGTATCGCATACTAAGCTTTGGAAAAAGCCTCTCCTTTCCCTTTTTCTTTCGTAGGCGTGCCTTCTCAAAACGTAAGAGCACCCAATCATCCTCCTTCAATTTCAAGTCGCGACGATGACAATCCGCTGCCTTTTTCTGTCGTTCTTGAGACTCCTACAAAGTCTCGCGAACCTTGGCAATAGCCGTATCCAAATCTCGCGAATATTCATGCGCTTCAAATATCTAATCTTTCGTGCTCAGGAAGGATGGAACCATCGCAGCACTTTCAACAATCTCACATGGCGTCTTCCCCATTGAAGAGTGTATCGTGTTATTGTAGGCAAATTCCACCAAAGGTAAGTTCTTTTCCCATTGAGTCTTCTAATCCGAGATACAAGACTTCAATAAATCTAAAACCATTGAATTGGCAATCTCAGATTGCCCGTCACTCTACAAGTGGAACGATGACGAGAACTACAACCGCGTCCCAACGTTCTCCCCAATTGCCTTCCAAAACAAACTCATAAATCTGGGGTCTCTGTCGGAGGCAATCGTCTCAGACGTGCCATGTAATCGGAAAATCATCGTGATCATTCTGTGTAATCGGGAGATCAAAAATGAAATCCATTTCAATACTTTCCCAGGGGCGGGTGGGTATGGGTAAAAGGGTGTAACAATCCCTATGTCTTATGCCCATCAAACTTGACCTTCTGGTATACTACTGCGCACAACTCTTCCACGTCCTTTTTGAGTCACGGCCGAAAGAAGTATCTCTCTACCCCTTTCATGGTGGTAGCAAATGCCGCGGTGCCCGTAAAAGGTGGACAGTGGCATTCAGTCATAACCTTATCACTCAACGGCTGTGTAACGCACAACATAGTCTTTCTCATCAAGTAACCTTCCCGAAGGGAGTATCCCGCTACTATCTCCCCATCCCGTATCCTTGTGAAAATATCTGCAAAATAGTATCTGTGGGATACTGATCGACCATATCCTCGAAGCTCCTATGATGTATCGCGGAAATAGCCAGAACCAACAGTTTCCGAGACAAAGCATCTGCCACCACATTCTTTTGTCCCTACACATGGACAACCTGGAAGTGGAACTGTGACAAGATGTTCGCCCACCGCATCTGCTTTTCCGAAAGCTGCTTCTGTGACAAGAAGTAGCGCAAACTCTCATGGTCTGTAAAGACAGTAAAATCCGCTTCGAGTAGGTATTGCCGCCACTGAGTAAGAGCATGGATAACCGCCAAAAGCTCTTTCTCATAGATCTGTGCTGTCATCTCCGGCCTAGAGAACAAACGGCTCTCGTAAGCTATGACATGGCCTTCTTGCATCAAGACCGCACCCAGACTACGACCACAAGCATCACAATACACTTCAAATGACTTCTGCAAGTCCGGCAAAGTCAAAATAGGTCCCGTAGTCAATTTCTCTTTCCATGTCCGAAAGGCAGTCACCTCTGTGGGTCCCCACAAAAAAGGTACTCCTTTCTGTGTCAAGGTATGCATAGGGGAAGCAACCTCTGCAAACTTTCGTATGAACCGCCTGTAGTACGAACACAGTCCCAAGAAGCTTCTAACTTCATGGACATTCCTCAAATCGGGCCAATCACGGACAGTGGCCAGGTCCATTTGCACTCCTGCTGCTGACACAATGTGTCCCAAAAAGTGTATCTCTGGTAGGAAAAATTCACTTTTCTTTGCATTAATCACTGACGTGTGATCTCGTAATGCCTGAAAGACTTGAAGCAGATGATCTCTGTGTTCTGCCTCATTCTTGGAGAAAACAATGATGTCGTCAAAGAAAGTGCCAACAAATAGCCTGTACTCTTGAAAAATCCTGTCCATCATCCGGTTAAATGTCGCAGGAGCATTGGTTAATCCAAAAGGCATCACCAAAAACTCAAATAACCCAAAAGTCGTCCGAAAAGCTGTCTTGTAGACATCTCTCGGCGCTATCCTGATCTGATGATATAAACTTTTCAAGTCAATCCTGCTAAAGCACGAGGATCCCTGTAACCTGTCGAGTATATCATCGATCCTAGGAACCGGAAATCTGTTCTTGATGGTGATTTCGTTGAGTGCTATAATCGATGCACACTCTCCAAGATCCGTCTTTCTTCAAAACCAACAACACTTGAGAGCAATACGGTGAAGTACTAGGCTAGACAAGACCCTTTTCCAAGAGGTCTTTCACTCAGTTCATAATCTTTTCATTCTGTACTCGACTCACACGGTAAGGTGGCCGATTCGGTGGCGTGCTTCCAGGTATCATATCAATGGTTTGATCTTCAGGCCCTCTGAAAAACAATCCGCATGAGTGTGGAGAAAAATCTTGGCGTTCTTTTGATCAGGTCAAAACATATTCAACCTTTATCCTAGGTTTAGTTCTCTCCCAAAAGAATGAGTAAGAAACTGAAGTTCATCAAGTACAATCTCTAACCCCTTCATTTATCAAAGTCGCTTACTCGGCCCGGTAGTCAACCACGGCGTAGTTCTTGTGGTACCAAGGGATCCTGAGTAGAACGTCACTCGCGTGCCCTGAACACCCCTGTCATTGCAAACAAAGTTTGCCAATGCTCGATGTAATGGCAACATCCCATCCGGGTGCCAGTAGAACTACCTCCCCCTGTGCCGTCAGTTTGTCGGGCGTAATTCCAAATCGAGCCGCCAATTCCAAGTGAAAAGAAGTTGGCCTTGGCTCCTTCAAAAGAGCTTCCTGATCCTTCACTTTGCCCCAAAAGCGGCAAAGTTTGTACTTTCATTCATTAGATTCGGTGCAGGTTCCACGCCATGTGGTACCAGTTCAGTTTTTCTATTTGCCTTTTCTGCCACGTTCCTCAGCTGCTCTCGAACTCTCAGGCCTGTCGTCGTCTTTATCGTTCTGTGCCTTCTTAGGGCACTTCGCGGAGATATGTCCATGTTCCCCGCATCCAAAGCACTTCCCCTCTCTGATGAAGCGAGCTCTCTCCTCAGGAGTAAGCTTGGGTCATGCATCCTTTTCCTCTGGGTTGCTCTTTTTCTTTCTACTTTCATTCCCACAAGTCTGTTCGGCTCGTTGTGTCATGGCCTCATCTGTGAGGTAGGTCAGACTGCCAGAGTGAATGGCAAAGCCCCGCTTCGCATGACTCATCAACTCCTGAATAGAAGCTGACTTCTGTTCCAAGCAGTGGTCTCGGATCTCTGTAGGTAGACCCAAGGTAAACCGCTCAATCTGTTCTCTGAATGAGATCTTCTTGAATGAAGAGGCGGGTAGAAAAGAGCTCCAGAATCTTTCACAATAAGCATTGATTGTGTCTTTCTTGATCATCCGAGGATGGTTCCAAGCAGCTCGTATATCTCATTCATATTCTTGCGTTAACCAAGAAGAAATAAATAGCTTCTTAAATTTCAGCCATTTTACTGGCGCAGTCTTGTTTAAAAGAAGCGTGGACCACCAAGTACGAGCATTCCTCTTAAAGTAAGAGGCAGCTCTCCGAATCTTGGAGTGCTCTGAATAGCGTCCTCCCGCGAAAGCGATGTGAAACTGCTGTATAAAAGACAAATCTTTCGAAGCATTTGAGTATCCTGAAAAAGTATCAAACTTGATCGAGTGGCCACCTTCCTTAAACTCTCGGACTTTCTTGCTTTTATCTTCGAGAAAGTCGTACTGGTTGACTTTGTGAAAATTCTTCTTGTTCGCATAAAAGTTTCGGTTGTCAGAGTCTGAACTGTCTGTAGACGAGTCCTCTGTAGAAGTGTCACTCACTGGGCGAGATTTAGCCTTTTTTGCCTTTTTCTTGCCCTTTCCGAAGCTTTGTTTCTTGCTTCTCTTTATACCTTTTCTGTCTTCTTCGCTCGAATCTGAAGAGCTAGAAGAGCTGTCAGAAGAAGAAGAAGAAGAACTGGGTACTCCTTCAAATCGAACACGCTTCTTCCGTTTCTTTGCCTTGTCAAAAGTCGACTGACGACCCAAATATCTCGGGAAGTCAGTGCCTTTTCTTCTGCTTTTTGCCGTGCTTTTTGTCCTTCTTTTGCATGTTGAAAAGCTGAGCAATCCGTGCATAAACCACGTTCTCCAGTTCCTTCTCCATATATTTCTTGGAGGCAGAAGGTTTCTTGAGAGCGGGTTTCGGGAGTGGTGTTGTGGTTCTCTGCCACTCCGTCTATACCTCTTCCAAAGAGGTCTGGTTCATATATTTTGCCATCTTCGGGTCCTTGGCAAAATAGAGCATCATCTTTGTTGCATCGCCGATCAATTGACAACGCTTCATCTCTCTTTGCTCCGCCTGAGTAGGCCGAGGCGGGCCATACTCTCTGTCTGAATCTTCATTGTGATCCCAGCCCGCATCTCCAGATGCAGACGGAGTCGACTGATCATTGCCTGAAGCCATAGGTGCCGCGGAAAAAAAATTGGGGATCGGATTTCCCGTAGAAGAGAAATCGGCCGTGCTCTGATACCACTGTAATAGACTTGGACACTCCAAGTCAAGAATCAACCGCGACAGCACCAAATAACCACTTCAAAACAATTCACAGATCACAACAGATTTGCACTAGCCCGGCGGAGTTGCGTGCCTAGAGATATTGGCCCCAAAGACTTGCGCCCCTCTCGGTATTTCTTTTTATATTAATCAAATCAAAGTACAAGAGAGTGGCTAGGGTTTCACTCTCAGACTCTGCGTCCAAATACTCTGAGAAGTGAAGCCCTCACCACTTACTTAAAGATACAAGGGAGCCCAAAAGCAGAGCCCCAAAAGCTTTTAAAATAAAAAGCATCAGTTCTCTCTCTCTCTTAGAGAGTCTTTTCTCCTTTTTTATAAAAAAAGCAAAATTCGCGTCGCTCATCATTTTATAAAATTAAATATAAAATTTTTATTAAAAAAATCAGCCTCCGCGATTTCCGGAAATTAGGGTTTCTGCTGTCCGCCACGTCATCACTTTGTGACAGATACATTTTTTTTGGGACACTGTCTCAGCAACAGGAGTGCAAATGGATCCGGTCAAGATAGACACTATCTGTGATTGGCCCGATTTGAAGAATGTCCATGAAGTTGGAAGCTTCTTGGGACTGTGTTCGTACTACAGACGGTTCATTCAAAGGTTTGCAGAGGTTGCTTCCCCTTTGCATATCTTCATACAAAAAGGAGTCCCTTTCTTGTGGGGATCCACAGAGGTGACTGCCTCTCAGACATTGAAAGAGAAATTGACTACATGACCAAATTTGACTTTGCCGGACTTGCAGAAGTCATTTGAAGTATTTTGTGATGCTTATGATTGTAGTCTGGGTGCGGTCTTGATGCAAGAAGGCCATGTCATTGCTTACGAGAGCCGATTGTTCTCTAGGCCGGAGATGACAGCACAGATTTATGAGAAAGAGCTTTCAGTGGTTATCCATGCTCTTACTCAGTGGCGGCATTACCTACTCGGAGCGGATTTTACTGTCTTTACAGACCATCAGAGTTTGCGCTACTTCTTGCCACAGAAGCAGCTTTCGGAAAAGCAGATGCGGTGGGCCAACATGTTGTCACAGTTTCACTTCCAGATTGTCCATGTGCAAGGACAGAAGAATGTGGTGGCAGATGCTTTGTCTCGGAAGCCGTTGGTTCTAGCTATTTCCGCGATACATCATAGGAGCTTCGAGGATATGGTCGATCAGTATGCCACAAATACAGATTTTGTAGATATTTTCACAAGGATACGGGATGGGGAGACAGTAGCTGGATGCTCCCTTCGGGAAGGCTACTTGATGAGAAGGACTATGTTGTGCGTTACACAGCCATTGCGGGAAAAGGTTATGACTGAATGCCGTTGTCCACCCTTTACGGGTCACCGCGGCATTGCTACCACCATGAAGGGGTAGAGAGATACTTCTTTTGGTCGACACTCAAAAAGGATGTGGAAGAGTTTGTGCGCAGTATGCCAGAAGGTCAAGTTTGACAGGCATAAGGCACAAGAATTGTTACAGCATTTACCCATACCCACCCGCCCTTGGGAAAATATTAAAATGGATTTCATTTTTGATCTCCCGAGAACACAGAATGATCATGATGATTTCCCGATTACATGGCACGTCTGACACGATTGTCTCCGACAGAGACCCCAGATTTATGAGTTTGTTTTGGAAGGCAATTTGGGAGAACATTGGCACGCGGTTGCAATTCTCGTCATCGTTCCACTTGCAGACTGACAGGCAATTTGAGATTGCCAATTCAGTGGTTTTAGATTTATTGAAGTCTTGTATCTCGGATCAGAAGACTCAATGGGAAAAGAACTTACCTTTGGTGGAATTTGCCTACAATAACAAGATACACTCTTCGACATGGAAGACACCATTTCAGATTGTTGAAAGTGTTGCGAAGGTTCCATCCTTCCTGAGCACGAAAGATTAGATATTTGAAGCGCATGAATATTCGCGAGATTTGGATACGGCTTTTGCCAAGGTTCGCGAGACTTTGCAAAAGTTTCAAGAACAACAGAAAAAGGCAGCGGATCGCCATTGTCGCGACTTGAAACTGAAGGAGGATGATTGGGTGCTCTTACGTTTTGAGAAGGCACGCCTAAGAAAGAAAAAGGGAAAGGAGAGACTTTTTCCAAAGCTTAGTATGCGATACTACGGACCTTTCCAGATTACTGAAAAGATAAATGATGTCTCCTTCCGATTGAAACTACTAGATACTTGGAGGATTCACAATGCATTGCATGTGAGTCTCTTGAAACCTGTTAAGGGTGATGTGCCTGATGATGGGGAGCCTGATGAGCAACCCGCAGTTGAGAAAACGAGGAGACTCTTGTTCCTAAACAGATTTTGGCACATACAGATACGAAGAAAGGTAAAGTCCGAAGGCGGTTCTTGGTTAAGTTCAAGAACTTTCCTGCATTTGATGCGAAGTGGATGGAGGAGGAGGACCTAGCATATACTCCTCGGATTGTGAAACTTTACCTCGATGTTTTGGTTTAGCATAGTCTACTCCAAACGGGAACCCAGAATTCAGCTTGGCCGGAGATCTGGTGCAGTGGGATGCACAAGAGGGGAGTCACTCCGTTCCCTTGTCAACAGATGCCTCGATTTTGATACTAAAGTCACTGATGTCTCTTTGAGCTTCAGGGATACTGAGAGCTGACAGTATTCTGCTGGATGACTTTATGAAATGGAATTCCTGATAATGATACTGATTTGTTCTTGACTTCTTGTGAGTGCAGGAACTGATAGCCGAAATGACTGCAGCATTTTGGTCTGATTGATCTCAAATAGACATGGTTGCAATAGGGGTTAGTCAATCGGACATCGATGAGGTCCCGATTGGACCTAGATGTGATTACTAGCTACATTGCCGATAAATTATGGTCTAAGATCCGAATGAATGTTGAATGTCCTATGATGTCTGGTGATGTCATGTGTTGTCGTGTGATGTGACTGTCGATTTTGTACATGTGCTAGAAGTGTGTTCCTGTACTAACAGTAAGTGTCTGCTAAGACGGTTTATGGCTTTTGCCGGTTTTGCAGGCGTAATCGCGGTCGATTACAATGCTTTCAAGAGGGGGTATATCACAAAAGTGATGACGTGGCTACAGACAGCAAAAACCCTAATTTCTGCCAAAAACCCTAAAATTCCTGCAAACCCTAATTTTTGCCAAAAAACCCTAATTTTTGAAAATTGCGGAGGCTATTAAAAATATATATATTATAATGATGAGCGACGCAAATCTTGCTTTTTCTCTACGCAATGAGAAAGAGAGAGAATGCTTTTGCTTTCAAGTTTTGACTCTCTGTGAGAGAGAGAGAGCAGTTGCTTTTGATTTGAAGCTTTTGGGGCTCTGCTTTTGGGCATCCCTTGTAACCTTTAAATTAGTGGTGAGGGCCTCACTTCTCAGAGCATCTGGACGCAGAGTCCGAGAGTGAATCCCGACCCACTCTCTTGTACTTTGAGCTGATTAATATAAAAGAAATACCGAAAGGGGCGCCAGTCTTTGGGGCCAATATCTCTAGGCACGGAACTCCGCCGGGCCAGTGCAAATCTATTGTGATCTGTGAATTGTTTGAAGTGGTTATTTGGTGTTGTCGCGATTGATTCTTGACGTGGAGTGTCCAAGTCTGTTACAAGTTGTCTACAGGACATCACGTTTTTCATGGTCAAATTCACGACCCAACTCTATATGATCTCTCTTAGACGAGGGAGGTTCAGTACAAGAGTAGACGATGGTGGAGGCCAGCTATTGCATGGATGTTAGACAATTTGCAGATTTGTATGAGAGACAGATTAATCATGCCTTCGGGAAGTTGGTTTGGTCAAATAAATGTTCATCTTGGTACCTTCCCTTTGCTCTTGTGATGAAGGACAAATAGGTCCCTTCTTCCTCTCTGATAGTTTGGTTGTGTCAGAGATCGGTATCTTATTTGGGGGTACCACATCCAAAGATGATGGAATGGATGTGGATGATTTTGCAAGCACAACAAAGGGGTTTTATAGTCCCTTAGCTTTTATGAGCTGTTGCAGGAAGTTTTTACAGCGGATACTTTATATCACTTTGGTAGCTAGTACTCGTCTTTATGGTTTCACTACACCACCAAAGGCAAGAGAGAGCTTTTGGCATATTTGTGTAGGCTTCCTACGCCCAAATAGAGCTTCTTCACCACTACGTGATTTGAGTATCTTATCCTTTGATGCATCCTGTGGTTGTATATATAATATATATTTTTCCCCATGATCTCATTGTATATCTTTCAGGGGTTTCCCCATATTTCATGTATATGGACCTTTGGTTTATTCTCTGTAATGCAAAGGGTCACAAGTCCCACTTTTTGAGAGAGAGAGAGAGAGAGAGAGAGAGAGAGAGAGACTTCCCCCCCCCCCCCCCCCCCCCTCCACTAGTTGTCCCTTAGCATAGTAAACCCTCACCCTATCCCTAGTCCAATGTCTCCAACCATACAAATCACCTTCTCGTGACACTCTAAACGATATATCTCCTTGCCCCTTATTCTATTTGAGCCACACACCTTCAAAGAGCCTACCACTAACCACCGTCGTAGCAAGAAGCCTTCATTTATCTGTTCCTCCCACCCTTCCAGTCTCGACCTCCTCTAATTCACACACACTCTAGCTCCCACTTGATGTGCGTCCATCTGGCTGGCTATGGCAACAATTTGGTGAGTTTCCTATAGGCAAGGGCTACCATCCTAAGGGCATCCCTCCACCCTCCTAGGAGCTAACCCGATTTAATTAAAGAAGTGAACCTAGGTAGTTCAACAAATCAAGAGTTATTATATTGGCTGCATGGTTATGAGAACATACATGTCTCTTAGGTCAGGTCATACAAAAATGGGTTTGCATGGTCCTATTGACATTAGAAGGCGTTCCTCTTGAGCTCGAAGTCCATACCATCCCCTTTTTCGCAGCGAGCACCCCACTAGTGTGGGGTCAAGCTTGATCCCACTAGTGTGGGATCAAGCTAACAAGCCCAACCCGGGTCCTAGAGGATATTGTTGTAGGGAAGCAAGAGCCAAACTCATTGCGCCAGTGGAGCATTCGAAATGGCTCCCCACCTATGGTGATCTCTCTACCATGGTGATGTCCTTGAGCTATGGAAGACATCCTCCAGCACGACGTTGTGCAATTCCGAACCGTGGCTGGCCAACCCCTTCCCCTTCTTAACAGATGAAAGCTCAAAGTCTACACTTATAGCTATCTACTCTCGACCATCCTCACTCCCGCAAGTGTAGGGTACCCTATGTCTTCCCCTTCCTTGCAATTGGGTGTCCTAGAGGGTCCTCAAAATCTTCTCCTAGTGATTAATCAAGGTTGTATGTTACTTTTGATTTGTCCGGTGCGCTTACTGAGCTACTCAAGGTTTAGTTTCTTTTTCAATTCCGTTGTTCCATTCATTCCTTCCTCGACATATTGTAGTTGGCCACTCCTCGAGATTCTAACTAGAAGTTTGTGCTACCGCTAACCAACCTTGTATGTGCACAAATTCTCATGGAACATAATATGCTGTAGACTTCTTGAGGTATAGTCTCCAGGCTAAGCCAAAAAGAATAATTACATGAACCCATTACAATTTCTACGGATAACTGCCAAAAGCCTTTCAAAGTCGCATTACAAGAAACAAACACACAAATTCAAAAAGAGAAGACAGCAAACGGGAGATCTTACCTGCGGGCAGTGCCCGCTGGAGGCAGGCCAAGAGTTCGAAGAATCTTGGATTTCATTGAGAAGCAGCCTCAGAGGTGGCTGCGGCTTTCTCTAGCTCTGTTGAGACGTGGAATGCTATGAGGCACGTTAAAACCGATGCCGAAGGCGAGAAGCGGCAGTGCAGCACGTATGAGTCTATGAGAATCGTGTTGAATGATCGTTTCCATTGAAAACGGTAGCTTCAAAAGTAGTATTTACTATTACTCGTAGTGGACAAAGTTGCTTGCAGCTTCGGGTGGGTTCACATGCGGCACGGAAGGTCAAAGACTTGCATTTCACCACACAGAATATGTGCTCTGGATTATGAAAAAGAAATAGGATGGAGAATCTAGATCCTCTAAGGAGACCCCTTTTCTAAAAAGAGTACGTGTGGGCATACATATCCATACAAACAACAAAGTGGAGACTTGCTCGTGCTGGCACTCATCGTAGGTAACCCCGACCAACAAGAGTAGACAATGGCGATATAGCAAGGTTGGGAGGAAATATGGGTCTTGGGTGGGCACATGTTGGCTGTAGCGAGCAGCGGCTTAGTGCCTAAAATAGCGACTGTCGTTTCTCCCATGCGCATGCATCTCTCTCTCTCTCTCTCTCTCTCTCTCTCTCTCTCTCTCACACACACACACACACACACACACACACATACATGTGTTAGCAAGCAAGGCAAGGAATTGAAGCATCCTCTATATGCCTGCTTTACCCACGTGGTGTGTCTGGCTTCAAGAGCTCATGTTTTGAACACTATGAATCAAAAATATGTCGCACGCTAGATGTCACATGCACATGAGGGCCCCATGCATA